>NC_080425.1:53642363-53954189 GCF_029873635.1 Malania oleifera
GTTCTACCAATGACTAAGAGAGCTTATTTATGTTGTAGTTTAGGTAAAATTCTTTGAAGAGTTAGGTAACGACTGGAGAATGATATTGACCTAGGTTTCCCCAACGATTTTAGCTCCAAGGATCTCTAGCTCATTGAGAAGACCAATCATATTCAAAACATGATCCCTTACTAGGTTCCCTTTTTCCATAGTAGTATTCATAAGTTCCTTCATAGCAGTCTTCCTAGCAACACGATTTTGATCCCCAAACATTTCTTTAAGGTTTTGTATTAAATCATAGGCAGAAGGCATAAACTGATTCTTGTTAATTTAGGTGAAATCCTAAGAGGGGGGGAATTGGGTATTTAAAAATATTTTGGTACTTCAATCCTTAATTGAAAACCCAAACATACAAACACAAACTTGAATATACACTGATTTCAGTATTATACAACTTAATTGATTTAATCAATGGATATCTCAATTAATTCAATATTACCCAATTATTCTCACATATTTTAGATATTCATATATACCAATATTTAAACAATGCACAACAGGTATAATATTAATATAAGTGCAGAAATATAAAGAGGGATAGAGAGACAGTGCACACACCAAATTTTTAATGAGGTTCGGCCAAACCCGATCTACATCCTCGCCTTGGGCAAAACACTCAAGGATTCCACTAATTTGCTCCTTAAACCCAGACGGAGCTTCCTGTTACAAATCTCTACTTTCAAGAGGCGTAACTTCCTCCTACTCCGCTGCTTACAAGAAGCACAACTTCCTCCTACTCTGTTGCTTACAAGAGGCACAACTTCCTCCTCCCCGGTTCACAACCCGAACCGTTAATACAATAGATTGATAAAATTCTTGAACACTCAGATGCTTCTGAACAAGTTAATGAGTACAATAAAATTCCTAAAACACATTCATAGGATATAACTTGAAGGTCAATGAATGTAAGTGATGATTTCAATAATAATCAAATATATGATCTGTGTATATAAAAATATGTATGATGGGTTTTCTCAAAGATCTACACCCAATGCAGATATCTGCAAAAGTTTATTTTTTAAATAATATGTGTTGGAGATCTAGGGTTTTCTCAAATAACTTTTGACACGAATAAAAGAATATTAAATCTTTAAATTAAAATAATATCAAGAATGCTTCAAAGATTTTAAAGTCCAAGAATGAACTTTTCCCACAAGATTTTTCAAACAAAAATATGAGAGAAGAAAAACTTTTACAATGAATATTAAATGCTATACCAAACCTCAATATCAAACGTGCTATCAAGATGTGTGTGTGAATGGCCTTTGTGAAGCTGAGAGAATGCCCAAAAGATGTTTGAACTTGATAGAGGCAAAGTATGCAAAAGTTTGGCAAATTGTTCAAAACTCTCAAAAGGTAGGCAAAAACTCATGCTCTAGGGTTTAGAGGTCATATTTAAAGGTGTTCTCGGCCTTAGGTTAAGTTTTGGTTGTTGGATCAATTTAATAAAGAAAATTTCACTCATATCTGCACTGAACCAACGTTCTGCATGAGCAACCTTCAGTGTTTTGGACATAACGTTTACTATATAACTCCAAATCGGACATTATTGGTGTCAACAGAAATATAAGATAAAATCCCACAACTTTTATGTTGAACACATTTTAAGATAAGAAGTTATGGATTAATACAAATGCCCATCAATTTGACGTAAGAAACATGAAAGGAATTTTTATGCTACGTACACCTTTTAGTGTTTTAGCCATAACTTTTTTTATATGATTCCAAATTGGACATTCCTAGTATCAACAGAAAGCTAAGAGAAAATACCACAACTTTCATGTTGAACACTTGTTAGGATAAGCAGTTATGGAGTGAGAAAAATGCTAATTTATACTATCTAGTTGGTTGGCCGGTAAACTAACCCCTATGTAAAAATTAGTTTTTGCCTTCTTTTAACTTCAAAACCATTTTAAAACATATGTATAAGTTATGAATTTTATAAAAAATGTTCTTCATGTTACTTGGAGGTCCTATGGTCAATCTAAGGTCATATTTGAGCTCTCAATTATATCTTATGAAATATGTACATACAAGTGGGACTAAACACACATTACAACTGAAAATCTGAGGTATCTTCATCCTTTTGCTCTTTTAATTTCATGGAATATGTCAGGTCGTATGCACTTCAAGTTTTTCATGACTTCCATAGCATTCGTATCATTCGTGCGTGCTAAATAATGATCCTGCTAAACAGGTTCAATGCACAGATGAGATAATTGTGTTTTATCATTATCAAAACGGGATAGGACTCAAAAAACAATATCTTCCTTTTTGATGATGACAAACACAAGAGAAAAATGCATAAATTTCAAAATAGACATTGGAATTCAATTATATCCAGAAAGAATATACTAAGATATTTCAAATTGAGAATTTTAAGTTCAGCTCAATATGCATCTAGATAAAGCAATAAAGCATATGCACAATAATCTTCTCCCCTTAAACCAAGGAGTATATATCATTTTGCTCATTAATCTTCTCCCCCTGTTGGCATCAGCAAAAATGTTAAGTTAAATGGAAATTTTTTTTAAAAAAAAATTCTTAGCTTTAAAATGAGTACTCCCCCTTTTTGAAAAACTTCCCCCCCCCCCCCTTTTTTTTTGTCATTTAAGCTCATATACATTGTAAACTATGCAATTTAAAAATATATATATATATCTCTCCCCCTTTTTGAAAAACTCCCCCCCCCCCCTTTTTTTTCATTATGCAATTTTTAAAAAAATATATATCTCTCCCCCTTTTTATCTCAAAAAAAAATTCTCTCCCCCTTTAAATCTAAAATAATTTTGCTCTAGTACATTCCGAAAAGAAATATAACCAGAAAGATTAACCATGCAGGCTTTAATTATATCAATGCATTTTAAAACAAGATCATATGGTTAACTCAAGAAACTTGTGGTACAGTAATATATTTTTCATTTAGAGTATTCAATAGGATCATCATAATTGAGTACATGCCACAGAAAGTTTAATGCATATCTAAGCATAAAATATTGGTGAGCATAATAAGATAGGAAATAATTTTTAGAAAGCTCCCCCTATGAGTTTGAATACTTGCTTAGATGAAATGAAATGCTTGTCTTTATCAATGATTAATTTCACTAATCGTACCAAGCAATATAAGCATTTATTCCTAATCTTTAGAATAACTATACTAGATATAAACTAATTGATTTCTCACAAGCAGTTAGTATAGTTATCCCTTTTTTACCACATTAATTTGTACAACCAATAATAGTTTATGATACTAGATACTTACTATCCATTAAAGAGATTCGATTGTTTAACACAATATAAATGGTAAGTTGTGGTGTTGTACTTGCATATGCATATGGGCATAAGCAAAGTAAGATCATGAGAACATCTAATTTTTATAATCATGAAAGATAGATGCTCCCCCTCAATTGTGCACTTATCATCGTCTTATGTCTTTTTTTTAATTATTCTTCACTAGTTTAGTCAAGTGTTCTAAAATTTTCAATGATTTATACTTGGCTATACCTACTTTGGCTTAGAGGACCAAAAAGTCAAACAATTCTTTTTCAAGATCATAAGCCTATATCGCTTCTTTTCTTATGGATCTCAATTCGTAGGTTTCCTAGTCATTTGCATTTTCATATAGATTGAAAACTATTACAAATAACTTAGCCATTCGACATATTCAAAAAAAAAAAAAACTTCTAATAGATTTGATTTAAGGTTTAAGAGCTTGTGTTGTGAGATTGAACGAATACTCTTAACAATTAAATTATTATTAAGTTCAGAAGAATATTCATTATGAGTGGACAATATTAAAAATATTTCATGGAAGCGAATATATCCAACTACTTAGGCAAAGAGCAATTTGAGAGAATATTAATTTTTGTCCATTCAAGCACACTACACATGCCATATTGAAAAATAATGAATTGAGTGTGTACATATGCTTGATATGCATGTTTGATATTCATATGCTCAAAATATAATTTTATTTGAACTTACTTATTTTTTATATCTTACTCTTTTTGATTGATGTCAAAAGGGGGAGAAGTTTTGAGCAAAAATTGAGCATGGTATGTATATGAAAAATTTGAACATGATATATGTATAAAAAGGGGGAATAATGATGATGAGCATGATGTTTATGAAATAATGATTACGAATGAGCATGCATGAAGAAATAATGATGAAGAGCATGATGTTTATGAAATAATGATTATGAATAAGCATGCACTATGGAATAATGAATTTATAAATATGCATGATAAAGCATAATGACCTTTTGAGTTTTTGAAATAAATGCTATAATAAAATTATGAAGTACATGAAACTATGCTATAATATTAAACTTTGAAGTTTTATCCTTATTGTAAAGGGAGAACCTTTTAAAGCTTACCTTATTTTACTCCTTATTTGTCATTATCAAAAAGGCGGAGATTGTTGGCCTAAATAAGGCTTACGACTCTTAATTTTGATGATAACAAAGTAAGGTTATTTAATATTCTTCAAAGTTGTGATATTTTAGGTAAAATAGATATTGAAGCCTAGCATACTTCATATGATCAAGGAACATCTTTTGAAAGCTCATATAAAATTCAAGTGATCAATATTGAAAGCTCAAGGATCAATGAAGCTCAGAACCAAAGAGACCTTAAAGCAATAAATATTTGAAGTCCGGAAACAAAGAGAACTCAAAGCAGTACTTTCAAGATTTCAAGAAGTTCAAGAAATGAAGAGAGTCAATAGAACATATATTGTAAGTACTTCAAGTAGATTCATATATGAAATTTATTTTTGAAGCTAATTAGGTATAAAGAGACTTAGAGACCTTATTTTAAAACTTGGAACATATTTTTCAAGAAAACAAATTAACATTCTAAGAATTGAGAAGTAAAGAGTGTGAATACAAAAATATTTTAAAAACTAGATTTTTACCTGACAGGGGCCTGACTGAATCTTGTCAATCGGCTACCAACTTAAGGGTTTTTAAAATACACCGATAGAAGGTCATCAGGCTACTTTCTGGACCTTGACAGGTGCCTGACGGTGTAAAATGAGAAGCCAGACCAGGTTTCATCAGGCTACTGTCACCCTTCAACCTATTTTTTGAAACTGAGAAATTCAGTGATAGGCACCTGACCACAAGGTGACAGGCGACTGCCACCCCACTTCCTGTGAAAATTAATTGTGTAATTCATTGACAGGTGACTCACTAAAACCCCTCAGGCTACTGCCACGTGGCAAATTTTAAATTTCATTACAGACATATTTTAAAAAATTAGATTGCTTGGGGCTCAAACTTGTTCATAACTTGGACACTACTCCAAGTAAACTTGGGGATCAAGTTAAATGTTTTTCTCACTCTATAAATACACCCAAGATCAATTAATTCATATACCAAGAATCAAATTCAGCATTTAAATTCTCTCAATTGCTCTTAATACTCAAAGGCTCTCTCACTCTCATCTTGTGCACGAAACCTAGTGAAATATTACTGTCTTTCATCACTTAAATTGTGCATCAAGTTCTAAATCCTTCATCCATTGAAAGAACCATTTGGTGATATACTCTCGGAGCTTCAATTTGATTTTCATATTTGAATTGCTTTGAAGTATATAGATTGAATTTGTACTAATCAGCTCTTTTGAGAGCATCTCTTGTACACCTTCTCCTAAATCTTGTCTTGTAGATTGATTGACATTTTGGGTGCTTGAATTGTTGGACCGAGTGAGAAGATATCATTTGGAGAGACAAACTCTAGCATTATTGAAGGAGTGACCGAGTGAGCGGTATCACTCGGAGAGGCGGGCTCTAGCTTACTCAATGAGTGTGTAACGGTGTTGTTCTGCCCAAAAAAAAAAACTGATATAGTGGAATCCTTTGGTGGTTTGCCAAAGGCAAGGACATAGGCTGGGGATAAGCCGAACCTCGAAAAAACCCGATGTCTCTCTCTTTTCCTTACTCTCTTTACTTTCAGCATACATATAAACTGCGTGGATGTTTTAAATTTCTAATCATAAATACGACAGATTTTGGAAATTAAATAAATTGAAGTTTAAATTATTTTTCGGATTGCGGAAACTGAAAAAGAGTACGCTGGTTTAACCATACTTTGCAAAAACTGTAAGGAAGTACGTTGATTGGTTAAACACCCAAAGACTCTTTAACTGAAAGTTTATTTAAAGTCTAAAACTTTTGGAAAGAGTATTGGATTTTATATTGCACTTCATTTTGAGAAAACAAAATCATATATACAAGGCTCCAAATAAAAAAAAAAAAAAAGTTGAATCTCATATTATGGTTGATTGGTATTTTACTTGATTAATTAAATAATTGTGTGGCGTTGAATTGTATCAAGGCTTAAGTTTTTTGTTGTATATTGAATAAATTAACAAGAAGTCAAGAATTCATTAAAAGAAGTAAAAGAGGTTAAGGAGTTTTAAAAGGAATTAAAAGAAAATTTTTAAATCCAATTCACCCCCCCCCCCTCTTGGGACTACACCTTAGTTTTCAAATTGTATCAGAGAAAAATTGTGAAAACTAAGGTGTAGTCCCAAGAGGGGGGTGAATTGAGTTTTAAACTTTGTTTTAAAACTTTTTATAAAGTCTTTAACTTAATTAAATTCTTTCAATGAATTCTTAATTTCTTGTTGATTTAGCAATCACACAATAAAAGCTTAATTCTCTTTATCTAATCCACAACCAAAAAACAAATAAACATTCAATCAACCATTCGAACTAATTAACCACAATGCAAGTAACCAATCAATTAGCTACACAATATTCAATAAAGAGGTTTAGCTTGTTTGCAGCCCTGTGGTGAATGAAATTGTAAGCCCTGTAGAGAATGTAATTTGTTTCTCTATTTGATATTTAACATAACATCCACACTTTTCCCAAAATTCAGAATTTAAATAAACTCTTAGTTAATTTATCTTTGAGTGTTAACCAATCAACGTACTCCCTTTGAGGTTTCCGCAAAGTATTACTCAACTAACGTACTCCCTTTCGGTTTCCACAATGCCAAACCAAAATTAAACTTTAAGTTCACTTAATTTTCAAATTTAAATAGTATATATTATTTAAGAATTTAAAACATCCACGCAATTAATATATGTGCTTAAAATAAATAGAAAAGGAAAGAGAGAATGAGACCACGGCTTTTACGAGGTTTGGCTTATCCCCAGCCTAAGCCCTCACCTTTGGCAAACTACCAAAGGGTTCACTAAAACCAGTTCCTTTGTTGGGCGGAACAACACCATTTACACACTCTTTTAGTAGGCTAGAGCTCGTCTCTCCAAGTGATATCCCCTCACTCGGTCACTCCTTCAATTAGGCTAGAGTTCACCTCTTTAAGTGATATCCCCTCACTTAACCAACGATCTGAACACCTTGGACTCATCACAATCTACAAGAGATACAAAAAATAGATGTGTACAAAGAGTGCTCTCACAAAGAGCTAATTAATACAAGTTAAATCTATATACTTCAATCAAATTCACAATATGGAAATATGAAGCTCAAGAAGATATCACCGTAAGCCTTCTTTCTAGGTTGAACTAATTAAGAGTAGGCTCAAAATTTTCTTGATAAATTCACAACAAATCTTAGTAGTGAAACTTGGAAATTGATTGCACAAGAGAGCTTTCAGAGAATTGAGAGATTTGAGAGCAAGAAAGCTTGTTTGCTGTATTTTCTTGGTGTATTTAATCCTTAATCTTGAAGGGTTATTTATAGATAAGTAATCAAGTCTATTTCGTGTTCCCCAAGTGTCTTGAAGTGTCCCTCTAGTTTTCTCAAAGTTTAGAGCCCAAGAAATATGAATTTGAATTTCAAAACTTAAAAAAAAAAAAATGACCGTTAACAATGTTCAGACTTCTGAACTTTCGGGTTCAGTCATCTGAGGTAGTTCTACCTCTTTAGAAAAATTTTGGCAAAATATTTGGAAGCCTAAACTTAATCTTCAGTCTTCTAAAGAATTTAGTCAAACGTATGAAGTTACACTTCAGTCGTCTGAAGTGGTTCTATCTGCTGTTCAGTCTTTTGAAGTTTTGCCATGAACAGTGTTCAGTTTGCTAACAACTTTGACCCCACTTCAGTATTTTGGTCATAACTTTTTCTATACATATCCAAATTAGGTGTTCTTAGTGTCAAAATAAAGTTAAGAGAAAATCCTACAATTTAGTGTTGAACACTTGTTAAAATAAAGAGTGTTTTATATATAAAAATGCACCTAAATTCGGATGTAGAAAAAATGACAACATTTGAAAAAACCTCTTTTTGATGTTTTTCATTCCAAAAATAATTTGAACCTTTTTGAAATATCTTTTCACCTTATAAAAATATTTTCCAAGTATTTTAAAAGGTATCTAGGTCCAAGAAATTAACCTAAGAGCTTCTTGTATCCATATTGAAATCGAATGAAGTACTTACATAAAGACTTCTTAGATTTTTGACATTCTTAAACACTTAAGTCTTCATGCTTTGTCTTGGCTCTTTCTTCAAGATTTAATATCAAGTTCATCCTCTCATGGTCGTCAAGATTTAATATATCATCCATGCCTTTAAGTATTCTTTAAGCTTTATATGATCATGTTTCATTTGATCCTTATGAGCACTTTGACCTTTCTTTCACATATATGATCCTTGTGAGTTCTCAAATATCACCACTCAACCAAAAATGTTAATGTTGGCCTAGCTAGGCTTACAACTCTTAATTTTGATAATAACAAAGTAAGTTTATCTAATATTGTTTTCAAGTGTTACTATTTCAGACAAAGATGATTTCAGAAATAAAAAGGAAAATTCTGAAAGCTCAAACTTCAAATGACATATCTTAAAAGCTCACAAAGATCAAGGAACAAGGAAAGCCTCACATAAATGCAAGTGATCCATAATGAAAGCTCAGAGAAGACTAAAATATCAAAGATCAATGACAAAAAGAACTCCAAGCAAAGAAAGTGTTAAATTTATTTTTAGAACAAGCTTTGTAATTACTTCAAGCTAATTCATGTATGAATTTTCATTTTGAAGCTCATTAGGCAAAGAGACTTAGAGACCTTAGTTTTTAAGACTTGGAACTTATTTTTGAAAGAAAACCAAATTGAGATTTTAAGTCTAAATAAACAAAAGAGAAAAATCAAAAATATCTTGAAATGAGAAAATCTGGTTGACAGACAACTGTCAATCTATGGACAGACGACTGACATTTTAAAAGATATTAAACAAAGAGACAGAAGCATGACAGATGACTGTCATGCACTTGACAGACGACTGTTAGTGTAAAATAAGACGTCTGCGTGGGTTTTGTCAGATGATTGCCACTCTTTTGTATATTTTAAAAAATTGAGTTGTTCAGTGGCAGACGACTGCCACCCGAGGACAGACAATTGCCACCTTTCTATTTGTGAAAATTGTATTTGAAATACATGGACAGACAACTGTCAAAGAGCATGTTGGCCTAACAAGGCTTACAATTCTTATTTTGATGATAACAAATCATGATATGTTTAGTATGGTTTATTTCTAGTGAAAGTTTTTCACGAAGAAGGCAAAGCTTAAAGATAGTGACAAAGATCAAAAGGATGATAAAGTTTATGGATTCAAAAAGATCAAGAAAGAAAGATGATCAGAAGCTCAAAGATGGTAGAAGAACAAGGACTTACTTGAAGATCAAAAGAATATGTTTTTAAGGATGTTTTGTATGTAAGTACTTCAAGTGAACTTCAAATATAAATTGAATTGAAGCTCTCGTAAAATCAAAAGAAACTTGGAAATAAAGTTTTAGTAAAACCCTACAGTATGTTTTTCAAATCAAAGAAAAGAAGGGTTTAAAGAATAAAAGTTTTCTTAAAAAACAGAAAGGCCAGGCAACTTCCTAAATTAAATGAATAAATTTCAAAGAGGCAGTAGGGTGCCAAGCAACTGCCTAAGCACAGCCAGGCGCCTGGGTAGTCATGCCAAGCGACTTTTTGAGTTCTGGCAGGCGACTGCCAGTGTTCTGTGTTTTAAGTTTCTTTTATAGCAGGCGACTTCCAGGTCGTGGTAAGTGACTACCACTCGAACGTTTGTCTAGAAACTTCCAATGGGAAGATTTTTTAAATGGATTTTTTGGGCACTACTATTTTTAAAAACTTGGGATTACTTCAAGGAAACTTTGGAGGTAAGGAATTACTTTTAAACATCTATAAATAGCCCCAAACTTCAAAGAATTTATACACCAAGAAATTTCCAGCAATCAAAGTTCTCTAAAAAGCTCGCAAACTCTCTTGTGTTCATCCAACTTCAACAATTGAGTTACTGCTGATACAAACTCTGAAGTAAAGCCTTCAAAGTCTGAATCTTTCAATACTTGGAAGATATTTGGCGATCTAAATTCAGTATTGAGCTTCAATCCTTTTATATTTGATTTACTTTTGAAGTATTCTTGTACTGATTGTTGTACAAATCTACTCTGCTGTGAGAGTGTCTTTTGTACACAAACTTTTCTCTATCTTGGTTCTTGTTTATAGGCAATTAAAGGTTGTAGAATCATTGGACCAAATGAGGGAATATCGTTTGGAGAGGTCGGCTCTGGCCTAAAAGAAGGAGTGATTGTAATCGGTATTGTTCCACCCATCAACGGAACTGAACTAGTGAATCCTTTGGTGGTTTGCCAAAGGCAAAGACGTAGGCTGGGTATAAGCTGAACCTCGTAAAACCTTGTGTCTCTCTCTTCTTCCTTACTCTTTATTTTTTAGCAATACTTACATCCTACGTGTATGCTTTAAATTGTTAAATTCTGAGTATATGGTTGTTAAATAGACCGAAGGATAATTCGTTTTGGCTTGATCAGCATTGAGTGCGAAAACCGAAAGGGCCTACGTTGGTTGATCATCCTAAACTTATTAATCTGAAATTTTGTTTAAAAACTAAACACGAAGAAGAAGTGTGAGTTTGGAATAACACAGGGCTTACATAAATTCAGCTTGTCTTACAATTTATTACAGGGCTATTGATACAAAGATCAAGTTTTTGATTATCTTGTTGATTGGTTGTGGTTGAATTGATTTTAGTCCATATAATGCTTTTTTAAAACTAAACACATGATCAGGGTTTGAACATCCTCAAAACCTGGAGGTTATGTTACATAAACTTCTTCATTTATGAATCTATTTAAGAATGCACTTTTCACATCCATTTGATAAAGTTTAAATTATTTGTGAGATGCATAAGCTAATAACATTGTTATGACTTCCATTCTAGCTACGAGAGCAAATGTCTCATCATAGTCTATTCTTTCTTCATGATTATATCCTTGAGCAACAAGTCTAACCTTGTTACGTACTACAATACCATTTTCATCCTTCTTATTCCTAAATACCCATTTAGTTCCAATTATTGAATGCTCAGTGGGTTTAGGAACTAATTTCCAAACTTTATTTATTTCAAACTAGTTTTTTCTTCTTGCATAGTTACTATCCAAGAGTCATCACTTAATGCTTCATCTATGTTCTTGGGTTCCTCCTGAGATAGGAATTGCGTAATAATTACACATATTCTTTAAAGAAGATCTAGTAGATATTCCTCATGAAGGTTCGCTTATGATTTGATCCTTTGGGTGATTGCTTACAAACTTCCATTCTTTAGGTAGGTCAAATTGATTTATATGTCTATTATCTAAGTTTGAGCCTGATTCCTTATTCTCATCTTTCACTTCTTAAGTTTTTAAGTCCACTAAACTTTGCTTTATTTCAGCTTCCTCAATGTCAGATGGTTTAGAAAATGGATTTGCTTCATCAAAAGTTACATGTATTGATTCTATGATTGTGAGAGTCCTTTTGTTATAGATCTTAAAGGCTTTACTATTTAAAGCATATCCTAAGAATATTCTTTCATCTAATTTCGCATCAAATTTTCCTAAGCCCTCTTTATCATTTAATACAAAACACTTACATCCAAATACATGAAAGAAAGATATGCTTGGTCTTCTTCCTTTCCAAAGTTCATAAGGGGTTTCTCTAGGCTTAATCTAAGAGAGACTATTCATCACATAACAAGCGGTATTTACCACTTTAGCCCAAAAGTACTTAGGTAAATTACGTTGGTTTAACATAGTTCTAGCCATTTCTTGAAGTGACCTATTTTTCCTTTCAACATCTCCAATTTGTTGAGGAGTTCAAGGAGCCAAAAAACTTGTGGGTTATTCCATATTCATCACAAAATTTTTCAACTTCTTTATTTTTGAATTCTCTTCCTTGATCACTTCGGATATTTAGAACTCCATACCCTTTTTGTTTTGGAATTTCTTGCACAAGTTGATTAGCATCTTACAAGCTTCATCTTTGGAGGTTAAAAAGAGTAGCCAGGTAAACCTAGAGTAGTCATCAACAATGATGAAAGCATATTGATTTCCTCCTATACTTTGTGTTCTAGTAAAACCAAATAAATCTAATTGTATAAGTTTCAAGGGTCTACTAGTGGAAATGTGTTTCTTCTTTTTAAAACTTGTTTTAGTTGCTTCCCAAGTTGGCAAGCATCACAAATTTTGTCTTTTACGAAATTTGTGCTAGGTAGACCTTTGACTAAGTTCTTTTTAGCTAATTTAGATAATAAATCCATACTAGCATGTCTTGGCCTTCTATGCCCAGCCAAGTGGCTTCATTCATGACTATTAAGCATGTGACTTCTTGAGATATTAGATTTTTAAAGTTTATGCAATATACATTATCAACCCTATTTGAAGTGAATAGGATATCATGTTTTTCTCGATTTTCAACTACACACTTGTCTTGTTTAAAGATTACATCAAAGTCTTTATCACTTAATTGACTAATGCTAAGTAGATTATGTTTTAACCCATCTACCAATAAAACATCATCAATAGATAAGGAGGGTTCTTTACCTAATTTTACAATACTGATAATTCTACCTTTAGCAATGTCTCCGAATGTGACATGTCCACCATCTTTTAGCATTAATGTGGTAAATTTTGATTTATCTCCAGTCATGTGTCTTGAACACTCGTTGTCCAAGTACCATTTGTCAAGGTGTTAATTTTGGAACCTAAGCCTTCTTAGGTCTTTTTAATTCAGTTTTAACTTCAGTTTTAACTCTCCATACTTTCTTAATTTTAACATTTTTCCTTTTAAATGGACATTCAAACTTTATATGTCCTTTTTTTTTACATAAGAAACAAGTGGTATGTTCATATGCATTTGTTGAAGATGTGCTAGCAAAGTGTTTTGATGCCTTTACAAAATATCCCATGTAATGGTTCTTTTTCTTTTTATTTTGAACTCCATTGAATCTAATTCCTTCTTTATCCAAGGACATCCTTTGTGATCCAACCACTTTATCCAAATTTTCTTTTCCTCTAGTAAAGTTGTAGATGATTTTGTCTTTATCTTCAATTTTACTCTTAAGATCACTTATTTCCAAGTCCTTTTTATTTTCACCATTTACTTGAAGCTTTTCTAATTCTTGAGATATCTTGTTTATTTTACTTATAAGTTTATCAATGTGTGAGTCTTTTTCTTTTTCAACTGATATTGAAGTTTCTAACTGACTCTTTAGCTTTTCAATTTGTTCTTTCAATGCTATGTTTCTTTTAGTTACTTTTATAAACTTATTATGCAAGGAAAATAATTCAGCTTGCAGTTCTCTATATGTGGGCATGTTGTCACATGTGTCACTACATGAATCATCACTAGATTCTTCTTATTGTGAATTAGAGTAGGAATTTACCTCATCATCTTTCTCTATAAAGTAGAAGTTTGCCACATCTTGATCACTTGATTCATTTTTTGATTCACTTGAGCTTGAATCATCTCACGTGGTAGCTTTCATCGCCTTTTTTTTCTTCTTCTTGGAGTCTTTCTTAAGCTATGGACAATCAACTTTAATGTGTCCAACTTTCTTGCAATTATAGCATGAAGAGGTTCATTCTTAGTTTCCTTTTTGCTAGTTTCTCCTTTATCAAATTTTGAGCCTCTGAATTTTCTAGTAAATTTCTTATTCTTTTTAAAGAACTTCCCAAGTCTTCTAGTGATTAAGGCTACATTATCGTCATCTAGTTCGTTGTCTTCTTCTTCACTAGAACTTTCTTTTGCAGCCATAAAGGCTATTGATTTCTTGTTTTTGTTACCTTCAAAATTTCTTTCATTAATTGTCATCTCGTATGTGAGGAGCGATCCTATTAGTTCATCTAGAGAGGTACTTTTCAAATATCTTCCTTCCATTATTGCAGTGACTTTAGGTTCCCAAATTGGTGGAAGTCCTCTAAGGATTTTTCTAATCATCTCATAGGTAGTATAGTTTTTACCTAATGCATTTAGAGAGTTTATAATATGGGTGAATCTAGTGTACATATTAGTGATGGTTTCATAAGAGTTCATCCTAAATGCCTCAAACTCACTGGTGAGCATGTCAATTCTACTATCTCTTCCATCAATCGCGCCTTCATATGTTACTTCAAGCTTATCCCAGATTTCTTAGCTGATTTATATCACATAATCCTATTGAACTCATTTACATCTAAAGCACAATATAGTGCATTCATTGCACTAGAGTTTATTTGTAGCACCTTTAAATCATTATCAGTCATCTCTTTTTCATCTTTAGATATTTCTTTGTTGTCTATGGTTTTAGTAGGGATAAGGTCACCATGTGTGACTACTTTCCAAGCTTTCCAATCCATGGCTTGCAAATAGATTCTCATTTGCTATTTCTAGAAGGTGTAGCTAGCACCACAGAAGATGGGTGGTCTAGAAGAGGATTGGCCCTCGACAAAAGGAGATACACCTAGGTGTGCCATAGGAGTCTTTATGTAGCTTTTAGATTAAGATTTCCAACAACCTGGCACTCTGATACCAATTGAGAAGTAAGGTGTACTCCCAAGAGGGGGTGAATTGGGTTTTAAATTTCCTTTGTAAACTCATTAGTTAAGCATAACCCTTTTTAATTTTGATTTTAGTTACACAATCCCTTTTCAATTTACCAAACAACAACCCAATGTAAAGATTATATCATGAATTCAACTTTCTTTAACAAATAATAATTCAAATCAGATTTTCTTTTCAAAACATATCAAAGACAAAATTTCATAAAATTGATCTCAATTGTGTTTCCAATAACTCAGTATTCATAATTTTTTTAAATCCCACAATCAATTAGTTTCTTGATTTTTATATTAATCAAAATCAGTATTTTTAGAGAGCTGCAATATTCAGTAGTTCAATATTCAAGTGTAATCTGATCAACCAATCAATATAGTTCTTTTTTCAATGTTTCAGTAATTCCCAATAGCCAATCAGTTCTTAGGAATTAATTTAAACATACACGCAACTAAAATACTGCTATAAATTAAAGAGATTAAGGGGGAAGAGTTGTAGACCAAATTTTTTACAAGGTTCGGCCAACAGCCGACATCCTTACCCCAAGAAACACACTGTGAGGATTTTCCTTTCCAACTTTCTTTTAGGTAAAATTACAACCTCTCTCCTTATCAGGTGGAGACCCCTCTCTAACAAGAATACCCCTTCTTGCTATGCAATGATCCAATCAACCCTGAATCATCAAGAAAACAAAAGGTAAGAACACTTTGGTTCGTACAAGAGAAACTCTCAGTTAGAGCAAATTTGTACAAGTGAAAATCAATATACTTCAGCAATTAATCAATATTAATGAGTGAAGCTTAAGTAAATATCACCGGGGTTCTCATTTGATTTGAAAATCTCAGTAGAAATGATCAAAAATCGTGAGTTGTCACAGCACAAGCATAGCAAGAACTTCAGAAAATATTTTCAGCAATAGAGCTTTTAATTTGCCGGGTGTGAATGCTTGATTGTTGTGATTATTGTTATTGATTTGTGAAAAAACATGTATTTATAGAGTAATAAAGCATGTATTCGTGTTCCCCAAGTTGCTTGCAATGTTTCCCAAGTTTTCTCCAAGTTCGAAGTCCAAGAAATCAATTTTGGAAACTTTCCCTCATTGTTTAAAAATTTAAAATAAGAAGTTCAGTTGATGGTGACTTGAGGGTCGGTCGCTTAAGCCTTTACAATTTAGCAAAATTTTGAAACACAGTGCTAAGTTAGTCGCCTGAGCCTAAGTGGTCAGTCACCTATCTTTGTTTCATTTGCTTAGCTTTGTCAGTTAAAAAGGCCAGTCGCCTGATCAAAAAACATTAGTCGCCTGAGCTTACAACTTTTATGAATTTTCAAAAACTTTGATTTCAACACTTTAACCTTTGATCATGGAAAGCTTAAATGCTACTTTTAAAAAATCTTTTCTATGGTTTTCAAAAATAGGTCTCTAAGTCAAATATAGATCCTAAGAGCTTCAAACAATTATATTGAAATTTTGAAATACTTACATTAGACTTCTTATAAACTATAGCTTTCTAAGCACTAAGTCTTCGTGCATTTTGCTAACTCATCAAGCACTTGAGATCTTGATCCTTAATCAAAACATTTGAGCCTTGAAACTTCACTTAACCAAATATGTTGAGTACCTTTGTTTTGTTATCATCAAAATAAGATTCCAAGCCTTGTCAAGCCAATAGTTTTTTTTAAATATTACATTCTGATACCGATTATTCTACCTTTAGCATTGTCTCTAAAGGTGACATGTCCACCATCCTTTTGCATTAATGTGGTAAATTTGGACTTTTCTTCAATCATATGTCTTGAGCACCCACTATCCAAGTACCATTTGTCTTTTGATGGAGTGGTCCTAAAACACACCTGTAGGAAGGGTTTCAAGGTGTTACTTTTGGTACCCAAGCCTTCATAGGTCTTTTTGATTTAGTTTTAGCTTTAGTTTTGACTCTCCATACTTTCTTAATTTTTAAAAACTTTCTTTTAAATGGACATTTAAATTTTAAGTGTCCCTTTTTCTTACACAAGAAACAAGTAGTATATTCATATGCATTTGTGGAAGATGTGCTTGCAAAGTGTTTTGAGACTCTTACAAAGTACCCCATGTAGAGGTTCTTTTTGTTTTTGTCTTCAACTCCATTGAATCCAATTCCTTCTTTATCTAAGGACTTTCTTTGTGATCCAACCAGTTTATAAAAATTTTCTTTTCCTCTAGTAAAGTTGTGGATGAATTTGTATTTATCTTCAATTTTACTCTTAAGACCACATATTTTTTAGTCCTTTATATTTTCTCCATTTACTTGAAGCTTTACTAAGTCTTGAGACATCTTGTTTATTTTTCTCATAAGTTCATGAATAAGTGAGTCCTTTTCTTTTTCAACTGATATTGAAGTATATAGTTGGTTCTTTAACTTTTCATTTTGTTCTTTCAATGCTATGTTTCTTTTGGTTACTTTTATAAACCTATTATGCAAAGAAAATAGTTCAGCTTGCATTTCTCTATATGAGGGCATGCTTTCACATAAGTCACTATATGATTCATCACTAGATTCTTCTTCTTGTGAGCTAGAATAGGAATTTACCCCGTCATCATTCGCCATGAAGCATAGGTTTGCCACATCTTGATCGCTTGATTCATTTTCTGATTCACTTGAACTTGATTCATCCCACGCGGTAGCTTTCATCACCTTCTTTTTCTTCTTCTTGGCATCTTTCTTAAGCTATGGACAATCAGGTTTTATGTGTCCAACTTTGTTGCAATTATTGCATGTAGTAGGTTCATTCTTTGTTTCCTTTTTTCTAGTTTCTCCTTTATCATATTTTGAGCCTTCGAATTTTCGAGTAAATTTCTTGTTCTTTTTGAAGAATTTTCCAAGTATCCTAGTAATTAAGGCTATATCATCATCATCTAGTTTGTTGTCATCTTCTTCACTAGAAATTTCTCATGAAGCCTTAAGAGTTATTCATTTCTTGTGCTTGCTACCTTAAGAATTTCTTTCATTTATCATCATCTTGTATGTGAGGAGCGATCCTATTAATTCATCTAGGAAGGTATTTTTAAAATTTCTTCCTTCCATTATGGCAGTGGCCTTAGGTTCCCAAATTGGTGGAAGTCCTCTAACGATTTTTCAAATCATCTCATAAGTAGATTATTTTTTCCCTAATGCATTAAGAGACCTTATTATCTGGATAAACTTAGTATACATACTAGTGATGGATTCTTCAAGGTTCATCCTAAATGCCTCATACTCACTAGTGAGCATGTCAATTCTACTATCTCTTATGTCAATCATTCCTTCATAAGTTACTTCAAGCTTATCCCAAATTTCTTTAAGTGATTTACATCCCATGATCCTATTGAATTCATTGACATCTAGAGCACAATATAGTGCATTCATTGCACTAGAATTTATTTGCAGCATGTTTAGATCATTGTTAGTCATCTCTTTTTCATCCTTAGGTATTTCTTTGTTATCTACATTTTTAATGGGGATGAGGTCACCATATGTGACTACTTTCTAGGCTTTCCAAACCATGGTTTGCAAATATATTCTCATTTTCTATTTCCAGAAGGTGTAGTTAACGCCGTAGAAAATCGGTGGTCTAGATGAGGATTGGCTTTCACCAAAAGGGGATACACCAACGTGTGCCATAAAGATCTTTATGTAGTTTTTAGTTTAAGATTTACTAACACCTATGGCTCTGATACCAATTGAAAAGTAAGGTGTACTCCCAAGAGGGGGGTGAATTGGGTTTTAAAATGTTCTCTTAAAGAACCTTTTTAATTAAGTATAACCCTTTTTATTTTAGTTTGATTTTAGACACAAAATCCCTTTTCAATTTTACTTGATTAAGTTCACACAATACATTTTTTTATCAGCCACCAACTAACAATCCAATACATGAGAGTATATGAATATGTGATTATCAACAAGATCCAATTTTCAATGTTCCAATAGATAAACAATATTCAAAATCAATTTTCTTTTCAAAAAATTTCAATATATATATCAAGATAAAATTTCACAAGATTAATCTCAGATGCCTTGCAATTTATTTTTAATGAGATAATCAATTTTACAAAAATATACCTCAGATGTATTTTCAAAAACTCAATATTCAGAATTTTCTAAACCATACAACCAATCAGTTTCTGGATTTCAAACACGAACCAAAATCAGTATTTCAGCAACTTCTAATACACAGCAAGTTCTCAATAAGCATACACACAAATTATATACTTGCAATAAAGTAAAGAGATTAGGGAAGAAGAGCTGAAGACTAGATTTTTTACAAGGTTCGGCCAGCGGCCTACGTCCTTGCCCCAAGAAACACACTATGAAAATTCCTTTCCAACTTCTTTACTAGGTGAAGTTAAAACCTCTCTCCGTTTGAGGTAAAGATCCCTCTCTAATGAGAACACCCTCTTGCTAGGCAACGATCCAACAATCCTGAATCTTTAAGAAACAATAGAAACAAGAAACAATCTTTGGTCATACAAAAAACACTCTCAGTTAGAGCATATTTTTACAATTGAAAATCAATATACTTCAACAATAAACAATATATAAGAATGAAGCTCAGTAGAATATCACCAGATTTCTGATTTAGACTTGAGAAATTTGTGAATTAAATTAAGAAGAGCATAGCAGTTCTTCAGAAAACTTTCAGCAAGATAACTATGAATATTTGATTTGTATGTGCTTGATCTCGTGTATGTAATTCTGTGAAATTAACAAATATTTATAAAGTAATAAAGCTACTTGACATTTTCCCCAAGTTTCTTGCATTATTTTTCAAGTTTGGAGCCCAAGAAATCAAATTTGGAAACTTTTCAAATGATGTTTAAAAGTTAAAACACGAACTTCAGTCCACTGTGACACGAGGGTCAGTCACCTGAGCTTTATAAGTTTAGCATATTTTGAAAACTCAGTGTTGAGTCAGTTGACTGAGCTTTAAGGGTCAGTCGCCTGTCTCGACTCTGTTTGTTAAAAATTATCAGCATAAAAGGTCAGTCGCCTGATGAAAATCCATCAGTCACCTGTCCTACTTTCGACTTGTGCTTTTCAAAATTTGATTTCAAAACTTTACTTTGATCTTGGAAAAATGTAAGTAAGACTTTAAAAATATTTTTCATGATTTTAAAATCAGGTTTCTAAGTCACTTGAACTTTCCAAAGAGCTCCATGCATCAATATTGAATTTGTGAAGTACTTACATGAGACTTATATATGATAACTCTATCTTAAGAACAAAGTCTTCATGCTTTGGCTTACTCTCTATATCCAACTTCAAGCTTTCTTTCTTCATTAATCTTTAACTTCAACATTCCTTATAGTAAGTACAAGCTATAGTAAAACTCTTCAAGTACAAGCATTATTGAAATTCTTCAAGCACTTGATCTTGATCTTTACGAAATAATTTTAGCCCTAAAACTTTACTTAAACAAACATGTTAAGTATCCTAGATGTTTTGTCATCAAAACAAGATTCTAAACCTTGTTAGGCCAACATGTTCAATGCGCTATAATTGATTTGCATTAACTTTAAGTCATGCTCATTCATTTCATTTAAAACTTTCAAAAAGTCTACATTTTGAATAATTTTCATTAGGATATAGGTCCCTTGGTCGACCACTTTCCAAGCCCTCCAATCAAAAGTTTGAATAAATATGATCATTTTTGTTTCCAAACAATATAATTTTTACCACAAAACAATGCAGGTCTTAAGAAAGATTGACCCTCACTAAACTGAGACACACCACTGTGAGTCATTGCAATTTTTATGCAAAAATGGTTAAGCTTATTGCAACCGGGCTCTTATACCAATTGAAGGGAATTGTGTAATCGCAAGAGGGGCGTGAATTGGAATTTAAAAAAAAATTCAGAAAAATATTCTATGGATTCACCAAACAATATCCCAACTAATATTTAAATGCATATATGTAAAACAATCACAACAAAATAAACGAACATACACGTGCAAAAAGTAAATAGATAAGGGAAAGAGAAAATGACACAAATATTTTTAATGGGGTTTGGCAAATCCCACCTACATCCTTGCCTTGGGCAAACCCCCAAAGGATTCCACTAAATATGCTCCCTTAACCGTGCGGAGCAAACCGTTACACACTCTTTCAAATAGGATGGAGCCCTCCTCTCCAATCGATACCCCATGCTTGGTACGATTCACAATCTGAATCGTATACCACTCTTTCAATAGGGTAGAGCCCCCCTCTTTGAGTGATGTACCCTCACTCAGTATGGATCACACCATATACCACTCCTTCTAGAGAGAGCCACCTCTCTAAGTGATGTACCCTCACTTAGCAGGGTCCACAACCCGAATTGCCAAAGGTTTGTTTTAAAAAACAATTTTGTGTACAACAAAATACTCCTTTAAGATTTGATTTGTACAATTTAAAACTATATGCACTCTCAAATGATTTATAAAATGAAGTTCAATAGAGTTAGGGTTTTCCTCTCAAAATATTCTTCAAGTAAAGTTGAGAGTATGAAAAACATTTTTCTCTAGATTAACCTTTGTAAAATTAGATGCAAGAAGGCTTCCAAGCAAAAGATATGAAAGTGAGTATTTGCTCTAGCCTTTCTCAAGTAGTTTGTCAAGCAAGTATATATGAATTAAATATATGCTCAAAGCTCTTGAATAACCTAAGGATTTTCTCCCAAAAATATATTCAAAGATAAGAATAGGAGAAACTAGGGTTTTCTTCCAAAATGATTGACCTTTTAGAAATAACAAGCTAGAAGGCTTTCAAGCAATATATATGAAACAAATATAAGCTCAAGCCTTTTTAAGAACCCTTAAAAAATTTCTCCAAAAATATTTTTGAAGAAGAGTAGGAGAAAAAATAGATATAATCTTTGAAAATGAGTATAACATGTAAGTAATAATCAAAGAATGATCAAATATTATTTCAATGAATTTCGCTAACATTTTCCAAGTGATTGAGTCAAGTATTTATAGGCAAATTGAAAATATGGCCCTTATGTGACCGTTGGGCATTTAAATAATAATTAAATTCAAATTTTTCCACCGTTGGAAGCTCAAAATGGGCTGAACCCGAGAGCTCCAGCCAACCAACCAAAGGGCGATTTCCCTTTCTACGAGCTTCGGTATGCCGGACCTTATGATCCGGTCGACTGGATTGTAACGACCTGCCTAATTTAGTAATTTAATTTCCCCCCCCCCCCCCCATAATAACATTCAATATAATAATCCTATTCAACTGATAAAACTTGATCAATCTGGACCCATGGGTACTAAGGATATACCCAAAATACAACACTAATACCTAAGTAGCTGGAAACGTAAATTGCAACATACCATACAACCAACCACAATACCAGAGTCCTACTAAAACTGTTATATATATACAATCATCCACAAAAATACCAAAAGTAGCCTAGGGTCACTCTCCAAAAATAAATCTAACCCTAGCTCGTCCACTCACCCTTTTTACAGGGTAGCTCAGTTGGATTCTACTATCGCGGAGCTCTATATGCTTCCTTACCTGGATTTCCTAAAATGTTTACATAGCTAGGGTGAGACACCTCTCAGTAAGGGAAATAAACTAACATCAGTGTGTGGCAACATGAGTATTTTTGTGTTATTCATAAAACAGTACATAAATCATATCTAGTAATATTGTTTATATCATATCTATTTGAAACATAATTTATCATAACTTGGTATAACATAATGAGTTTGTATACATGAAATCATCATATATAATTGTACATGAAATAACACCCTAGATGGATAGCTAGCTGGTGTCATGTCTTACACCCATATGACTGAGTTGTGCGGCCCAAAGGCAGGACCTAGCAATGGCTGGCTGACCACTCTTGATCAATATAAGTCTGTAAGTATGATGGGTCTGCCCCTCCTGGTTCGGATGCTAAAGGGATGCCTGCACTACCATAAAATCACATCAACTTCCAATCTCCCACTGCCCCTTACAACAAGTGGTAGCACTAACATATACATGATCATGATCATATAGCTATGGTACCGTGCTTCGTGGAAGCCTAAACCAAGTCATCCGACTTCTGATAACATATATTAAATTCCAAATAATGATACATGGCTATTTCATAATAATATCCGTCATGATAATATTTTCATAAATTTTTGCATAGCATATCATGTAAAATTCGCGGTCCTTACGCCGGCATAGCATATCATATAAAACCACGGCCCTTACCCTAGCATATCATATAAAGTCCACGGCCCTTACGCCGGCATATCATATGACATTCATAGTTTGAAAATCCCTGTATCATTTTTAATATTTTCCTGAAAACAGTAATAACATGCTTATTCTAAAAACATAATATTATGATATTACATAAAATCATATAATTTCATACTCATGCCACACAAAAGTGAATATTGTCTCATTCATAAAATTTACACAAAATCATAATCCTTGCTGAACTGTGTTAAAATTATTTTCCTGTTAACAGCAGTATTTCCAAACTCAGTTCTATAGCATACATAATTTCCTTGAAAATAAAAGCTGAATATTAATAAATAATTTCATGGAAATACTGACTTAGTTTATCCCCTTACCTGGCTTATGGAAAAACCAACATATTACTCCATAATTACACCTATATGGTCCCCAGCTCAACACCTTGAAATTGATATTTTCCTAAAAAAAAACCCTCAATATTATCTTCCCTAACATATTCTTCTCAGTCCAAAAACACTACAAACCTAATAAAACCGAAATTAACTAACTTACCCAAATTTTGGGATGGTGCTCATATAGACCTAATCAATGATCCACTCCAGCAGATATGGAGAGAATGTTCCCAGAAGTAGCGCGGCAGTTTGGATCATTGAACCGGCGAAGCACTGGCCTAAAAACTTAGAGAGAAAGGGTGGAGGATGAGATGTAGAGAGAGATAAGGGTTGCATGTAGGTTTTCTCGCTGAAAATCCAACTTTGAGCTATTTATACACCTTTGTTCGTCGACGAGACACATCACTTCGTTGATGAGGCCAAGTAGAGAATTTGTTGACGAACACTTATTCATCGTCGATGATTTTCAGACCCTGAAATAACCCCTCTCGGTGATTCCTCATCGATGAGACACATGTCCCCATCAACGATCTCAATAAGCCGCTTCATCGACGAACTCTTTGCGTTCGTCGACGAGATTCTACTATGCCCAACTTTAAAATTTCCTTTTCCTACCTCTTTTATTATTTAAATATTATAATT
Organism: Malania oleifera; assembly: GCF_029873635.1. Lineage (NCBI taxonomy): Eukaryota > Viridiplantae > Streptophyta > Magnoliopsida > Santalales > Ximeniaceae > Malania > Malania oleifera. The sequence continues at coordinate 53,666,493 of NC_080425.1, forward strand.
TTCCAGGTCTCTACATTCTCCCCCCTTATAAAATTTGGTCCTCGAAATTTACTATCTGTACTAACACCATCCTTTAAAGAAAATGGGCTACTTATTTTATTACTTATTCTCACTTATGGCAAAGGAATATCGTGGTCACAATCAAGGCTCTGGGAGATTACATATACATAAAAAATAAAATTCTCTCACAACCAAAATACTATCTACTACCAAAAAATTATCACATCTAACTAATCTGTACAAAAGAAATTTTACATATTCACCCATAACTTTTCCTAATTACTACTGATCCCCGCTAAAGAGATACGGGTACTTTTGTCGTATTTGCTCCTCAAGTTCTCATGAAACTTCCTCTATCGCATGATTTCTCCACATAAATTTTACAAAGGAATCTTCTTATTGCACAATTCTTGTTCTTTCCTGTCCAAAATTTGCACTGGTACCTCCTCATATGGCAAAGTATCCCCGAGCTCTATATCACCATAATTGATCACAAGGGAGGGGTCTGGGACGTATTTCCTCAACATGGAGACATGGAATACGTTGTGTATTCTTGACAAAACAGGTGGTAAGGCTAGCCTGTAGGCAACTAACCCCACTTTCTCAAGAATTTCAAATGGGCCAATAAACCTAGGGCTAAGCTTACCTTTCCTTCCAAATCTCATAATTCCTTTTAACGGGGCTATTTTCAAAAACACATGATCTCCAACATCAAACTCCAGTTTCCTGTGGCAAGTATTAGCGTAACTCTTTCATCGGCTCTGAACCGCACTAATCCTATCTTTGATGAGCCAAACTTTATCACATGCATGCTGCACTAGCTCTGGCCCCAAAACTCGCCGCTCCCCTAACTCATCCCGGTATAAAGGAGTATGATGTCTCCTACCATAAAGTGCCTCATAAGGTGTCATTCCAATGCTGGCCTAATAGCTATTATTGTATGCAAACTCTACCAGCAGCATATACTAAGTCCAACTACTCCCAAAATCTAACACACACGCCCGCAACATTTCTTCTAATATATGAATCACCCTCTCAATCTAATCGTCTGTCTGAGGATGAGACGTCATGCTGAAAGATAACTGAGACTCCAAAGCCTCCTGGAAACTCCTCCAAAATCGTAACATGAAACGTGGGTCTTAGTCTGACACTATAGACACTGGCACGCTATGAGAATGGACTATCTCCTGAACATAAATCTCTGTTAATCTATACATAGAGTAGTTGACTTTAATAGGAATGAAGTGAGCGGTCTTCATCAAGCTATCAATGACCACCCAAATAGCATTCTGACCATGTGGTGCCCATAGCAAACCCATCACAAATTCTATAGATACATGATCCCACTTCCACTCTACGATGTAAAGTGGCTGCAACTAGCCCGCTGGCCTCTAGTGCTCAGCTTTTACCTGCTGGCACGTCAAATACCGTTGTACGAATTCAACAATTTGCCTCTTGATGCCGCTCCACCAGTATAACTCTCACAGATCCCTATGCATTTTTGTACTACCTAGATGAGCTGTGTACAAAGACCTATGAGCCTCCTCTAAAATCGTCCTCCTGATGTCCATAACTGCAAGTACGCACAACCTGGAACGGAACCTCAAGGCCTTATCATTAGAAATACTAAATTCATCTCCCTGTCCATCCCACACCTTAGCTATCAGCTCTGCTAATTCTACGTTATCTCTCTGAGCTATATTAATCCTTTCCTGTGGAGTAAGATGCAAGCTGGCAATAAATTTCTGAGGATCACTCTCTACCAACTCTATACCGAGTCTCTCCAAATCCATCTGAATCGGATGTTGAATCTCCATAGCTGCTAGTGCTAGTCCTACTGATTTTATGCTTAGAGCATCAGCTACCACATTTTCTTTCCCTAGGTGGTAACTAATAGTACAGTCATAATCTTTAATAAGTTCTAACCACTATCTCTGTCTCATGTTCAGCTCCTTTTGAGTGAAGAAGTACTTCAAACTTTTTTGATCGGAGAATATCTCGCATCTCTCACCGTACAAGTAATGCCTCCAAATCTTTAATGCGTGCACCACTGCAACCAATTCCAGATCATGGGTAGGATAGTTCTTTTCATACTCTTTCAACTATCTAGAGGCAAAAGCTACAACTCTACCACACTGCATCAACATACAACTGAGCCTTTTCAAAGACACATCACCGTAAATTACGTAACCATCACCCCCTGATAGAATAATCAGCACTAGTGCAGTGACAAGCCTCTATTTCAGTTTCTAGAAGCTTTGTTCACAATCCTCATCCCATTCAAACCTAACATTCTTTCTAGTCAGCCGCGTGATAGGTCCTAATAAAGCTAAAAACCCCTCTACAAATCGATGGTAATAACCCTCCAATCCCAAGAAACTCCTAATTTCCTGAACGTTCTTCAGCCTTTCCCAATTCAACACTGTCTCAATCTTGCTAGGATCCACTAAAATTTCATCCCCTGAAATAACATGCCCCAAAAATGACACTTTCTTTAGACAAAATTTACATTTACTAAACTTGGCATACAACTTCTTTTCCCTGAGCATCTAAAGTACCAGCTGTAAATGCGTCTCATGCTCCTCAAAATTCCTCGAGTAGACCAATTATCATCAATGAAAACTACAACAAATTGGTCTAAATACTAGTGAAATACTCTATTTATCAAGTCCATGAATACAGTAGGAGCATTCGTCAAACCAAATGGCATAACTAGAAATTCATAATGTCCATACCTGGTCCTGAAAGCTGTCTTTGAGACATCTTCTGCTTTACTTTCACCTTATGGTAGCCTAATCTGAGGTCAATCTTGGAATAGACCCGCATACCCTGAAGCTGGTCAAATCGTCTATACGGGTAGAGGATACTTGTTCTTGATTGTCACCTTATTAATTTCCCTGTAATCTATACACATCCTCATAGACCCATCCTTTTTCCTTACAAATAACACTGGAGCTCCCCACGGTGATACAATGGGTTGAATAAAACCCTTATCTAGCAAGTCTTGCAACTAAACCTTTAACTCTCCCAACTCTATTGGAGTCTTTCTGTAAGGAGCTTTAGAGATCGATGTCGTCTCGGGAAGTAGATCAATAACGAAATTTACCTCGCGGTCGAGAGGTAACCCAGGTAGATCTCCTGGAAAAACGTTTGAAAATTCCTTAACCACTGATGTATTTCCCAACTTCAATTCATTTTCTGACAACTCCTTTACAAAAGCCATAAACCCCTGACAACCATCCAAGAGTAATCTCCTCGCCTATATAGTTGATACTAACTGTGGCGAGGATTGCACACGAGACCCTATAAACCTGAATTCTGGTCTTCCCAGAGGTCTGAATATTACTTCTTTCAAACAACAGTCTATACTAGAGTAATTGGCTATCAATCAATCCATACCAAAAATTACATCGAACCCATGCATGTCCAATACTATCAAATCAGTTGGCTAGAATTTTCCTTGAATATTAACTGGACAGCCTCGGAGCACTCTACTACACCTCACTACTAACCATGTCGGTGTAGTTACTAACACTTCGATGTTTAACAATTGTGTTCCTATCCCACATAATCTAATACACCCCATAGACACGAACGAGTGTGTGGCTCCTAAATCAAACAATACAATAACTTTAAATGAAAGCATGTTAATCACACCTGCCACCACATCGCTAGCTGTCTTAGCATCTCTAGGCATCAAAGCATAGACCCTCACTGGAGCTATAGTCCTCTGCTCTACGGGATGCCTAATAGCCTCCCCGGTATGGTTAGGGAGTAGGAGTGGTATCAAGTGGTGTAGGGCAATCTCACACCAGGTGTCCCTGCCTACCATAGCGATAGAAAACGGTTCTCCCTACTCGACACTCTCCTAGGTGTCTCTTTCCACAAGTCTGAAAAATAGGAAAATTATACACCGCCTAAAACTGATGACCTCCAGTCTCCTACCTCTATCCTTTACCATAGTTTCCTTTCCTCCACTGACCCTACCTATATACCTACTGGAAGCCTAAAAGCGCAGATCCTCTTCTTTTGTCCCTGCTCCTTTGCATCCATGCGCTCACTAGCTTCGGCCAAAGCTGCTCTGTCAACTAACTCAGCAAAATCCTATATCTTCAGCACTACCACCTGCTTGTATATTCCTCGCCTTAATCCTCTTTCAAACTGTCTCGCCTTCTTTACTTCATCAGAAACAATATATGAGGCGAAGTGGGATAGCCCTATAAATCGCACTGCATACTGTTGGACCAACTGCTATCCTTGCTTCAAATTCAGAAACTTTTCCACTTTAACTTTCCTAACAGTGGCTGAGAAATATATATTAAAGAATAATTCTTTAAATTGGTCTCAAGTCATAACTATCGACGTCGTTCTCTGCTGCTCCAGAAGTTCACAGCAGTCCACCACCTCTCAACCTCCCCTATCAATTTATAGGTGGCGAAGAGGACCCTCTACTCCTTCGTACACTGTAATACTGTCAAAACTTTCTTGATCTCTTGCATCCAATTCTTGACGGCTGCAAGATCAACTCCTCTTAAAAATGCTGGAGGATTCATCTTGGTAAATTTCTCTATCGCACACCCATGGCCTACAAAAGAGCCTCCCTACTCTCTAGGGCTCCTAGCGATCTCAGCCATAACCTTCTGAGCCATACTATGTAATACCGCATCAGAATCAGCCCCACCTACACTCGAGGGCCCTACACCATCACTACCGCTCACATAGGCATTACCTCTTCCAGGGTCCATCCTAAAAAGACAAAAAACATGACTTAAGGACCTTATCCTTATAACTTACACATATAACCAAAATCCCCTATCTTGACATCCTTATCTTATTTCAAGATTTGGTCCTATACTATAGAAACACAACCCGGTAATAGCTTACTATGGCTTTCCTAAAATTGTTACCCCAGGAAAGACACAGAAACCACTATGAAAGTCTTGGCTCTATACTGTAGAAAAAAAACTTAAATCTTTTTCCTATACTCTGGTATCGTTTCTACTGCACTCTAAAGTCTACAGAACCTAGCAACCTAAACTCTGATACCAAACTGTAACGACCTGCCTAATTTACTAATTTAATTTGTTTTTTCCATAATAACATTTAATATAATAATCATGTTCAACTAATAAAACCTGATCAACTTGGACCCATGGGTACAAGGGATATACCCAAAATACAACACTGATACCTAAGCAGCTGGAAACGTAAATTGCAACATACCATACAACCAACCACAATACCATAGTCCTACAAAAACTGTTATATACATACAATCATCCACAAAAAGACCAAAAGTAGCATAGCATCACTTTCCAAAAATAAATTTAACCCTAGCTCATCCACTCATCCTTCTAACAAGGTAGCTCAGTCGAATTCTACTGTCACAGAGCTCTATCTGCTCCTCTACCTGGATTTTCTAAAATGTTTACATAGATGGGGTGAGAAACCTCTCAGTCAGGGAAATAAACTAACATTAGTGTCTGGCAACATGAGTATTTTCGTGTTATACATAGAACAGTACATAAATCCTATCTAGTAAAATCGTCTGTATCATATCTATTTGAAACATAATTTATCATAACTTGGTATAACATACTGAGTTTCTATACATGAAATCATCATATATAAAAATACATGAAATAACACCCTGGATGGATAGCTGGATGGTGTCATGTCATACCCCCACACGACTAGGTTGTGTGGCCCAAAGGTGGGACCTAGCAATGGCTGGCTGACCACACTTGATCAACATAAGTTTGTAAGTACAATAGGTCTGCCCCTCCTGATCCAGATGCCAAAGGGACACCTGCACTACCATAAAACCACATCGACTACCGATCTCCCACTGCCCCTTACGACAAGTGGTAGCACTAACATATACATGATCGTGATCATATAGCTACGGTACCGTGCTTTGTGGAAGCCTAAACCAAGCCATCCGCGTTCTGATAACATATAGTAAATTCCAAATAATGATACATAGTTATTTCATAATAATATTCGTCATGATAATATTTTCATAAATTTTTACATAACATATCATGTAAAATTCACGGCCCTTACGCCGGCATAGCATATCATATAAAACCACGACCCTTACGTTGGCATATCATATAAAATCCACGGCCCTTACGCCAGCATATCATATAAGTCCACGGCCCTTACGCTGGCATATCATATAAAGTCCACACCCCTTATGCCAACATATCATATAACATTCATAGTTTGAAAATCCTTGTATCGTTTTTAATATTTTCCTGAAAACAATAATAACATGCTTATTTTGGAAACATAATATTCTGATATTACATAAAATCATATAATTTCATACTCATGCCACACAGTAGTGAATATTTTCTTATTTATAAAATTTACACAAAATCATAATCCCTGCTGAACTATGTTAAAATTTTTTTCCTGTTAACAACAGTGTTTCCAAACTCAGTTCTATAACATACATAATTTCCTTGAAAATAAAAGCTGAATATTAATAAATAATTTCATGGAAATACTGAATTAGTTTATCCCCTTACCTGGCCTATGGAAAAGCTTATATATTACTCCATAATTACACCCATGTGGTCCCCAGCTCAACACCCTGAAATTAATATTTTCCCAAAAAAAACCTCAATATTATCTTCCCTAACAAATTCTTCTTAGTCCAAAAACCGACAAACCTAATAAAACTGAAATTAACTTACTTACCCAAATTTTGGGAGCCCAAGTAAGCCTAATCAATGATTCACTTTAGCATATATGGAGAGAATCTTCCCAGAAGTAGCGTGGCAGCTTTGGATCATCGAACAGGTGAAAAACTAGCCCAAAAACTCAGAGAGAAAGGGTGGAGGATGAAATGTAGAGAGAGAGAGAGAGAGAAGGGTTGCATACAGGTTTTCTCACCAAAAACTTGAGTTTGAGCTTTTTATACACCTGCCTTCGTCGATGAGACACGTCACTTCGTCGATGAGGCCAAGTAGAGAATTCGTTGACAAACACTTATTCATCATCAATGAATTTCAAACCCTGAAATAACCCCTCTTGGTAATTCCTTGTCGACGAGACACGTGTCCCTTTCGACGATCAAAATAAGTCGCTTCGTCAACAAACTCTTTGCGTTCGTCAATGAGATTTTGCTTTGCCCCCCTTTAAAATTTCATTTTCCTCCCTATTTTATTATTTAAATATTATAATTCTTCGGGTCTCTACACGGATCAACCTTCATATAAAGGTCAATCGACTGGGCCAAATAAGCCTTTGAGAGGCCGGTCGACTGGGCCCTTAACAAGATGCCCATTTGGTCAGTCCTGTCGACTAGGATGAAACATCCAGTTGATTGGCCCTTTGTTAAATCCTCATTTTTTTCCAAATGAACACTCCGATCGTCTAGGCTTTAACAGCCGATCAACTGGGCCTTAACAAAAATGAGTTTTGGGCCCTTGGATTTACTTCAAAATTATTTCAAACCTTTTAAACGATGTTTAGCTTCGAGTATAAAAAGGTTTTACGAAATATTTGGGTTCCTAAGGTCAATTTATGTGTTAGAATTGGTGTATTCCTAAGGGGGATGAATTAGGTATTTAAAATTTATTCTTAAGTTTAGCTAATCTAGCAACAGCATTACACAAACCTAGGGTCTTTCTATTAATTATAAACTCAATCAACACATGTACTACATATAATGAATCAAACATACAACATACATGTGCTGAAAATAAAAATGTGGAAAATAAATTTACGAAAATAAAAAGCACATGCACAATATGTTATCGGGGTTCGGCCAACTGTTCCTACGTCCCCGCCTCTAGCTCGCAAGTCCGAGGATTCCACTAATAGCTCACTTAATGGGTGGCACCTAATACAACTAGGTCAATTAGCACAGGGCTGACCTCAACCTTTACAAATTCTCCTGGCGAGGCGGAGAAGGCCCTAGGTCAAATTCACAAAGTTGACCCTAACCTTTACACAATCCTTACCGGGCTGGATTACTGCCCCCTTAGGCCACGACTGGAAATACAACAATATTTTTCTCAATAAAGTTGGTACAGTGATTGTACTTTTATGTAAAGCAGATATGTACCCAATACGCACAAGTAATAATCAATCCACACCAAACATGTAGGATCTGTAAGTTCAGTGGTGTATGTGTGTAATTTACACTCAATATAGTAATTATACTCAGTCAAGCACAAGAGTGTTCTAAACAAGTTGTATCTTTGAAACAAGTTAAATGAAATCTCAATAGCAAATCAGGGTTTCAAAGATGTTAAACAAGTATTCAAATTAACTCAAAAGATTTCCTTCAATGAAATAAGTACGCGAGTAGTTTGAAAAATATTTTAGCTTGTGAAAAATATTTTGCACAACAAAATCAAAGCTATGGGACACTTGCAATGATAATGCAAATATCTGAAACTTGCTAGTTTATCCCAATACAAGATTTATAATATTGAAATCAGTGGGATAAACTTAACTAAACTCCCCTAAAATCAATCAATCAAACAAGAAGAATGGGAGTATTAGCAATATCTAATAAACACAAGAACACTCAATAAAATGTCACAATATCAAGATGTATCAAGGGAATAAATATTTCAGAGTATTTTGGGCAAAATAAAATTTTGAGATAGAGAGAATTTTTGCTAATTATTTTGGCTAATCTCCCACTAATTTTTGCGAATGAAGGTCTATATATAGAGATAGGAAAAATTATAGTTGTTAGGACATGTAGGGTATTATTAAAATTGTTTTAAATCATTTTTACCCAATTAACCATGTTTAAAAATATTAACCGCGATAAAATATTTGGGGTAACTCGAGAGCACCGGTCGACCGAGGCAAGTTTGGTTGACCGAGTTGCTTGAAGTTCGGTCAACCGGGGATTTATTGAACTGCAAGTTCGGTTGACCGGACTTCCAGGTCCAAGGGCAATTTTTTTCATTTAGCGCGGTTCGGTCGACCGCGAATCCAATGAACTAACAAGTTTGGTCGACCAGATCGTTGAGTTCCACACATGGGAACTCGATCGACCAGGTGTTTGGCATGCAATTTTGGCATGGTTGACCAAAAGGTCAAAATGTTGACTCCTAGGGAGTTCGGTCGACCAGGTATAAATGAACTAGGTAAGTTCAGTTGACCGGGCTGTGGTCAATCTGTTAACTCGGCACCGGTTCGATCAACCGAGGGAATTTGTACTTGAGCAGTACAGTCGAACGAACATGCAACTAAAGTGCATTTCGGTTCTTTTCACTTATGTAATCACTCATTCCATTTAGCCATATATATATATATATATATATATATATATGTGTGTGTGTGTGTGTGTGTGTGTGTGTGTGTGTGTGTGTATGAGTGTCCTAGGGTCATTCTAGGTCTTCTTTAGGACACCAAAAAAATCCGGCGTCGGTTAACTGAAGGGTGTTCCCTAAGGTCTTTCTAAGGTCATGATTTTGTGTAGGGACCTAGAGTTGTTCTAAGGTCTTTGAGCCTGTAGTTCATATATGCATGAAATGCATATTATTACATACATTTTCTTAATTAAGATTACAAACCCAAATAGAAGTTACAACAAATAAATTACAACTAGGGTCTTCATTTTCCTTCGGGTCTCCGAGTGCCATCATATGATACTGCTAAGATAAACCTACACATCAACTCGGCAGACATTAAATACCTAAGTATCTGTCATAATCAAAACAAGGTATGACCCATAGGGTTAACACTATGGTCATGATAGAGTTTCAATTTAAATCATATGAAATGCATGCACAAATTGAAACATAATTACTATTACAACACGAAAATTACACAAGTCTTCAAGCTTTTTGCTCTTCTGATTTTCATGGAATATGCCAAGAATGTGAGCGATGTAAGTACGTAATGGCTTCCATATTGTATCATCATCTGTGCATTCTAATATTTAACCTATTCCACACTTAGCACACAAATGAGATGATGTGCATTGTCATAATCAAAACATGGATCGGACTCAAAAAGTCAACAAGTTCTTCTTGCATAGCTAATACCCATGAATCATCATTGATTGCATCATTAATGTTCTTAGGTTCCTCTTGTGACAAGAACACACTATAATCACACAAGTTTTTGAGTGTAGATCTACTGGACACACCTCTTGATGGTTCACCAATGATTTGGTCCTTAGGGTGGTTCTTCAAGAATTTCCATTCTTTAGGCAATTTAGTTTGCTCTAGAGAGTCATCATTAGATGGTTCTTTAGTTTCAATGCTCTCTTCTTTGATTTCATGAATTGCTAGGTCTTCTTAACTCTTTCTTATATCTAGATCATCATTATCAGTAGTGTTAAAAAATATGGATTTACTTCATCAAACACGATGTGAATGGATTCTACAACAAATAATGTTCTTTTGTTGTAGACCCTAAATGCTTTGCTATTTAAAGCATATCCTACAAAAATTCCTTCATCTGATTTTGCATTGAATTTTCTTAGGTCCCCTTTATCATTCAGAACAAAACATTTACATCCAAATATATGGAAGTATGAAATGTTTGGTCTTTTTTCCTTTCCAAAGTTCATGAGGGGTTTTATTCAAGTTAGCCCTAATGGAGACTCTGTTCATTACATAATAGATGGTGTTTACCGCTTCAGCCCGAAAGTATTTAGGCAGGTTATGCTCATTTAATATAGTTCTAGCCATTTCTTTTAGGGATCTATTCTTTCTCTCAACAACTCCATTATGTTGAGGTGTTCGTGGTGCTAAAAAGTTGTGTGATATTACATTCTCATCACAAAAATTTTCAACATCTTTATTTTTAAACTCACCACCTCTATCACTTCTAATGTGTAAAACAACATACCCCTTTTCATTTTGAAGTTTCTTACATAGGTTGGTGAGCATTTTACACACTTCATACTTGGAGGCTAATAATAACACCCAAGTGAGCCTGGAGTAGTCATCAACTATGACGAATGTATATTGCTTTCCTCCTAGACTTTGTGTTTTAGTGGAGCCAAATAAATCTAGATGAATTAACTCCAATGGCCTTCCTATGGATATCAGTTCCTTCTTTTTAAAGCTTATCTTAATTTGTTTCCCAAGTTGGCAAGCATAACAAACTTTGTCTTTTGTGAACTTTGTGCTAGGTGAGCCCTTAACTAAGTTCTTCCTAGCTAACTTGGATAAAAGGTCCATGCTAACGTGTCCTAATCGCCTATGTCATAGCCAATTGGATTCATTTAAGGCTATAAAGCATTTTACATCTTAAGATACTAGGTTTTCAAAGATTATGCAATATACGTTCTCAACCCGATTTGCAATGAACAATATTTCATGTTTTTTGGTAATTTCAACTATGCATTTATATTTTATAAAAGTTATGTCCAATCCTTTATCACTAAGTTGACTCTAAGAAAGTTATGCTTTGAACCTTCAATTAACAAGACATTCTCAATTATTAAAGATGGTTCCTTACAAACTTTGCCGATGCCAATAATTTTACCTTTTGCATTGTCTCCAAAAGTGACATGTTCACCTTGCTCTAGGGTTAATGATTTGAACTTAGACTTATTTCCTATCATATGCCTTGAGCATCCACTGCCCAAGTACCACTTTTCTTTCCAAGGGGTAGACCTAAAACACACCTACAAAAGAATTCAAGTTGTTACTTTAGGTATCCAAGCCTTCTTATGTCCACACCTTTTTGGTTTTAACATGTTTTCTTTTAAATGGACACTCAAATTTTATATGCCCCTTTTTCTTACACAAGAAACATGTGGTGTGTGCGTATGCATTGGTTGAGGAGGTGCTTACATAGTTTTTAGACTCTCTTGCAAAATAGCCCATGTAGAGATTCTTTTTCATCCTATTTACTATTCCATTAAATTCAACGCCTTCTTTGTCTAAGGACATCTTTTGAGACCCAACTAGTTTGTCAAAATTTTCTTTTCCTCTTGTGAGGTTGTAGATGATTTTAGATTGATCTTCTATCTTTCTTTCTAGACTAGTTATCTTTAAGTCTTTCTCATTTTCACAAGTGGCCTGTGGGAGAAAAGGGTTCTCACTCATAAAGCTCTGAGACAGGGCTAGTATTGGATGACTATGAGAAAAGATGCATAGAACTTAGTCAAACGGTGCAACAGATGCTAGATATGCACCAACACACCCCATTCACTAGCCAAAAACACTTTTGCAACTATGAGTCCTTGCCTATTTTCACAATAAGGAATTAATATTGTGGGTCCTCTGCCATAAGCAACTGGACAAAGAAAGTTTCTCATCGTCACCATGAATACTTCACTAAATGGGTAGAAGTAGAAGCTTCGTCACATATTACACAATGGAATACAAATGAATTCTTCTAGACATCGACTATATGCCGATATAAAATCCCATGCATGGTAATAACCAACTATGATGAACAGTTTGGCAGTGGGTATTTCATAACATTCAATTCTGATTTGAATATAACCCTTTGCTATACTTTTGTGGCATAGCTACAAAGCAATGGAAAAGTGGAGAAAATGAACCAAATGATATTACACAGGCTTAAGACACAACTTGATTCCACACAAGAAAGATGGGTGGAAGGATAACCTAAAATTCTGTGCACATATCACAGAACTAGTAGAAGAACTACTCTTTAGGACTGGAATTACTATACATTGAAGAACTAATTCTAGTCGCATCAATGTCTGTGAATTTAGTTTTGAACTACTCTCTACACCTCTAAAAGCCTCTATGAAAAGACTTTAACATAAAAAATTTTCAAAGCCTTTTGAACTTTTTGGATCCTTTAGGTTCTTGAAACATAGAATTAATCACAAGAAGTATATCAGTCATCCTAGTTTGGAAGGTCTTCTCTTCCAAAGCATTTATGTGGGTAGTGTTTGCAGCAACCTACATCTACAAGTTTGCAACTAGCTCCCTAGATTCCAATGTTATATGAGGCATCTCACTGATCTTTTCCTCCAAGGCCATAGCAGCAAGCTGCAAACTGGTAGGAAAGAATTAAAACATACAAAGGAAGATAAGAAAATAATATTAGTGACAAGGCATACCTGATAGGCCTCGTGGAAAGTAATAGATCCTAAGGCCTCTTGCATCATCATTTGCATTTCATACAAATCCTCAAGCAAAACAAAATGATAAAGGACTCTGGAAGAGACTAGAGGATCGTGTAAAGCAAATATGTTATCAATTAGGATCGAGGTCACAAGTGGCACCTCCACCTCATCAGAAAGTCCCTCAAGGGCAAGAGCCTAGGAAGATTCCACTTGAACGTATTTTTTTTATTCCTAAATATCTTCCTTTCTTTTTCTTCTTTTTAGCAATAGCCAACGCTTCAAGCTCACTCCGATCTATATTTGTATTCAAAATCTAAATTCAGTAGAAAATGAAAAAGAAGGTGAGGCCAGAGGAGAAGAATTTATGCTCAAGACAACAATTAAAGTATAGGACATCATTTTTAGAAAGGTACTTTCGCATTTGAAAGCAAGCCCTAAACAACGTAGTACAGAGCTGGTAACCCTTACAAAGGGGGAAAACGGCAAAGCAAAATAGGGTTAAGTAAGATTTGGGGGCTAGCTAACTAAGAGAAAACTTGTAAAACCACATGTATCATATATGAAGTGGTGAAAAGGTAATTGAAGTATAGACCCAAAATAATCTATGTAAAGGCATATCCCACTCAAATTTGGCTAAAGGGTCGTTTCCTTACTAAAGGGTAGACGAAATTGCACGGAATCAAGAACATGATACAATGTACTTATAAAGCTCATGTCTTCCTAAGTTTGTAAAGATATAGCATCTACTACACTAACTAATGAATAGGATTGAGACTCGGTGAGGTTCATAAGGACAAAGGGAGCATGCTCTCTATCTAAAAAAAAAAAGTTAAGATCATAGATGGAATTAGAAAGAAGATTGGAAAGGGAAATTTTGAAGAACATTCAAAGAATTTCCACAAAAGATTTAAGTGTGCAAGAACAAAAAAATCAAGTATACTCAAACATCCAAAACATGCTTCAAAGGAAATCCAAAGAAACTTGGAACGAAACGAAGGAGAAAATAGAACATACCTCCAAAGTGAAGCCTTCTTCCAAGTGTGAAGAATGAGAAGAAAAGGTAGGCTTCTTATAGAAGAGATGAAGGTCTAGGGAAGGAAAAAAAAATCTGCACAATCTTCAACGCATCTTAGGAAGCATAGAAGATCTGGGAAATCTATCTAGGAAAGGCAAAGTATACACAATAAAATGGCCCGCCTAATGACCTCTGCTCATAAGGCCCAACGCCCAATTGATTGGCTTTGCTCATAATGCACGAAAAAGATAAGTTCTGCTAATAAAACAACCCATCTGATGAGCTTTTCTCATAAGACCTTAAAACCCAAATTGATTATATTTAGTCATGAGGCACAAATAAATTTGAGTCGAGCTCATAAAATGACCCTTCTACTGAGCTATACTCATAAGGCCTTAAAGCCAAAATTGATAAGCTCTGATCATAAGGCACAAAGAGATGAACTCTACTTATAAAGTGGCTCATTTGATGAGTCCTACTCATAAGGCCTTAAAACCCAAATTTGATGAGCTTTGCTCATTTGGCATGAATGAATATGATTTCTACTTATAAAAACAACCCAACTGATTAGCATTGCTCACGAGGCCTTAAAGCCTAAATGATGAGCTCTACTTATAGGACATGAAAGAATGTGAGCTTTGTGTATAAAACAATCCACCTAATAATATATGCTCATAAGGCCTTAAAAGTCCAACTAATGAGCTCTGCTTATGAGGGATAAAAAATGTGAACTTTGCCTATAATTCTGCTTGGGTAAAACGTCTTGTTTGGCCAAAGCTTGGCTAGGGCAAAGGCTACTCGACCAAAGGTATGCTCAGCCAAAAGCTATTAAAATACCATTTCAACACCTTTGCATTTTCCTAATTTAGACATTGGAGTAATCTCCTTAAAGTGAAGGGGAGGTCACGGGTTCGAATCATGAAAATAGCCTCTTACAAAAATGTAAGGTAAGGCTCCATACTATAGACCCATTGTGGCCCCCCCCCCCTTCCCGGACCTTACATACGCGGAAACTTTATGCACCGAGCTAACCTTTTTTAGTAATTTCCTTTGAGTGTATTCTAGGTCATTCAAACATCTTTTGCTTCTTAACTTTTAAGTGGCTAAAGTAATATCTAACCAACTCAAATATTTGAGTTAACATAATTTACTTTTTAAATTATTTAAACAGCAATCAAAATATCCATTTTTAAATGTCCATTTCTCTCAACTAGTTGGCACATCCCACGTGGAGTGTTCACTTACGCACCCTATATTATTTATTTATTTATTATTGATTGTCATTTTGTAGACTACCAACTTATAAAGTTAATTAATTAGTATATCCAAACGGCACTCAAGATAGATGGAGGCAATTTGGTAATGGAACCGTCCAAATTGAACGGTCTCCTCACAGAAAGTCTATTGGCTGCATTAAGCCGACCACCGCCGTGCATGTGCAGAAGTCAAAATAGGGGAGGTAGTCAACAACGTATCTTCTGTAGCTGTGGCTGTGAACCGTTCAAAATTTTTCTTTCTTCTTGCCACTACTTATTTGATGCGTCTCATCTACTTTTAAGTCCCGTCTAAAATTATGATTACGTTTATATTTTTGTATGTTTGATTTATTGAAAAAAAGAAAATGATATATGCAGATATTAATAGAAAAACAATTTTATTATTTTAGAATAAGTTTTTTAGTATTAAAATATTTTAGTTCCTTTGAAATTCAGAAAATATTGAGTAAAGAAAAGAAAAATATCGATGAACTCACATTTTCATATTTGGTTATTGAGAATATATATATATATATATATATATATATACAAAATTCATTAAAAAAAATTTCAATTTTACTTGCACGTCATTAATATTTAATTTTTCTTAATTTTGAATCGTATTGAAATAAACTCTCATTTTTTATAATATTTAATATAAAAGAAAAATGCATGAAAAAATGGGTTTCCTCCTTTTTTTTCCTGTCATTTCCTTTTCACAGGTAAAATTCTAGATCCAAACGGACCCTTAATTAATATATAGAGAAAACGCAATAAAAATAATTTTGTTTAGTAATAAAATCCTTGATGTAAACGAAATCTTACTAATAGAACTCGTTGAGCCTCCTTGATGTAAACAAAATCCTACTAATGGAAAGAGCCTCCATTTGAAACTTAAAAAATATTCAGATTTTGTAAAAATAAAAAATAGGGAAGAATCCTACTTTCTATATATGGTTGTAAAGGAAAATGAAAAAAGAAATAAAATTGACTGCAAATCGATAAACAAATATAAATTTCATGCTTCATTAACACTCAATTGTTCTTAATTTTCAATCAAAATATTAAAAAGTTATTTTTAATGATATTTGATATAGAAAGAAAGTAAATGGAAAGCATATTTCTTTCTCATTTTTCTTCCTCAATCAATGTCAAGTTGAATGTTATGGTGTACTTATATATATATACTTATATTGCAATTTTACCTATTCACATAATTTATATCTTATGAAATTACATTTTACTATCCAAAAAACTTAATGAAAAGAAATAATATTTTATTATTTATAAAAATTTAACGCATTTGTATATAATGTATATAAATGATATCTAAAACTTCACAATAGATGTTCTATTATAATATTATAAATTAATAACTCTTGATCATTAATTTTAAAATTATTGATTTTATTTTCAGTACCTTACACGTGGTTTAAGTAATACCCTTTTATCTTCAATACTTTAATATTATTTTATTAAAATAAAAGAGTATTAAAATATATTTATTATTTTAGTTAATGGATGTTAACTCCATTACCCCTCCTCAATAGTTGAGGGACTATAAATGTCATTTTTTAACGATTTAGCGGGGCATTTTTAATGGATGATATAATTTAGAGGGTGTGAGTGTATTTTTCTCCCCTTTTTTGGTCTTTTCACTTGCAGAATGAAAATGAATGGGTAAAAGTTAAAATCTAGAGGCAAACTAGCTAGTCATCCATTATACAAAATGTAAATAAGTGCCAATACTATTTCTTGGAGTGCAAATAGAGCCTTTATAAAACATTACCTTCATATGAATAATAATTTCAGGTTGTTGTCTTTTCAAAAGTAAAATGACAAGCTATTGGAGGTGATGTGAATGCATTGCACTAATCTCAACAAACCTCAGGCATATGCAAATAATAAATATTGTTGATGTCAAATATCGAACCTCAATTTTCACATTTTCAAATCGTAGTGATTGCCCATAACCAAGGAAAAAAGAGAAACCTTAGGAGACCCTAGCGGCCTTTGGGGTCTTCTCTGACACTCAAATGAATATTGGAATTAGGTCACTTAATCATAGTTTTCTTTTTTCTTTTTCCACCTTTTTTTTTTTTTTTTTTTTTTGTATTAGTGTGTGTGCCCTTACCTCAGTCAAAGCCCCTCCTTCTATAAGTTACCATTTCCCAAGTATAATATTGTCTTACATCTTTAATTTTAAGTAGGTTATAGGACTTTAAATTTTAGGGATACACCCTTCATCTCACTTCATAATTTTCCTCAGTAATTATCCTTTTTAGGTTACATCTCTTTCCTTGATGTCAAAATGATCATTTCCTTACTTGACCAAGTCTTGGTTCATATTATTTTAAACCTCATCAAATGCACCCTAGTAACAAGCCTTGGTAGGAAGTTTCAAGCTTAGGAGTATTATATACCAAGAACATCTAATGCTCTTTCTTCTAGCCAAGTTAGGTTTAGGTTTTTTTTCTCAATTCAAGTAGTACCTCTGCTCAATTCAAGAAAATATTGGCTATTTGATTTGAACAATTTTTGGTTGTTTCATCTAAGTAAGTCTCGTCTATCTAATCCAAGCAAAGCTCAGCTATTAAATCCAAACAAAGTTTGGCTATCTTATCCGAGCATTGTATAATTCGAGCAAAGCTCAACTATCAAATCCAAAAAAAGAGCTCGGTTGTCTGATCCCTATCAAATTCAAAGCAAAGCTTAGGTGTTTGATGTAGGCAGAGCTTGGTTGTTTAATCTGAATTATCTCAACTATCTAATCAAACTAGAGCTCAACTATTAGATTTGAGAAAAACTTGGCTCTTGAATCCAAGGTGGGCTTTAACCCATTTTCCTATACCTCAAATACTTAGATTGAGGTGGCCTACTCTTCAACTCTAATTAGTTTTGCCTTTAGCACTTGGATTGATTTTCGAAATGGGTATACTTAACCTTCTGTAGTTGGCCTCCTACCAAGTGGGCCTAGTTGGACCATTGAACTTGATATTTCTGCCATGTTTCTCTATGTAGACCACTTTGGCCTTTATACTTTTGTGCTTTATGGTCTCAAAATGTAGTCTTTTTGAGTTTAATCTTCATGACCCTATATAGCAGCCTCTTAGGACTAGGCCTCTTTATTGGTATTTTCTTGCATAGAAGTTGTACTAATATTGTTGGGATGTTGTTTTGACAATGTGCATTTATCAATAAATGTGTGTTTTTATTTGTTATTTTTCTAATAATAAAATGACGTTAAGGGAAGAATGTCCATAAACCTAATTATCAATTGACAAGCCTTTTGGGTCTTGCAATAATTTGCATGTTTCAATCAATCCTAAATATTCTTCATTTTCCCAATTGATTCGAGTGGCTCCAAATTAGAATTATTACTAAGGACCCCAACTAGAACCCTAGTTGGCTAGGAGCTATGAGATGATGCATGTGTTCCAAACATTAATCAACATAGGTGGACCAAATGAAGGCACATGTGCAATGATTTTTGGTAATATGCATAGGTCCTTCACTTTTATGGCATTGCACAACCCAAGCTCAAGAAAATTAGAGAAACTTCTCCTAATAAGATTCATCTTGTTCAATTAGACATTAAGAGTTTGATTGATTGCATATATCTACCTTGTTTTTCTTAAATGGATGCATGTAGTTTTGGGGCTAACAATGTATTTTTCTATATAAATTGATTTATTTATAGAAACTAAGAATCTTAGTTATTGTTACTAATATAGTAGGAATTCAATAGAAATTTATACAAACAACTCTAGTACAAAAATTTAACCAGTTTAAGGCTATAATAGGATGCTAAGTCGGCAGCACAATTTGTGATTTTCCTAAGTGTCTATTTAAGTTACACTTCTAGATGTTATTGCAATTCAAAATTATAGACCAAAATTAAGCAAAGATGTTCATACCTTCATCATATAAAGATAGGATATACTCCTCAACAACTTAGAGTTGGTATAGTCTTCTTAGCAGAGGCAAAAAATACCAAGAAAACCCTAATCTGCACATTTTCCATTCTAGCTTTCTCATCATGCAATTGCCCACAAATGTGGTCTTCTGATAGGGCTTCATAATGGTCCAGAAAATGTTATTTTTTATTATTTAACACAAAACATTAGTTCCATGTGATAACATAAATCCATGTCCAAGTAGTTCCCCATATCAAATATTATTGTCAAATTGTCTAGCATGCTATAACCCATCTTCACCAATCTTTGTATCACCCTAGTTGCCTTCAATAGCTGGTAACATGGTTAATCCTACAAGCACTAGCTCCAAATCGAATTTGAGCATTTAGTCTAGAGCTAGATGACCTTTGACTTAGTTTAATCTTGCAGGTATAGGCTTTGAATGGCTCGTTATCCTTAGAAAGATAATAAAAAAACATGTATAAAAGAGGTCCCTTATGGATGAAGTGTATTCTTATATGTGCTCTATTGTACACACAATCATGATATTGCTGAACTAATTGGTGTTCTAGAAGATATTTAAGTGATTATGGGGTGAGTCTCAAGAAACTACAAAGAAAGTAAGCAGATATTTGTAAGGTACTACTAAAGATTATATATTCACCTACAGGAGGTCAAATTATTTTGAGGTTATTGGATATTCTAATGTTGAATATGTAAATTGTTTAGAAGATAGGAATTCTACTTTTGATTTTATTATCATGATTGCAAAAGGAGCTATTTCTTAGTAGAGTGATTATTGCAGCTGCAAATGCAGATTTTATAGCTTGTTATAGGGCTACATGTCAAGCTTTATGCTTGTAAAAATTCATTATATGGCTTCTAGTTGTTGATTCTATTACGAGATCACTGTTAAGATATCATGGCAATTCTACTTCAGCTTCTTTTGAAACAACGAGAATTCTTCATGCTCGAAGCATATAAACATTAAGATCTTGTTTATTAGAGAGAAGATTCATGATTGTCAAACTCACAATAAGCACATAGCCATAGAGCATATAATCAAGGATCCACTAACCAAGGGTTTAACTCCTAAATTTTTCAAGAACATACAAATCATATCAGTTTAGCTAAATCTTTTAGTGTTTTGGGTTAGTGAACGTATATTGTTATTATTTTTGCAACTTAATTTTGTTGATTATGAAATTATCAAGAATATTAAGGACCAATTGTTTTTAATTACCATTCATTCCATCGTGTGCACACATATATAGTTCTTGTTTATAGCAATATCATGATTTTTTGAATTGAGACATTCTGACTAGTCTCGCTTTGCTAGCTCTTGATAAATTTTAACCCAGCCTCATTTTGTTTTGTTTTGAGAGCTTCCTACCTGAGTCTCAATCAACTCATATGAAGTATAAGCATCTTTATTGGATGCTTATACGTAATGGAGATGTTTTGACCCAATCTTACTTTGTTGTGTTACAATACCATTTGAAGACATGCATGTTAATCACATTTAGCCATGCAATATTATACCACTCTTCCATATCATGCCATGAGATTGTGGGTATTTTGATGTTGATCGTGTCATCCTTGTGCAGCTCCTCAAAATGGAATGGTTAATTAGATGCTTATACCTTTCAAATATGTTTTGACCCAATCTCACTTTGTTACATTACCATACCTTCGAAATGAGTCATTTAAACTGATTTTTGTCGTCCATGTAATCTATTTTATTTTCTCTTTAAAATTAAACTAAAATTCATTTTGAATTTTATTTTCAGGATCCATTTAATTTTAGTTTTCATTATTTCTATCACCAAGCACTTGAACTTCTATATAAAGGGCGATCGGCAGAGTACTTCACACACTTTTCCCATGTAAATATTCTCCACTCCTAAGCCAGTCATCTTTGTGCACGCTTAATTCATCTGTAAATATTTTTCCAAGTAAATATTCTCCAATTTACGCACACCAAAAAATTCAATAGAGCAAAGCAAAACAAGTAACAGAAACGAGGCAAACACCTGTTGGGCCGAGGAGAAGCGGTAATGGCTACGGAAAGATCTTTGCTAGACATTGAACACCCCATTCCTACAATGCATAAAACCGCCTATGGTACACCATGCAATTTGAGGTGGTTCACAAAACGCCAGACTACAGCGAACTGGTTTGCATAATTCCTTGAAGCAGAAGTTTCAAAGTGCCATCCAGCAAGGGAAAAAGTAAAGAAACTCTACAACCTAATCATCAATTTCAGCGCTTCCACCCTTGAGATGCAAGTGCTTTTCCCTCTTCTGGAAGTCTGTCAAGCCTTTCCCACTTCCAGTGACACCAACTTTGCCATTCGGATCCTCAGGAGATTTAAAAATGCTCTCGCGCTTGCGGCCCGAGAAGAAACCAATCTGGAGATTTAAACAGAATCATTAATAGGAACTGTAATGTCTCCCTTTTGCAAAAATGTAAGCATCAACTAACAGCATGTCATCATAGTTTTAAAACCCAGACCAATAATCTCCTAGTAAAGCCAACAGATTGGTCAAATAAGTTCACAGTCGAAAGACAAACTGGTGATTGAACCAGTGATATAATGTATTATGCCAATCATATTAACTGATGAGCTAATTAGAAGAAAAAATAATAAGGAACCCCAAGATATTTTCTCGTACCATTTTTTTTATTGATTCTGAATATTCTTGAAATTTTATTAGTGTTATAAAATCTGTTATTATAAACTATATAAAAATTAATAGTAAGAAAAATATTTTATCCAATTAAAGATTTACTTAAGGACGATGTATTTGATTCAATTATAAATTCACTTAAGGATAAACAAACTAATGGTTTGATTAATTTGTGTGTGCGCGCGCATATAATATACTTGTGTGTGTGTGTGTGAATTTATGCATGCATATAGATACAAACCTATATATTTATTCATACATATACATTTCAAACATATATATAGGACAGCTATAAGACCAGCTATGCTTCAAGTGTGCTTTGTAATCGTAGAATACCCTTAAAATTGAAAGGAAAGTATTATAAGACAACTATAAAACCAGCTATGTCATATAGACCGGAATATTGGATGACGAAATATGATATCCAAAAAATAAAAATTGCTGAGATGAGAATGCTCAGATAGATGAGTCGTATAACATTGAAAAATAAATTAAAGAATAAACATATTCACGCTAAGTTAAGTGTAGCTCCTGTAAAAGATAAAATAAGAGAGGGACAACTCAGATGGTATGGACACTTACAACGTAGGCCGCATAGTGCACCAGTGAGGAAGAATGAGTTAGTTACTGTTAGGGGCAGTAAAAGGGGTAGGGGTAGACCTAAAATAACTTGGGAGGAGGCAGTAAGTAAGGATTTAATATCCCTAAATTTGTCAAAAAAAAATGGTCCATGATCGCATAAATTGACAGAAAATGATTCATATAACCAACCCCACCTAGTGGGACTTAAGGCTTGGTTTTATTGTTGTTGTTGTTGTTGTTGTTGAAACAACAAGAAGAACAAGAAGCCTAAGTCTCATATGGTGGGGTTAGCTACATGAATCCTTTTCCACCTATTCACCCGATCGAGAGCGTTTTCCTCTATTAGATTAAGAGCTATTAAATCCTTCCTCACTACCTCATTCCAAGATATTTTAGGTCTACTCCTATCCCTTTCATGCCAAAAACATTAACTCAATCTTCCTCACAAATGTTTTATTAGGTCTGCATTTCAAATGTCCAAACCATCTAAACCGCCCATCCCTTATCTTCGACCGGTGCTATGCCTAAACCATATGTATATGCTTGTTTCTTATTTTATCTTTTAATGTTATACTACTCATCCACTTTAACATTCGCATTTCAGCAATTTTTACTTTTTATACATGTTTCTTAGTTGCCCAACATTCTGAATCACAAAGCATACCAAAATTGTTCAAAAAGGAGAATAAGACATCCTCCTAAAAATTTAAAAAAAAAAAAAAAAAAAACAATGAGAACTAGAAACAGCAACAGCATGTTTGGCATGTAGGAATGGAATGGAATGGAGATGAATGGAGTCAAATTTATCATTTGATTTTATTGTCCTCCCCATTCAAATTTTCATTTCATTCCTTTCCTCCCTCATTCCATCCCTGCAAACCAAACATGACATAAAGGAAATGTAAAAAACACCAATGAAGCCAACAAATCGAACCAATCTTGTTAGATATCCTAGAATCAAAATCTTCGCCTTCTTCCCAAAAGAAATACACACGTTACTAACAAAAGAAAAATTTGCCAAAAATTTCTCCACATTTCCAAACAAACTCAGCTCTCTCCCAATAAACCAAATAGCTTAGTCTACACTTTCCTGGCAAAATCACGGTGAGGAACTTATGGGATGCTGTTTCTGAACTTTTAAAAACAACAAAGTACACAGAAAGTACCTTCAAAGGTCTCCTAATCTGCAAGAAGTTATTGGTGTTGACTCTATTAAGCTTTTAATCGACCAAATAAAAGCCTTAAATTTTGGAAGAATTTTGGCTTTCCAAATTTTTTTATGGGACAAAATAGAAAAATTAGGTAAGGTAAAAAAACCATACAAGTATTTGAATCAACAAACCCCCAAAGAATCCAAGGACCAAGAACAGACCATCCACTCCCAACAAAAAACAACAATCATTCAACATCATCAATATAGAGAGTTTAACCGTCTCCCTATCGTTGAGGGACCTCCAATAACGAAAACCTTAAGACAGCAAAGGACCTTTCAAATCAACAACAGAAAAAGAAAGAACGTTATTCCACCCTCAACTCCAGCGATAGAGATTAGGAGAAAAGGTGGACAGGCAACATTCCTTATCTAGCAAGGCCGGCTCTTCATTAAGGCCATTGAGGTGCTTGCCTAATTTTGGGGCCCCAAATTTTTCTTTTTTAATATAATAATGTTAACATTATTTATGGAATTCACGTATTTGGTGGGTGAGTGCACATGCAATGCAGCTAAAATTATTTGATGTACCTAGAAAAATTAATTTTAAATAAAAATTAAAATTAAATAAAATATTAAGGGCTCCTAATTAAATCATTCGCCTAGGGCCCCATATTGTGAAAAGCCGCTCCTGTTATCCAGATAAGGAATATGTGAACCTTCACCCGATACATTACTTATTATGGAGAATGAAAAAGAGATAAATCTGAGAGAGAAATCTCCACGTGACTTTCCAAGGAATATCTAGATACCAGGTTACTATCCCAACCATTTATGTTCAATTCAAATTACTTTTAATGACTCTACGCCAAAGGGATGAATCCTCTAAGGGGAACCACTAAAGCCATTTAACCAAGAGGGTATTTGACACCAAATTTCCAAGACCCAAACCACCCTCCATTTCTTAGCAACACACAGCACCCCAACTAACCAAATCACCCCTTTTACCCCAAAACCCCAAACCAAAGGAAATCTCATAATTTCCTCAAGCTTACTAACAATCCCCACAGAAATCCTAAAAACAATCAAATAATACAAAGAGATAGTAGCAAAAAAAGCCTTGATAAGAGTAATGTAAACCCCAATAGAAAATAATGCAACTTTCCAAGCATCTACACACTTTCACACACTCCACTACCAGATCCCAAAAGTTAACTGAGTTAGGATTACAGCCCAAAGGGATCGCTAAATAAAACAAGGGCCAATCCAAAATACCACAACCCGTGAATGAAGCCAACTCCCTAACTTGACCAACAGTGAAATTAATAGCAGCAAGACCACTCTTCCACAGGTTAATTTGAAGCCAAAACCTGCTCAAAAATATGCAGTAGACTCGAAATATTCAAGAAAAAAAAATTGTGATAACCTAAGAAGAACATGATGTCATAAGCAAATTAAAGGTGAGAAACCACCAACCGCACCCTCCCCACTTCCAAACCTTTTACCCTTATCCACCACCCTGTCAACCATCATGCATAACACATCAACCACTAACATAAACAAAAAAAAAACAAAAAAAGGAGTGGATCACCTTATCTAACCTCCCTCGAAGGACAAAGCTCTAAACCAAGATTTAGGCTCACCATTCACCATAACAGAAAAGAACACATTGGACAAGCAACCCTCATCCACAATCTACCAACTAACTCTATCATAAGCTTTTTCAAGATCCAATTTAACCATGATCCCCTTTCCCTATCTCCAATTGTCCTCCACTACCCCATCAACAATCAAAATGGCATGCACAGTCTAATTACCACCAACAAATGCACTAACCCTAGAAATAGTCTAATCAAGCACCACGCTCAGCCTGTTCGCTAGTGCTTCAGCGATAATATTGTAAACACCGGATACTAGACTAATAGATCTATATTCTGCAATCTTAATAGACATATTATTTTTAGGCACCAAAGTGATAAAGGTTAAGTAGCTCACTCAAAATCCCTTTCCAATAAAATTCATTAAGCACCTTCAGCAAATCCCACCTAATTACATCCCAACAATCTTGAAAAAAGGCCATAATAAATCCATCCAGACCTGAGACTTATCCCTCTCCATCCCAAACACATTAGCCCTCACTTCCTCCTCAGTCTTTCCAGCCAAGACATCGAATCTCCAGAAATGGGACTCCACTCTAAGCCCTCATTGGTCTATTAGACATCCTCCTCCATATGAAGGTTCAGGGTAAAAATCAATGATCTTAAAGGCAATCAGATGAGGATTCGAGATGACCTCACCCCTACCCAAATCCAATTCCATAATCAAGTTCTTCCTCCTCTCCCCATTAGCTAGATCATGGAAAATTCTTGAATTATAATCACCATCTTTAACCCATTTAAACTTGGTCTTCTATCTCCAACTTCTCACTACCTTAAAGATCAACTCTTTCAACTCATTCTTCAACAAAATTGTATTAAATTCTACACTCCCCAAAAGACTAACATCTTTTCAACCTAGATAATCTAAATCACCTAAAATGTTGGCCTTCCTAATCCTAATGCCAAACACCTCCCTATTTCACTTTCTCAAGGTCTTTTCAAACGCTTAAGCTTCCCTCATAAACATGAAACCTTCCCACCCTTCTCCAAATCCTCGCTCCAAGTATCCTAACCAAAGATCGAAGAAAATCATGATCCAACCATCTATTTCAAAACAAAAAGGAGTTGGCCCCAAGAAACCTTGAGAGATTCCAACAAAATAGGAAAGTGGTCAAACACAGGTCTAGGTAAAACAGTTCAGAAAAGATTCAAAAATTCATCCACTCGCTTGCTGTAAAACAAAACCTAACAAGCTGACTAGCAACAGCCTTAGCACCACCGATGGGCCAAGAATAACGAGCATTACCCAAAAGGAGATCTCTCAGCCCATGTATTAACTCATCCCAAAAGGCGCTCCTAATAGTAGACTTTAGAAGGCTCATATACTAAAGAGACCCACCACCAACCCCTACCTCTCACAACCACCAAGGCAGAGAACGAGAAAAACAAACAAAATTATCAATTCTGGAAGGGGAGTGTCCCACGCCACACATTTCTTCCAAACTAGATTCAAATTTGAAAAGTTCCTCAAAATGAACAATCTTCCTACTTGTCACACATGTCCTAATTTGATTTTCCTTTCCCAACCAAACTCACAGAAATTTCTCCATTGCAAGCAAGGCAAAACTTCAATCCTTGAAAAAACCAACTGGCCCACATTCAAAGAGCCACAATCAATGCAACACAGGTCCTAGTTGAAGTTATTTAGATGTCATTCCTCCGCTGACTTCAACGTTGCTTCCCAAAACTTCTTCTATCCCAATGCCTCCATATCTAATACACATCATTTGAATTGCCCCCTTGAGTAGCACCTTCTCCATCAATATAAAACGTCCATAAATGTTTGCTCTCAGCAACCATAAAGCTCTTCACACATGGGCTCTGTTTTTAACAAGAGAAGAAGCGCAGCCCCTTGACAACCATCGCCACTCCTCAGAAAGAAAGATGAAGAAAAGATGGTGGTTGGTTCTCTCTATGATGAAGAGATCTTCCTTTTTCCTCAAAAATAAATTCCTTTTTGTTGACCATAACATTGCTCTCCTTCTCGAAACCAAGGAGATTTATCATCTTGGTTAATGTTGCATTGGAGGAATAAACTGAACTACTACAATGAGATTAAGGTTCAAAATGTATCCAAAAAGAGAAACTCCAGGATACTAAGCATGGATGATCGTAAGGTTCGGGATGATCTCTAGTTATGGATATAGGAAGTCAAACAATTAAGGTTTACGGGGGGGTTTAAGGTGAAAAATGCTCTGTGAAGAGGTTCTGGAACTATGGTAACGCATCTGATTCTGAATTAAGGCTGAGTGAGGTTATGTGAGCCAGTGTTGAAAGATGCAAATTCAAGGTTAGGTGGAACATGTTCAATGATGGAGTGCATCCCTATGACGCCCATGTCACACACACGCATGCACGCGCACTTGTAGTGAGGGAGAGGCAGATCATGATGCCAGTAATCCTTCTTTGTTTCTAAGGATGTGCCTTCAGGGGCTTTTCCTTGTTTCAGGCTTTTCTTGGATAAGATGTAGTAATGGTTAGGATTGCAAGAAGAATAGAAGGAAATATTCAGTGAATGGTGCTGCACAATTAAAATTTGAGAGAAGAAGAAAAAGATAGGAATGGTAACTTGGCTCACTTGCAATATCGTCACACTCAAATGCTTCCTTCACTTTCACCTCCAAAAACACTCTTGTGCACTCATAATGTTCTTATGAAACAATCTATACAACGCTATCAGCCAAATTCCATGCAACAATGAGACAATATTACCTATTGGCAATACCTTTTCTAAAATGGTCAAAACATATAATTTACTATAAACAGAAAAGAAGAAAAAAAAAATTGGTCAAAATATATAATAACTTGTACATACTACAAAAGTCAATTTGTTTCAATGAGTTATGCAAGCATACGATTCTATTAATTAAAAATCTGTCCCTTAATTCAGCTATTTAGATAAAAAATTCCGATTTGTACAATAAGTTTGGTGGCTTAGACTGCCCAATCAAATGTGTGTTATTTTACAAAGTTAAAAGAAAATATCACAGCCTCAAAGCAACTTGGTATTCCCATTCTAAGTCCAGCATGTGGCGGAAAATCAGGCATTCCATTACTAGTACAACATGCTAATTTCTGCACAGAAGACTATGGAAATTCAAGGCAAAGGGATCTTCTCCCATTTAAATAATCCAGAAATTATAAGCTTAAAACATTATCAAATTATTCTAGCTGCTTACTTGAGGTTAACACAAGATAAAATAATCAAGATTAAACTCCATGGTTTTAAAAAAATAAATAAAATATAAGGGAAAAAATGGTAGGTTCAATAAGAGAAAGAAAGTTGCCCATCAAACATTTGTGCATCAAAGATGTGTGTTCCATGCAAAAAACCAATTGTGAAATTAAGCATAAAATTAAAAATTAAAAATTAAAAATGACAGATATAGAAGTAATAAATATTTACTATACATATATAACTTAGGGGCATAGTTATTAGAATTGTACAATTCTCTATTTGAATTGTACGATTTGTATTAAGTAAGGCTGAATCTGATTTAAATCTCATGGGTAAATTGCAGAATTCTGTGAATTGTAAGCGAATATAATGAGTCACCTGGTGAATGCCAGAATCTAATTAAATTGAATCGAATCAGATCATATGAATCAACCAATTCAGTTTATCCTTGATCCAGTGAGGTCTGACTACAGCAAAATCCACCCAAAACCCGTTTTTTTTTTGTTTCCACAGTAAGATTCTATTTGCTATTCTTTTTGTTGTTTATGTGAGTTCGAAATAGAATAAAAATCCCATTGACCTTCCCATTTTGCAACTGACTGCCATTGAGAAGAAAACTGAGTGGAGAAGAAAACCAGCCCACCCTTTTTCCATTGAGAGGAAAGCTGGTTGATGTGGGTGGGTGATCTTCTGGTTGTTTATCCTTTTTCTTTACTTTTTCTTCTAGTATTAGTTTCTAGAGAAAGCCAAAGCATTAAAAATGATTTTGTTTATAATTAAGCACCATAAAGTTCAAATTTTTATTACTTTTTGTTGATTCATTCCCTTAAAAACCATAAAATTCAATTTTTTAATGATATCTTCTTAGTTCCTCCTCTTAGATGGCGAGCCTTGAATCAACAATAAGGTTGCTCCTTTGTGACCAGTCAGTCATGGGTTTGAGTCCAAGTAAACAGTCTCTCAAAGGAAAAATAGTGGTAAGGCTGGTACACCGTGAGGATCACTCCCCTTCCCTCGCAAAGTAAGGAGCCTTGTGGCCCAAGGACACCCTTTCTTCTTGATTCCTCCCCTTATTTGCTTTTTCAACCAAAAAAAAAGGGCATACACGTGATCTTTTACTGTTAGTACATGTTACACTTGCACCAAAAACGTAAAGTTTGATTTTTAAAAAAATTTCTTGAATCCTTACCTAATTTCTCTTAGACTTGGTGCTTTAGTTTTGACACTTAAGCTTCCAGTATGTTAATCCATATTTGTTGAAATTCAAATGTCCCTTACTATTTTGTTTGTTGTATACATATGCATATCAGTCAGAATCGAGTTTTGACTCTCAATTCTCAATTCATGAAATTGGAATTTTGATTCTTGATTTTAAAACTATGCTCATGGGAACCAATAATTTCCAATTCTACAACATATGCCAGGGCAATTTTAAGCAACCTACAGCAGCTCTACCCATATTTCGAAATCCAGTACATTAAAAATTGGCAGTTGTTTGCATATAAGGCTGTAACCATACACCATTGTAGTTTTTATGTGGTTTTGTGGGAGACCACACATCATGCTAGGACTAGAATACAAGATTACCTTCTTAGCCCGGCCTTTGGTTGTCTGAAACTGCTGCCAGGCATTTTGGCGCTTATTCTGTGTGACTTCCAGCTGCTCGAACCGCATCTTTGACTTAAAAGCATGTATTTTCTTACGCTTGGCAGTTTTCTGTAAAGTATAAACATTGCTGTTAGCAAGTGCATCCTAGAGCATTTTTAGCTTCTTTTTAAAAAAGAAATTATAAGGAAAGAATTGGAAATAAAATTCAAGTGATAAACAATGCAGAAACTTTACTTCACAAATTTAACAGCATATTAAACCCAATAAAAATACTCAATATTGTGTAGGGGAATAATTAGGAGAATGAGTGGCCAGTTAGATATCTAACATAATATACCATCAACTGAAATAAATACAGCCCATATTGTTCGCCTACAAATTAGATGCTATTTCGGAACTACAACCAAGGCAAGTTGTTCCAAAATATAGTAGAAAATCCATTGATGTGGGAATCATGAAAATAACATGTAAATTTTCAAGATTTCAAAGAAAAATTGAAACCAAAGCATGCTTATTCCTCTTTGCTGAAGCACAGTTTCGGTTATTTGGAGCAATGCTGTATCATAGTCAGCTAAATATTTTAGAGCAAGCAAAATAAACTACAGCCAATGCCAAAGATTTTAGCATGGATGTCACTGGCTTCCCACAGCCCTCAACCCCTCTTTTCTGTTAAAAATTAAGGAAGTTGTGCACTATTAGTACTCACCACATCTTCAGGGTCATCTGGTTCTATACGAAGTTTTGCTGGTAAACTTCGTGCTTGGAAATCTGCAGCAGCAGCTTGTGCAATTTTCCTTTTTATAGCTTGTTTTGTAGCTTCAGCTTCTTTCTCAGCTTCTAATAAAGCATTGACAACCCCTCCTTGAATTGACCTTACATTGCTTGGATCCACCTGCATTAACAACATTAATTTTTTTTTTTTCTTCAGGATAGCAAAAGAAGAAGTTCATTGATAGATGCATTGCAGAATATACAGCCAGAAAAATAAGACATCTCCTTGGCAAAATCTGGGATAATCCAGGGAAAAAGCAAAGAAAACCAAAAATCAAAGAGAACAAAACAAAAAACCAGCACAAACTATCAATTCACCCCCTTAAAGCTCTCATGGCCCACATACCAAAGAGAAGCCATGTAATGGATCTTCTCCCAAACCAGCAGAGACGACAACTTCTTCCCTGAGGAAATACACATACTGCATTCCAGCCACAGCACCCCCAAATACAGAAGAGAAAACACATTTCCAGAGTGCTGTCGTCTCCTTTTTCCTACCAAAACAGACAAAAGAAACTGCCAAGAAATCCTCCACTGTCTCTGGACAGGCCCAACATTCTCTGACAAAACCCAATAACTTATTCCATACCCTCCAAGAAGAAAAATTGCATTGCATAAAAATATGCAATGTAGATTCTGAACAGTTAAAACAAAGCACACAAACATCTGGAAAGAGCCTTTAAAGATCTCCTAATCTGCAACAAGTTATTGCTGTTGATTCCATTAAGCACAACTAACTAGACAAAAGCCTTGATTTTAGAGAGAGAGGAGGGGGACATTGGCCTTCCAAATAAATTTATAGAGAGGAAAAGAAGAATCAAAACTACTCAAAATTTCTCAAAAATGATTTTCAAGAATATACTCCCGAAGGATCCAAAGACTAGGACCGACTATCTGCTTTCAAAGAAGGCTGACAGTTATTCAACAAGACCAACAAAGGGGATAACTCTTCCACCTCCCTATCATTCAAGGACTTCCGAAAGTGAAGACCCCACAAAGGCAAACCTGAATCAAGAACAAAAGAAGAAATGGTACCATTCTACCCTGAGCTTAGACGAAAGAGACAAAGGAAAAGAGGTGGACAAAACAACATTCCCCAATCAAATGTCTTTCCGGAAACAAATATTACAGCCCCTACCCAACAGGAATTTAGTATGGGGAATAAAGAGAACATAAATCTGACAGCTAGCTTTACACAAACTTTCCAAAGAACATCTAGATCCCAAATTAGTAACCCACCCATTTCATCTAGTTCAAATTTTCTTTTAACAACTCCATGCAACAGAGAAGAATCCTCTAGTAGGAACCGCCAAAGCCATTTGGCCAAGAGAACTATGTTTTTAGACACCAAATTTCCAAAATCCAAACACTCCTCCAAAGAAAATTCCCTAACACGCTCATCAGACACATCAATAGCCGCAACACCACTCTTCCCCATAAAATATGAAAAAACCCAAATTATTCAAACAAAAAAGGCCTATGGTCCTCTAAAAAGAAGACACCATCATCACCAAACTAAAGGTGCAAAACCATCACACCCTCCCTCCCCACTTCCAGCCCTTTCACTAAACCTGTTAACCACTACCCTATCAACCAACCTACTCAAAATATCAACCACTGAAATGAACAAAAACAAGGAGAGAGGGTCATCTTGTCTAAAATCCCCCTCTTCACCCTAAAAACCAAGATTTATGCTCACCATTCACCAAAATTGAAATAGCTCACATTAGACAGCAACCCCTCATCCACTGACACCATCTCTCTCCAAACCCCTTAAAAAAAAATCTTATCCAAGAAGTTCCAACTCACTCTATGATTGGCTTTCTCAAAATCTAACTTAAAGATGAACCCTTCTTTCTTGCAATCCCTCACCCACTGACGCCATCTCTATACAAACCCCTTGCTCAAAACAATCTTATCCAAGAAGTTCCAACTCACTCTATCAGAGGCTTTCTCAAAATCTAGCTTAAAGATGAGCCCTTTCTTTCATCTCCAAATAACCTCAATAGCCTCATTAGCAATCAAAATGGCATCCACAATCTGTCTCTCCCACCCCCCAACAAACACACTATGAGCCTTAGTAAAGTCTTATCAAGAACCACACTCAACCTAATAGCTAGTGCTTTAGTGAGAATTTTATATACACTAGAAACTAGACTAACAGGTCTATAGTCAAAAGACCTTGATAGACCTACTTTTTTTCAACACCAAGGTTATAAGAGTGGAATTAATACTCTCGCTAAAAATTCCATTCCAATAAAACTAGTTAAAAACCTCAAACAAGTCACCCTTAATCTTATCACTAGATAAAAGATCCACTCTAAACCTTAAATCATCAGTCTACTAGCATCCTCCTTAGAGTACAAATTATTTTTTTTAAAAATCAGGTATTTCGGAAGAAGTCCAATTAGAATCAAAGATAATCTCCAACCCCCCCCCCCCCACCTAACCCACATCCAAATCCCAAATTGAATTTTTCCACATTTTCCCATTTGCTATCCTATAAAAAAAATCTAGAACTACAATCACCGTCTTAACCCATTTAAACTTCATTTTCTGCCTCCAAAATCTTATTTAAACCATCTATTTCATATTGTTTTCCAATGACACACTGACACCTTCTTCACTTCCCCATCCTCCGAAAGAGGAACAACTTCTTCCCTCCTATCTAACACATCCAACTTGCCTAAAATACTTGCATTTCTTAAACCTAATATCTCCGAACACCTCCATATTCCACCCTTTCAACTTCTCTTTCAGCTGCTTCAACTTTTCCATAAATCTAAACCCTTCCCAACCCTCTCCACTTCCTTACTCCAAGAATTCCTCACCAAAGGCTGGAAGGAATGATGATCTGCCCACATATTTTCAAACCTAGAGGGAGTACGACTCAAGAAACCTTACTCGACTCCATCAAGAATGGAGTGATCAAAACAGGTCTAGGTTAAATAGCATAGGAGAGATTAGGGAACTCATCGTCCCACACACTATAGAACAAGAACCTATCAAACCTGCTAGCCACCGCCCTCACTCCACCCACCAACCACATAAAATTAGCATTCCACAAAGATCTCTCAAACCACATTCACTAATAAGCATCAAAATTAGGCACAATCGCAGTAACCATACCTCCTGCTTCTCCCATAGAATCTTCATAACATTAAAATCACCACTCACACTCCATTTAGGGGCACAAAAAACCAAAAAAGAAATAAATTTCATCCCAAAACGAACTCCTAAGAGCTGATCTAGAAGGACCATACGCAGAAGAAACCCACCATTGGCACCGACTTGTCACCTCCAACGAGAGAGAGAAAGAGACCTACGAGACTATCCACTCTAGAAATAGATTGTGTCCCAAATTGAATGTCGCTCACCGTGAGAAGGTATAAAAGCCAATCCTTACAATGCCCTTCTCAAATCCCTCTAACAACCTCCCTATCAACATTCTCAAGCTTCATCTCTTAAATCAAAACAATATCGAGTGAATATCTACGCAAAACCTCTATAATCAAACTTCTCTTCCTAAAGTCCCCTAGGGCTCTAACATTCTAATTGACAATCTTCATGATATAACACATTTACCTCCCTTCTTGGCTCCCTTCCCACCCCCATAATTGATGGAAAAGAAGCCAAATTCTTCAATTCTTTCTAAACGACCTCATTCTTTCACTCATATATTCTATAAGGACTCAACGCCCAACCTCACCTCGACCCCAACAAGGCACACCAATTCCAAACCTAGGTCATCCATAAATTTCTTTAGGTCTCTATGGTCTCTTTCACTAAACGCCAAACCAAAGCACTTCCGCCATCAAGACAATACCTGTGGCATAAAGTGTCAAATGAGAAAATGAATTGAAAGAAGGAGGAAGAATACCCTTTCTAGATTCAAAACAATTCAGATCAACCACAGGAACTACCTCTTCACCATTATCCCACCCAACTTCAAAAGGGATAACAACAAAGTCCAAGGAATAACAACAAAGTTCATTATATCAGCAATAGGCCCGAGAATAGGCTCAGGATCAATGGGCAAAGGCCTCTTATCAACCAATACTTTCTTCAGAGAGATCAAACCTCCACATAGTTTCACCCAAGATTCATCCTGAACATGGATAGATTACCCAGATTCACATCCATAAGCAACGACAATTGCCCTATGAAGGCTAGCTTTAGCTATGACTCCAGTGGGTTCCCTTAACCAAGCCACTGCATATGAGACGTTGGTTCATCCTTCAACAACAATAGCTACCATTCACTAAACACTCATACCCCCTTGCATAGAGTCAGAGAACATTTGAGCGCACTCTTCCCCAAACTAATGAATTTCTCATATAGAATCATACTCTGCCCCAATAGTTTGTCTCTTTCACTCACAAAAAGTTCCTTTGAAAGTTGCATCAAGGCATCTTCTCCATCCAAATCTAAGTCAACTCTCAACTAATCAACCAACAATCCCTTCTCAGAATTCATTATCCATGCCCCTCTATGCTCCCCCACAATCACACAGTAGTGGAGAAGAAAATTTATTGTCATAATTACAAGTCTTTCCCCTACTAATAAACAAAACTTCTTCAAAGGGGACACAATTACCCTTCAGTAGAAAATTCTTTAGGTGTCGTTCATCTTGTCCAACTCTCTTCAATATAACTTCGACATTCTAATCAAAACCCCTTTAGCTAGATCACCTTCCTTTACCCTTATATTCGAAGGCATATCTTCAATATGAATACACTTGTCCTTTGGTTATATAGCCCCTTGAAGCTCTTCAGTATACTCACCTCTCTTCGAGTTGCCTTCAGCTTTAAGCTTTTTTGTGCACCAACCACATCAAAAACTCCCTTCTAACCCTCCTTTCTGTCACCACCCATATTTTTGTTCTCAATAGACGACTTTATACAAGCCCACCCCCTCTAGTCCAAAAGATAGCGGGTCAACTTCTTGAACTGGGTTGAACCCATTCAACCCCTTCCCACTAACCACCCATTTTTAGACTGCTTTAGCTGGCCCACTAAGAAAAGGCCCACTGCTACCTCTCCCAAAACCAAGTTTAAGATTGGAAACATAATCAGAATCCACATTTGAGAGAGGAAATACTCTTCCATCCCCATAATCACGGACTACACTCCTCCCCAAGATACTCCTCCCCCTCACCAGTGCTAATTTGACAACATCAAAAAAAGAGCATTTCTTTGAGAGCCTCCAATGCACACTCTGCTTCATTGTTTGTTTATCGTGTCGAATGAAGAGCCACACCCTAGGCATCTTAAACGAGGGTTTACAATACCATCATGTTTAATCAATAGCTTTAGCAAAGTTTCAAAGAAGCCTCTCCATCATTCACTCTTCTTGCCTTCAGAGATGCATTGAATTTGCCTTCATCTCCATTCGAAAGACTTCTCCAAGAAAAGGGTCTCCCCTTCCCATTGAATCGCGACCTAATGGAGACCCAATCTTCTCCATCTCTACAAAGCAATCTCCTCAACTCCCCACTTCGAATCCTCAACTACCTTCGAAAATCACCCCCAAAGATTTTGAAATCCGTAGGAACTTTATCTTCAGTAAAAAAAAAAAAAGGAAAAGCACCTCCTTGCAAACTTTGAAATCTGAAATACTATGGAGTCGTTACGACTCAAGTTGATGATTTTTTGCTCCACCCTAACCATAGAAAACACCTATTCCAAACTCCCCCCCACTATATAAACTTGCCTCAAGAACCTTACAAAACTTTGTTTAACAATCTCTGAAGACACTTCCATGGTTGCAATGAAGAAAACAATCGATGAGGACCATCTCGAGGAGCAGTGGCTTCTTTTAGGCATTGGAGCATTGTTCAGGCAACATCACAACTTCATCGATGTAATGCCAGCAAATCAACTTAGCTATCAAAGCATTAGGAAACTAATAAACATATTCAAAATGTAGATTGATTGATCATGTCAATATATCAATTGAAAAAATACATGCACATCTCTAAGTTTCTAAGTTGCCTTTACAAGAACTACCACATATTCATATGACCCCATCAACAAAAAATTGCAATAGTTCAACCATAAATTCTCTTAGACAACCATTATTAAATTACGACGCTACAAATGTTCCATCCAAACCATACACCTCACAATAAACTGCAAGCAACAAATAAAAATAAAAAGTCATAAAATCCATTAGTACTCAAGGCATAAGAGGTACTAGCTTAAGTAGTTTACAACAATCATGCCAAAGTGTCATGTCCGACTATTTTCACACCTTTGTGAAGGGCCGTGCCGCGCTAGCTAAAGCACTCTTGCTTAACTAGCCAGCCTATTGTTTACCAACATTAATCCACGAAACACTTTCATTAGCATTCATTCAAATAGCAACGGAAACAGTAATCAATTCATGAAAGCCATGGCAAGCAAGCAGTAAACATTGAAGCAAATGTAATTCATTAACAACACTTCCGTTGACATTGTGTGTTTAGCGAGGGAGGCAAGTAGGCTAAACACGTTGACAATAGCTAGTGAGTTTTACAATGACTGATGAACACTCACCCTCCCCTAAAGAGGTTTTTATGTAATTATCATCTTGGTACTAGGAAACATCAAAGTGATCGAGGAGTCATACTGCCTTATTTGGCATATAAAGACACTACTAACAGAAAATAACCCTACACTAGTATTTACATGATGGAAACTCATCCCAAGCACACGAGATAAGCGGTCACAGGCAAGCATAATGCCCTGAACAAGCTTAGCTCGTGACACAAAGCAATGGATTAAGTAGCAATGTCAAAGAAGAAATCATGATGCTGCTCCAAGAAGTAGGATAAGGCACAGAAAATTGATCACCAGTACAAGGGGAGACAAATATGAAGCATCATTTGGCTAAACATTTCAAAACAAACCACTAATAAGAACCAAACAAGTTAGCTTAATTTATTTTTCAGCAAAGTGAAAATCGCAGGCATGCGTGGAAGACTACAATGTAGGCAAAAGCATTCACTGAAAAAAAAAATGGTCTATGGTTGAAATTCCGGTGCAGTAAACATAGGATGTGGTCCTGGTCCTACACATGGGCATAAGCTATGTAACAATCGCAATGATGGTAGTAATGGAGTTGTAATGAAAATATGGGCCGGATTGATGGAGGCAAGCTGCAGCAAAAGCAAGTGATGAGTATATGATTGCCAATTGAGAGTTGCTTCAGCTGGGGATACTTGCTTGGAAGATCTGTCGAGGTTCACAACAAGTGGATCTTTGATCTTCCAGGAGTGCTTCGCACGGGATCTCACATCTTTGTATTCTAATGGTGGGAAGTCACCATCATAGCTTGAGGGTCTAAGCACGTTGATCTGAGGATGGGGGTCATAAGT
Organism: Malania oleifera; assembly: GCF_029873635.1. NCBI lineage: Eukaryota > Viridiplantae > Streptophyta > Magnoliopsida > Santalales > Ximeniaceae > Malania > Malania oleifera. The sequence continues at coordinate 53,704,717 of NC_080425.1, forward strand.
ACTATAAAAATAACAGTAGCATCAATGATCAATGGTGTCAATAACATTATCAACAATCTTATTTCCTCCTTTCTAAATAAATTTCTCATGCAATCAAGAAAAATAATACTAATAACATTATCAAGGATCATGATTATAGAGCAAACGGGCTACCATTAATTTATATACTAGAATGGTCAAAATGAGTAAATAGAATAATAGACACATTTTAGCATTTTTCAGTGAGCAATCATCCATAAATTAAATGAAAAATCTCATGCTAATAGAAAAAATAACTTCATTCCTAGTTACAAACATAGGAATAATGATCACTACAGTCTAAGCATGTCATTACACCAAATGAAACTTGGCGGTTCGAGTGAGTGGCAAAAGAAATATACCTCCTCCTTATTCCCCCATCCATCATAGCAAACATAATACCCATTCGGTGAGTGTGCCTCAATAGTTGCATCATACCTGAACATTCAACTAATCAAACAACCAAGAAAAAAAATAGGTAAAACAAATGTAAAAAATAAACAGAATCTAACTAAAATTTTGAACATTGCTATGTTTTGACATACCACTCCCCATCTTCACTCCAAACCGCTTGTACTTTTGTGCCAACAGGAAACCTCTCATAATGGTCTGAAACATTTTCTGATTCCTATTCATGAAAACAAGGGAAAATAAAATTAATACACACATACACATATATGTATGCATGTATGAGAAAAAAAAAATCATCAGAACACAGGAACGCTATTCTTTTAGGAAAAATATATGGTGCAGCACTGTAGCCAAATTTATTGCATAAAGTGCCCTAGTTATTAAAATAAAACAATGTACTTGACAATGAATTTCACAATCCAAAAAGGGACTCAAAACAGTATCGAACAATAAGTATTCCAAAAGAAGCAATGAAGAATAAATCAGAATATTGGCACAAAAGCAACTGTTCCAAGATCTGGTGAAAAGAAAACACACACAAGAATCATCACTTCCTCCTAGTGTCACGGGTCGTCACAAATAGCATGGCTCAAGCTGCAAAAGCTGCCATTACAAAACACCATACAGCTAAACTGGTACATGACTCACATACCCCATAATAATAAACTTAAAAATTGTTGTGACAATTTGGCAAGGCGTGATATGCAGGGTACCACATCAAACCATATAGAATGTCAAAACACCGTAAAATAATATTTGCTTCACAATCACAAAGTCCAACGTTAAAGAAGCAAAAAATCATTTAACAGAGAAGAAGGAAGCGACTGCAGGATAAAGAAACAATGAAAGTAGTCTCTAAATACACCATTGAACATGGATATCTCAGTTGAAGAGGGCTGCAAACTGGAAATCCAATTGAACAATGTTTCCTTCTCCCTTTTTTTAAATTTAAAAAAGCACCTATAACTTTCCATATTTAAAATTAAAAAAAAAAAATAGATGATGAAAAAAAAAAAAACTTACCCCACTCAATTATAAGTCTTATCTGTGAGACTATCTCACTCCCACCCAACAGAAATATACATATGCAAAGACACATGCACCCATTCATGCATCATTCATGCAATGACATAAACAGATTACCATTTTATGCATAAAAGACCCCCTTGATGGGTCCAAACTAGATGATGCATCTGCACCAGTCCCATTTTTCAAACCAGATATCTCATTTTGCCTTGCAGTTGCCAATAGTTCTTCGGTCAATGCAATCACCTGCATCTCCAGAAAGTTAGGCCAAGCTTAATGACATAAATATGTATGCATCATAAAGGCCCGATTAACAATGAATTTCGAACTTAGAATCTCAGCGTGAACATCTGACAGAGCTGGCCATCACGACACAAAGCACACCTGCACAGGAACCAAGATACAGGTGATGGTCATCTTGATAAAACTCGGAATTTCACATAGCTCCAGTTAATTTCGCAAATTCCACGAAGGTTCCTATTCCAGGGTGTATAAACTTCATTTCATACCTTCATTTTTAATTCCCACCAACATGTTAATCTTTCAAAGGACATGTCCAACAGCTTTAAAAGATTTCAACATTAATTATTAGATGACAATTAATATAATTACGTAAAACTTCTATCAAAGGACCAATATTCTGTAGCTTCCTAAAATCTAGATAAAAGTCAATATCCCCCAAGATAATTGATGATATTACTGAAATTTTCTTTTTGGTATGCCTTCTAATAGTTGCACCCATGGTTTTAAATCGCGGTAGCGGGTAGCGTAACGTAACGGTAACAGGTGTAACGGGAAGCAGGAGTAGCGGATGTTACATAACGGGAAGCGGGTGTAACGGCCGTGAATTTTTTTGAAGCACGCACAACCTTGTGCATATTAGCGTACTTGCATGTTTTAAGCTTTTGGCCATTCTTAGAAAGGGTTTTAGTGTATTTTGGACCCTTTAGTTCGAGTAACTAAGTTATTTGGTAAGGGCAACAAGTTTACATTTGTTTTAAACCATCATTGATAGAAAATTACGTATGTGCACGTATTTATACTTCTCATTGTTCTTATCTGTGATATATTCTTATGTGTGCTAAATGAATTAATAAAATAAAATACATTATACACTCCATTAATCTATTAGACACATAAGACATACGAATAATATAAATATAAAATAGCTAGAAAAGAAAGAAGGTTGAAGTTGAAAAATAAAGAACATAAATATCACATTACTAATATTATTAAAAAAAAAAAATTCCTAACAAGTTAGTATTTTGAAATTGTTAATTAATGCATCTATTGTGAGTATTTAAAGAAAAAGTAAATTTTGTATCATTGTCATCCTCATTATAATCTTTTCCCCCTCTTGCCACTTGGAATATTGAGAATGATATATGAAAGAGAGAGAAAAAGTGAGAAGAAAAAGTAAAAAATAAAATTTTTTTTGGTGTAACAGTCCTGTAGTGGGTACGTAACGGCCGTAGCGGCCTTTACGTAACGGTCGCAGTCCGTAACGGCCGCTACGGCCGTGATTTTTCTTCTCACCGATTTCGCGGTGTGTAACGGTATCGGTAACCCAAAAAACCTTTACGTAACGGCGTTACGTAACGGTCGCGGCCTTTATTTAAAACCATGGTTGCACCTGATAAAAATTATTTTCCTAAAAATGAAGGTTTAACATTTAAGTAGGTTTTCTTTCTTGAAGTTCTCTCCTTTAGCATCAGACCTACACAGAAGCAATAATATCAAGAGTCTTCAGCGCTATATATCTTCAATTTTGCACAATGATTAAAATGCGCAGCGAAGCAGACTAATTATGCACTTCAAGAAAGAAAACTGCATGACTTTTAATGACATTCCCAAAGGATTCACAGATTCACATGCTCATTTGAATTTTATCTCCACTGTTATTTTAAATTATTGAAACTTTCACATACAATATCAATATTTGGATTATAGTTCAACATGAAAAGCATTTCTCTCCTTTTCAACCCATAAATAAATAAACAAATAAAAACCTCTAAAAATATGCTTTCAGCAGCTGAATGATGTTTCTTTTTCAAGCAATGTGATTTTTTATAATATTTATTTTTGGAGAATTGCGGGTTTTCCAGCTATTATTTGAGACTCTTATGAGGATAAAACCTATGAAAATTGAAATTAAAGGATTTTCCAGCAGTGGATTACTCCTATGTATGGCTTTGCTTTCAGAAAAAGCAGTTTTTAGCTTCAGTTTGAGCTTTTTACTTTAGGTGTTTAGGGGGAAAAGTAGGGAGGCTAGTTTATTGTTTTTTGTCGTGTGTAAAGAATGCTTGAACATAAAGCTGGTTCAAATTAAATAGCAACCAACTATGTTAATCTGTGACACCATAAAGATTATTAAAAGGCAACTTAACATAAAACTTTACAGTTAATTGCCCCTGTTCCCATCAGCAGCCCCATCCTTTTTCCATCACGATTGGAATTACTACAACAGATAAATTGTGTACTAGCCTCATGGCACCCACTACGTGGGTCAAAGGAGAAATTGTGCATGAAGGAGGGGGAAGTTTAATAGTGGACAATCGAAAATTTCTTTGAAAATGAACTGTTTTAACTAAATCGCCCTTACATCTTTTTATTGGTTATAGATTCACTACCAGATCATTTCGTGTATTTTCATGCTACTTTATTCAAAGTTCTCCGTATTTCTACAATGTTGTCATATCTTAAACCACATTGGTACTAATTTTTGTACATCCTCCATCCCACTGCCAACTAATGTTAAGCTATGCCCAAAAGGATTTTTGTGTTTATGTTCTCTTCTCTTGTCCATCCACCTTTATTTTATCATTTTAATATTTTGTCAATAAATTTTACGGCATTTTTTGCCTCATGGTTCCACCACCTAGTTCTGTATCTCTTCCACTTTTAATACATATAACCAGTTATTTGAAAGGCATAATTGAGGCGCGCCTTGAGGCGATTTTGGCCTAAAACACACCAAGGCGTAAGTGAAAAAGCACTAGTCCACAAAGGCGTACACTTCAGGTGAGAAGGCGTACGCATCAGGCAAAAATCTCGCCTTTTTACACCTCATATGCAAGGCGTACGCCTTTTGGGATTCTTGGTTTAAAGCATATATTTAAAAAGCTAGAACCCAGAACGCACCCAAAACCCTATCCTCCCTCTCTCTCTCCCGCGAAGCTTCTTCTCCTCTACTCTCTCTTCGAAGCCCCTGCTCTCTCTTCGAAGCCTCTAGTCTTCTCCTCTCTCAACGATTCCTCTCGACAAAGTTTCAGATCTCTCGACGAAGCCTCCAGTCTTCTCCTCTCTTGACGATTCCTCTCGACAAAGCACTCTCTCGAAGATTCCTCTCTCGGTGAAGCTTCTACTCCCTCTCCGACGACTGGACAACTGCCTCCAACGATTTGTCCAAGCTTCATCGAGAGAACTTGGCTAGCTTTGTGACTGCCTACTTTTACTATTTCACTTTTTATCTATCCAACATATATAAAGCAAATTTAAAATAAAATATCTTTTAAATGTATATATAGATATAAGAAATTGAAAAGGATGTGATATTTTGTATTAAAAATTGGAATCAAAATATAAATTATTTTTTTTACAACTAAAAATCTTGAGGCATGTTGTACAAAATAATTCTTATTTTAATTTTTAATTTTGTAAACTTATAAAATATAATTGAATTTACAGTTTTTTCAACATTTATATGAGAAACATAGCAAATATATGTTTTTTAAGGATTTGTTAGATAAATATTTAAAAATTAAAAGAAAATTTTATACTATATATTTTTTTTTTTTTTATTAATTATTTTAAAAAATACAGTCCTAAAATGCTTACGTCTCAACGCCTTGAGGCTTATGCCTCGCCTCCCGGAGGGTAAAACGCCTCACCTTATGCCTTCGCCTTGTAAAACACTGCATATAACTAACACCAGCAACCTATCTTGCATGGTTAAGCTTTCGCCTAAGATAACATTGTTCTGATCTACTCTCTTAATTAAACAAAAAAAAAAACTTCTGTTTTGTTTTGTCCACTCTTGAACCTTATTAAATATTCTATCTTTTGGAGACATTTATTTTTATAAGACCATATGATATATCAAACTCTAAGATCATATCACCATGCTCATTTTCACCACCATTTCCACGTCATCCATGTATCTATCTCTCATTCTCTCTCATAACCTTAATTATCCATTCCTTTGCAAGCATTTAAATCAGCTCCTACAAAAAATTTCGCCCCTACACCCCAATATTTAAGCCTACTCATCATAGTACATATTATCCACATCTTCCAAGAATTGTCCTTTCAACATTTTTAGCTAAGCCTTCTTGAGGAGCATAAGCAGTAATGACACTTATTACCTTTTGGCCTAAAACCATCTTAATTTCTAGAATTATATCTGCTATTCTTTTAACGTCACTGCACTATCTTTTAGGTCTTTGTCGACAAAGATGCCTATTTTACAATTATATCTCCTACTCTCTTAACATCCACTTGCTATCTTTTAGGTGTTCGTCCACAAAGATGCTAACTCATGCTTATGCTTTTCTTTCCCAGTATACCAAAGTTACTATCTTTTCAATTTAACTAGATTTTTCCCCTGCCTATTGAGTTTCTTGAAGGAAAATTGTATCCATTGTTCTTCTAATCACTGTGCAAATTATCTCCATATTTACCAATGAGGACCCCTATTGGAAATCGCAAAGCAGACCTTAGTTCCCTTGATTACCTTCTCTGCTCACTCACGTCCATAATGCTGCAGGAACCATTACATATTTGACCCATTTCAAACAAACAAAAAATACTATGATAAGGTTTCCACCCTAAAGCACCCTTTGCATGTATTTACGGTCAATGATCTCCAATCTTTGTTGCAAATCAATATGATACATTTTGCCCTGCTAAAAATACATCTCAATGTTTATTACAAGTTTGCAACTAAATACACACAAATTTCCTATTTTATGTTAACATTCAAGGACAATGTCTAAAGGCCTATTTATGATGCCAACTCTCCGTTTCAAATTCTTGATATTCGAAAAATGATAACATGGAAAGCACTAAAACCAGTTCATTAATAAAAAGAGGATGTTGCCCTAAGCTGGGGGAGGGGGGTGACCATTAGAGGGTAGGGCAAGAACTGCATTGAAACCTAGATATCCAAACACATATAAAATGAAGTACACTTGTAGAGAACTTTTCGCTCGAAACAAGTTACCTATGCTTTGCACAACAATATTAAGTCTAAAATAGCAAGTCATATAGCAATCCCAAGGACAGGAGCTCAATACACATTGTGAGAAGACTGAAAGAAAATCTTTGAGAAAGGATCCAAGCTGATCCGTACAAAAATTGAAGAGACAAATTACGGGCAAGAATAACCTCTTCAAGCTCCTTTTCCATGTCCACATATTCAGAGTTTCCAGGGTCATCAACCAAAAGCTTTCTGACCTGATCCATGTGTGAAGCAGAAGTCATGAGACAAAAGATAAAACAACAATAGTTCATACAAAAACAATTTAAAAAAAAGATGCAGCACCAACAACATGAAGAAATCAAGGCAACAAGGCAATCCTTTGATAACAGAATAATGATACAATAACACTACACCTTCAGAATAACTTGTATTCATATTTTTTTTCTATGCAAAAGAAATATAATAAGAAAGAAAACCTGGTAATCATCTTTTTTAAATTGTAATGATAAATAATTGAAATAAAATTATTCATCCAGCATTCTTGGAGAGCCTGTCAGATATCACAATTATAACCACAACCCATAACTCCACATTCAGATCCTCCAAAGACCAAGATTTCACAAATAAAACTGGAAATCATCAAAATCAATTGATGTGGTTTTTATTACACCAAGACAGTAAATTTTGCAATATCTAAAAAAATAAATTACAAAGCTAGGAACCAACCTAGAAAGGGGTACTAACCATTCTTCCACCACATAACCAATGAGAAGAGACTTTAAATTGTTATTTAACACATAGATACACAACTTGAACAATATATTGAAAACAAAACTAAATAACGTACTTTAAATAATAACTCAAGAATCCATGAGGAAAGAAATATATTATATATATTAGAATATTTATACTAAAGTTTCAAGTAGCCAGCTTTTTTGGGGGATGCTTCTCCATTTTAAAAGCAAAAGCAAGGTTTGTGGTGTTTAGTCAAAAGCTTTTTGAGCTTTGAAAAGGTCAGAAGTTATACCTGAACATGTTCGTCTAGAGTCTTCCATTGGCAGGTAGCCAGGAATTTGTGCCTTTAAAAAAACAAAAGGTGAAAATTTGTTGTCTTTTGTATCCCATGTGCATCAATAGCTTCCCCCCCCCCCTCCCCCCCAAATTGATTTGCAGAATCAGGATTGGAATGGAACCAAAATTCTGACCCAATCCCGTTCCTATGTTTGGATTGCATACATGGTTTTAAATAAAGGCCGCGACCGTTACGTAACGCCGTTACATAAAGGTTTTTTGGGTTACCAATACCGTTACACACCGCGAAATCGGTGAGAAGAAAAATCACGGCCGTAGCGGCCGTTACGGACTGTGACCGTTACGTAAAGGCCGCTACGGCCGTTACGTACCCACTACAGGACTGTTACACCAAAAAAAATTTTATTTTTTACTTTTTCTTCTCACTTTTTCTCTCTCTTTCATATATCATTCTCAATATTCCAAGTGGCAAGAGGGGGAAAAGATTATAATGAGGATGACAATGATACAAAATTTACTTTTTCTTTAAATACTCACAATAGATGCATTAATTAACAATTTCAAAATACTAACTTGTTAGGAATTTTTTTTTTTTTAATAATATTAGTAATGTGATATTTATGTTCTTTATTTTTCAACTTCAACCTTCTTTCTTTTCTAGCTATTTTATATTTATATTATTCGTATGTCTTATGTGTCTAATAGATTAATGGAGTGTATAATGTATTTTATTTTATTAATTCATTTAGCACACATAAGAATATATCACAGATAAGAACAATGAGAAGTATAAATACGTGCACATACGTAATTTTCTATCAATGATGGTTTAAAACAAATGTAAACTTGTTGCCCTTACCAAATAACTTAGTTACTCGAACTAAAGGGTCCAAAATGCACTAAAACCCTTTCTAAGAATGGCCAAAAGCTTAAAACATGCAAGTACGCTAATATGCACAAGGTTGTGCGTGCTTCAAAAAAATTCACGGCCGTTACACCCGCTTCCCGTTATGTAACATCCGCTACTCCTGCTTCCCGTTACACCTGTTACCGTTACGTTACACTACCCGCTACCGCGATTTAAAACCATGATTGCATAAGGGTGGAATCTGGAATGTGAATTCCCCTAGTATTCCTCCTCTTAGAAGTAGGAATCACAATTCCATTCCTGTCTCCTTTTTCTGGAAGACAATCATAACCCTCATTGAATATTACATTCTAAATAAAACACAAGTTGAACATCTCTCAACTTTCCCATTGCGGTTATAATAATAATAATAATAATAATAATTATTATTATTATTATTATTATTATTATTATTATTATTATTATAAATTATAATAAAAAATAAAAATAAATAAATAAATAAACAACAACAAAATAATTATAAGCATAATATTAGCTATTACAAAAACAATAAAAATAACAACAACAATAATAAGAATAATATCAACAACAATAATATCAATAATAATAACAACGGCAGCAACAACAACAATAATAATAAATACAACAATAACGACAACAATAATGTGAATATAAATTATCATAATAATAACAACAACAACAATACTATTTACAATAATAATAGTTATAGAAAATTAAAAATAATTACTAAAATTTAAAAAAAAAAGTAGTATTAATACCAACAACAATGACCATGTTAGTTGGAGCTTTATGGTAAAGGTCTTGGAGAGGAATTATAAGGATCACAATAATGTTGGGCATCTAAGAAGCAACATATCAAAAATGCAAATTTTGCGCAAATGAGAATGATAAGGTGGATGACTCAGTAAATAAAGGAAAAACACATTCAGGGAAAGTTAGGCATAGCACCGATAGGAGAGAGTATAAGGGAAGGGGTGATCAAATGAACACACATTAGTATCCATATGCATGCACATGCACACACATATATATGGAAGGTTTAAATGAATAATGTAGGTAGAGGTAATGCCTTGTGTTAGATCTTAGATTACAAGTGAAGAATCAAGATAATTTCAAATCAGGATGTGTCAGTTAAATGTCCGACTCCCTTTTTTCCTTTAGTTGTTGATAAATAGACATCCCAAAATGAGATTCCATTCTGCATTTTGTTTGGGAATAATATTGTCTTGATAAATGAGAGTAAAGGTGGAGTAAAATCCAAGTAGGAATTAATTATAGAGAGAAGCTTTAAATTCTAGAGAATTCAAGATAAGTAGAAGAAAAAAAATACATAAATTTTGGTAGTTCTAGAAGGAATATTGGAGAAAATATTAATTTAATGATCAAGCTATTCTTGGTGACCATACATTTTAGTACCTTTGACCTATCAGGCAAGTTGAAGGAGAACTAGACGACATGACACATAAAGTTAATGCAAGTTGGATAAAATGAAAAAGTGCTTTATGAATAGTGTGCAATTGTAGAATTCCTCTAAATTAAAAGAAAAGCTCTTAAAAACAACTATAAGACTATCTTTGTTATATGGATGAAAGAGTTGAGCAAATAAGAAACAATATATCTAGAAAATAAATGTAAAAGAAACAAGAATGTTGTGATGGATAAATAGTATAGCTCTAAAAGATATATTGAGGATAGAACACATCTAACGTAAATTAGGCACAACACATACAAAGAAGATAAGAAGTAAAATTACATGGTTTGGACACTGAAGTGAGAAAAAGAGACCTTAAGTACAGGAGGGCCAACGGTAGACCTTAAGTACAAAGACCGAGTGACACAATAAATAAGAACTTTACGGCAGTCCAATTTTCTAAACATATTACCAATAATTGTGCAAAATGGCAAAAAAAAAAAAAAGATTCATAAAAAAAAACTTACCTCACCTAATAAGACTTGAGGCTTGATTGTTGTTATTGTTGTTGTTAACATGACTAGTTGCTTAACATTTGCAGTACAGCAAATTATAATAACTAGGAAAGGAAAAGGAAAACCAACTACGAAGAAATCGGAGCTAAAACAAAACCCTAATTCTTTTAACCCTGTTTATCCAACAGCAAATGATTCCTCAAAAAAATCTCCAAACAAAAAATTAATTAGGAAAATTTTGTCTGCACGGGACATTTCAAATACATTTTCTTGGGAAAAATTCATCGAAATAGGCAGAATTTAAAAGGGAAAAAGCATAATAATAAGCACAACAATTAAATAAACGGCGTAAAACTCTTATTTTAGGTTAAAGCAGACAACAGAAGTAAAAAAATTCAAGAAGAAGATACGTGAAAGACTACCTGTTGAAGCTGATCTTTGTAAGTGGAGAGGTTTGAAGCAAGTTCATCTATGCTAACCTCTTCCCCACCTTGCATTTTTTATCTATATCTTCACAAAGAGAGCCCTCACCGAGTGGAAGAGACGCTTGTTGCAGGAAAGAACGAGCACGAAAAAACAAAGCAAGGTAGAATACACTGGCCTGAAGGAAACCCTCACACCGCCACACAGAACAAACGCACGCAACAAGGCGTATCCACATACGTATAATTAGTGGGAACTCCCTGTCCTTAATCCATTTCACAGATCTTCCCCACATATTCCATAATTTCTGAAAGAACCCTAGAAGGGCCCGAATTCGGACGAATCATAAACGGGTTGGGATTAAACGGGTTGGGATTCGAGTTGACCCATTTATTAATGGGTGACTACGATGTGAACCCAAATCCATCGTTTAGTAAATGGATCATCAATTTAAAAAATATAATTTATTTATTTTAAAAAATTTTAAACATTTATAAAGTGACATTAAAAAAAAAAAACACTCCATTTTATTTTTTAAATGGATCATAAACGAATGACTCGACCCGAACACACCTAACTCGTTTAATAAATGGATCGGGTCCGAATTGACCCATTCATAAACGGGTCAACATGTACTAAACTCAAACCCGATTTAAATAAGCGGGTCACGAGTCACGGGTCACCCGTCGAATTTCGGCCTGGTCTACCACCCTTACATAACAAGCAGCCTATTTGTGAGGTAGTATTACAAATTTAAAAGCCTTCCTTTTTTTGTGTCGAGCACACCACTTGTATTAAACACCAATACTACAACTATTGCTATTGAATATATAAGAAACTAAAACAATGCAGAAACTAATAATAAAACAGTAAAAAAAACAAGACAAGAAATTAACGAGGTTCAGTATAGAATTACCTACGTCCTCGGGCGCCGACGATCAATCTACTACTTCTTGACAAAGTTCAACTTTGAGATGTGTTTTACAAATGGAGAGTTGAGCTCTTTATATAGTTTCAACCTCAAGACCAAAAAACACTTCTCTCCAATGTGGGACAAATAATACAAAAAATTCAAAACAACTGTATATACATATGTGGAACTATTCTACCAATGTGGGATCAAAAACAATAAATCTCCACCTTGACGATAAATTCAACAAATTTTTCAGTCACCAACATTTTCTGGAGTTCCACATCATCTACGCCTTCCAAAAATATTTAGACTTGCAGGATATTGATCAAGTCCAACCAATGCTTGAACTTAATTATTGTCACAATCTTGGTCAACATATCTGTAGGATTTTCAGTTGTACCAATCTTCTAAAGAAGTATCTTACCTCCATTAATAATATCCTGTATAAAATGAAACCGAATATTGATGTGCCTCGTTCATACATGGTAGACTTGGTTCTTTGCCAAATGAATAACACTTTGGCTATTACAAAACAAAACAATGTGCTTCTAACCAACTCCCAAATTTTCAAATAAACCTTGCAACCGAATAGCTTCCTTAACAACCTCTAAAGCTGCTATGTACTCTACTTCTGTTGTAGACAAGGCAATGGTAGACTGAAGGTAGACCTCCAACTCACTAGACTATTAGTAAATGTAAAAACATATCTAGTAGTTAATCGACGCTTATCTAGATCACCTGCAAAATCAGAATCCACATATCCAACAATACGTTGATCAATAGTATTATTTTTCTCAAACACTATACCAACATCAATCGTATTCATAATATATCTCAAAATTCATTTCATAGGTTGCCAATATCCTTTACTCGGATCATGCATATACCTGCTCGCCATACTAACAGCTTGTGAAATGTCAGGTCTAGTACAAACCATTGCATACATCATATTACCAACAACACTTGCATAAGGAACCTGTGACATATAGTTACATTCCTCATCTGATTTAGGAGATAAAGCCACACTAAGTTTGAAATGAGGAGCAAGAGAAGTGCTTACTGGTTTTGACTACTCAGACATGCCAAAATTCTATACTACCTTCTTCAAATATTGTTTTTGAGACAAACTAACTCTTCCTCTCATTTTGTCTTTGCGAATCTCCATGCCAAGTATCGTCTGTGCTTCACCAAGATTTTTCATCTCAAACTCTTGATTTAACTGACTTTTCAACTTGTTGATTTCTTCCCTATTCTTTGAAGCTATTAACATATTATCAACATACAAGAGTAAATATATAAAAGATCCATTTTGTACTCTGCGAAAATAAACACAATGATCATGTTTATTTTTGATGTACTTCTGACCCATCATAAATTGATGAAATCGTTTATACCACTATCTTGGAGATTGCTTTAAACCATACAACGATTTACCCAGTTTACATACCCAATTTTCTTTTCCAGCAACCCGAAATCCATCTGACTGAGTCATATAGATTTCCTCTTCCAAATCACCATGTAAAAATGCAGTTTTTACATTGAGCTAAACTAGTTCAAGATCAAATTGTGCTACCAAAACCAACAAAATTCGAATGGAAGAATGTTTAACAACTAGAGAAAATACCTCATTATAATCAATGTCTTCCTTATGTGCATAGCCCTTAGCTACCAATCTAGCTTTGAAGCGAACATTATTTGCATCTGGAAATCCTTCTTTCTTTACATAAACCCATTTGCAACCAATTACTTTCTTACCCTTGGGCAGTTAGGCTAGCTCCCAAGTCTGATTCTGATGAAGAGACTACATTTTTTCATCCATCACTCTTTTCCATTTGTCTGATTCAGAGTTCCTCATTGCTTCTTTGAAATTATAAGGAACATTATCATCCACAACTAGAAGTGCATAGGCCACTATATCAGTATATCGAGCAGGTTTTTGAATTTCTCGTCTTGACTTCTGAGAAACAATTAATTCTTGTTGCTATGAAGATTCTCAAATTGAAATCTCCTCTTCTTGTACACTATTTCCCACTATAACTGGAGAGCTACCTCATGTAGTCTCATTTCTCACCGGTTTTCCTAAAATTGTCTCAACCTCCACCTGTTGTTGAGTACCACTAGTCTTCTCTTCAACTCATGACTCCTTGTGTATTGTTTTCTTCATCATCGCAAGTTCATCAAAAGTCACATCCCTGCTTAAAATCATTTTTTTTTGTCTCTAGACACCAAAGACAGTATCCTTTGACTCCTGCATTCAATCCCAAGAATATTGCTTCCTTAACTTTTGGATCCAACTTAGATTCTTTAACATGATAATAAGTCATAGTACTAAATACATGTAAAGAATCATAATTACTAGCAGGCTTTCCAGACCATACCTCATAGGGTGTTTTTTCCCCTATTGCAGATGATGTAGACGATTGATGAGATCACACGTATATTTAATAGCCTCAACTCAAAACCTTTTATCTAACCCAACATTAGACAACATACATCGAACTTTCTCCAGCAAAGTCTAATTCATGCGCTTTGCCACCCCATTCTGTTGTGGTGTATCTCGAACTGTGAAGTGTCGAGCAATACCTTCATCCTGATATACCTTCATAAACGGGTCATTCGTGTATTCACCACCATTATCTGATCAAAGCAATTTAATCTTTCTGTCAGTTTGAATTTCAACTAATTTTTTCCACTTAAGGAAAATATCACACACTTCATTTTTATGCTTCATAGAATACACCCAAACTCTTCTGGAAAAATTATCAACAAAAGTAACAAAATAATGCATACCACCCAACGAAGCCGTTTTTGTGGACCTCCATACATATGTATGGATGTAGTCTAAAATACCTTCAGTCTGGTGAATTGTAGTGCCAAATTTCACTCTAGTCTGTTTTCCCAGAATGCAATGCTCACAAAATTCAAGTTTGCACACCTTTGCACCCTTTAACAAACCTCGCTTAGCTAATTTTTGCAAAGATTTTTCTCCTGCATCTACTAATCGTATATGTCATAACCTAGTTGTATCTGAACATGCATCTTTTTCAGAAACAACAGTTGCTGAGCCAATAATTGTACTACCTTGTAAATAATACAAGTTATTTTTGCTTATTCCTTTCATCACCACTAGTGCACCTGATTTAATCTTTAAGGTTCCATCTTTCAAAGTGATAGTGAACCCTTTAGATTCTAAGACACCCAATGAAATCAAATTCTTCTTTAGGCTTGGAACATACCTAACATCAGTCAAGGTCTTAAGAGTTCTATCTTGACATTTCAAATGTATTGATCCTATTCTAGTTATTTTACAAGTATTATCATTTCCCATAAAAATAACCCCACCATCTAATATTTCAAAATTAGAAAACAATTTCCTATTAGGACACATGTGATAGGAATAACCAAATCCAAAATCCATTCAGCAAAATAATGTGACGAAGATGCTCCAACAAGAGAAAAATCTAAATCACTTCCATCATCATTGGCTATATTGGCATTAGAATGTGTTTTGCTCTTATTCTTCTGCAGTAATTTAGGGCAATCTTTCTTCCAATGCCCTCTCTCACGACAAAAGGCGCATTCATCTTTAGCAGGTCTCCCATGAGATTTACTTTTCCTTCCAGGCATACGGCTCTGAGAACGTCCTTTTATTGTTAGTGCTTTTGCTATTTCTTTATGGACCCTCTGATCCTTCTTTCTGCATTCAGTAGTAATCAATGTAGTACAAACAACATCATAAGTAACTTTATCTTTCCCATATAATAAAATGGTGATTAGATGTTCATAATCATCAGGGAGAGAATTCAGTAACAATATGGTTTTATCCTCATTTTCACCTTTTCATTCAAATTTAACAAATTAGCCAAAATTTTATTGAAAGCATTTATGTGGTCATTAATCGAAATACCTAGTTGATACTGGAAGCAAAACAAATTTTCAAATAGAGCCGATTTTCCAGACACTTGGTCATAAATGTATCTTTCAATGTCTTCCACAATTTCTTTGCAGATGTCTCCCTTATAACACAATATTTCTGATTTTTAGCAAGACATAGACGAATCCTCCCACATGCCTGATGATTGATCTTTTCCCAATCTCCATTACCCATATCTATTGGTTTATCATCCAAAGCAATATCTAATTCTTGTTGATACAAGATGTCCATCACCTCACATTGCCACATACCAAAATTATTGGTATCATCAAATTTCTCCACCTCAAATTGAGCATTAGCTATTTTCTTCAATGATGATGTCGAAGCCAAGGGGTTGGAGTTCTTGTGAACAAAGTTTCTCCTACTGCTACACTAGTTTCTGCCATTTTCTATATATTCAATAGCAACCAACAAAGCAAAAGGTCTAGGATGAATAGTATGTACCAACTGTGTCTACTCTGTTTTATCCTATGAAATTCCATTTTGACCAGGCCGACCTCCAAGGAGTGACTAAGCCGCAATGGTCTCTGAGTACTTGCTTAGACGAGTTCTTTCTTAAGCATCAAACATGGAATCAAGGATCTTAACAGAGGAACACCTCTGTATGGACACTATTCAACCTAACTTTGATACCAATTGTTGTGTCGAGCACCCCACTTGTGCCAAACACCAATACTACAACTATTGTTATTGAATATATAAGAAACTAAAGTAATGCATAAGCTAATAATAAAATAGTAAAAAGAACAAGACAAGAAATTAACGAGATTCGGTATAAAATTACTTACGTCCTCGGGCGTCGATGATCAATTCACTACTTCTTGACAAAGTACAACTTTGAGGTGTGTTTTACAAATGGAGAGTTGAACTCTTTATATAACTTCAACCTCAAGTCCAAAAAATACTTCTCTCTAATGTGGGACAAATAATACAAAAAATTTAAAACAACTTTTTATACCAATGTGAAACTATTCTACCAATGTGGGACAATAAACAACACCTTTTAGGGTGCCTTTAACCTAAAAGATTCAACTTCATCCAATCAAGTCTAGCAATTTGGTTAAACTTGAATATTTGAATAAATTTTAATTTTAATGGTTTGATTTTTTTTTTTTTTTGCAATAATAACTAAAAATCAGAATTGTACTATAAATAAAGTTGTTAGTCTTGTACACACGTTTTTGCTTTTAATATAAGATACTTCATTGATATTTGTCAATTTAAGGAACTAAGCCTTGTTTTTAGGACTAAACTTAAAAGATTTAACTTAATCAAACCAAGCCAACCAATTTAGTTTAATTTTGATGGTTCAATTCTCCATTTTACAATATAAACTAAAATTTAATGTAATATTGCACATAAAATTGCAAGTATTGTGCGCACATTTTTCTTGTGATTTTATTTTTTATTTTTTTATTAGAATATATTTAATTGACATTGTCAATTTTTTTTATACGAGAAGTTGCTATATTTAAGGGTTAATCGACCTGATAAAACACATTGGAATATTGAGTCATATTACAATCCATATTTCAATTAACTTGTAGATTTTTGACAGTTTGGATTGGATAATCCATGGTGGATGTTGGTTAATTTGTCATTCAAATCCCTAATATAATTTTTTTACCATTTGATGAATAATTTATTTTGTAACATAACAATTGAAGTTATTTTTAAATTTATAATTTGATGATTGTTAAACATTTAATAACCAATCACAAAATTATAATTTTTAAAATTTTTCATATCATTAATTTAGAGATCTTTGTTTTAATTACAAAAAAATTAAGTATTTGGATTTAAGTTTGAATATGAGCATGGAGCAAACACAGAGGCGCATACAATAATGCAAGAGCTGAGAGTGTGGGATTAGGCCTTGGCTAGTAGAGCTTATTTTATTTGAATTAATGCCTAATAAGTCTGGCATCTAGGATTATTAATAAATTTAGACATTAGTTGTTAGTAGACACGTAGATATTCATCTGATAAAATTTTAAATCCGCCAACAAACTCATTTAAAGATAATAAAAAATAGTTTAAACATATTCGACTCATTTAATATGTAAATAGATTATGAGTTAGTTTAAGCGAGTCAAATTAGGTTCGGATTAACGATTTTTTATTCATTATACCATATTTAAGAATTAACATAAAGGGACTTAAATTAGATTTATGAAAATCTCTTTTTCCCATATTTTTCTTGAAAATATTGGAATAAGCATAAACAAATGAATACACAAAAAGATGAACATAATATGAAGATGGAAATGACTCTAATACCAAATGAGGCCTGGATGGATAGGTGTGTGTGTGAAAGTGGTATATTAAGATGATATAGAATGTAAATATAGTGAGGAATTGGAAGTCGAAGGTTGGATGAATTAAATAATTAGAAATTACAAACTTATTGAAAGAACAAAGAACAGATCTTAAACTATTACAACTTCAACTTGGAGTATCTAAACTTTATTTAAATTAATCAAAGTAATTGGGAAATTAAAAATTGAATATAGTTGAGCATGTAAGCGGTCAACAACCCTTTTGGAGACGGTCAACCAGCTTAGCAAGAGCTTGAAATATTATTTTTTTTCTTTTTGCATTCACCTATGATTTCTTGAAATGTTGCAATGTTTATATTTGTTATTTTTTTTGTCCCACATTGGTAGAATACTTCCACCTTAATATAAAAGGTTGTTTTTAATTTTTTATATTATTTGTCCCACATTGGAGAGAAGTGTTTTTTAGACTTGAGGTTGAAATTATATAAAGAGTTCAACTCTTCATTTGTAAAACACACCACAAAGTTGTATTTTATCAAGAAGTAGTGGATTGATCATCGGCACCCGAGGACGTAGGTAATTCTATATCGAACCTCGTAAATTTCTTGTATTGTTCTTTTTATTGCTTTATGATTAGTTTTTACATTGCTTTAATTTCTTATATATATTCAATAGCAATAGTCGTAGTATTGGTGTTTGGCATAAGTGGGGTGCCCGGCACAACAATTGGTATCAGAGCTAGGTTGAATAGTGTTGATACGGAGGTGTTCCTCTGTTAGGATCCTTGATTCCACATTTGATGCTTAAGAAATACTTTGTCTAAGCGAGTGCTCAGAGACCATTGCGGCTTAGTCGCTCCCTGGAGGTCGGCCTGGTCAAAGTGGAATTTCATAGGATAAAATAGAGTAGACACTATTGGTACGTACTATTCACCCTAGGCCTTTTGCTTTGTTGGTTGCTATTGAATATATGGAAGATGGCAGAAACTAGTGCAGCAGTAGAAGAAACTCTGTCCACACAAACTCCAACCCCTTCAACTTCGACATCATCATCGAAGACGATAGCTAATGCTTGGTTTGAGGTGGAAAAATTTGATGGTACCAATAATTTTGGTATGTGGCAATATGAGGTGATGAACATCTTGTATCAACAAGAATTAGATATTGCTTTAGATGATAAACCGGTAGATATGGGTGACAGAGATTGGGAAAAGATCAATCGTCAGGCATGTGGTACGATTCGTCTGTGTCTAGCCAAAAATCAGAAATATTGTGTTATGAGGGAGACATCTGCAAAGAAATTATGGAAGACATTGGAAGATACATTTATGACCAAGAGTCTGGAAAATTGGCTCTATTTGAAAAAGAAATTGTTTCGCTTCCAATATTAACCAGGTATTTCGATTAATGACCACATAAATGCTTTCAATAAAATTTTGGCCGATTTGTTAAATTTGGATGAAAAGGTGAAAGATGAGGATAAAGCCATATTGTTACTGAATTCTCTCCCTGATGAGTATGAACATTTGACCACCACTTTATTGTATGGGAAAGATAAAGTTACTTATGATGCTGTTTGTACTGCATTGATTAGTACTGAATGCAAAAAGAAGGATCAGAAGGTCCATAAGGAAACAGCAGAAGCACTACAATAAGGGGACGTTCTCATAGTCATATGCTTGGAAGGAAGAGTAAATCTCATGGGAGGAGTAAATCTTGTGGGAGACCTGCTAAAGATGAATGCACCTTTTGTCGTGAGAGAGGGCATTGGAAGAAAGATTGCCCTAAATTACAGCAGAAGAATAAGGGCAAAGTATATTCTAATGCCAATATAGCCAATGATGATGGAAGTGAGTCAGATTTTTCTCTTGTTGGAACATCTTCGTCACATTATTTTGGTGAGTGGATTTTGAATTCTGGTTGTTCCTATCACATGTGTCCCAATAGGGAATGATTTTCTAATTTTGAAGAATTAGATGGTGGAGTTGTTTTTATGGGAAATGATAATACTTGTAAAACAACTGGAATAGGATCAATACAGTTGAAATGTCAAGATGGAACTATTAAGACCTTGACTGATGTTAGGTATGTTCTAAGCCTAAAGAAGAATAAGATTTCATTGGGTGCCTTAGAATCTAAAGGGTTTACTATCACTTTAAAAGATGGAACCTTAAAGATTAAATCATGTGCGCTGGTGGTGATGAAAGGAATAAGGAAAAATAACTTGTATTATTTACAAGGTAGTACAGTTATTGGCTCTGCAGCTATTGTTTCTGAGAAATATGCAGGTTCAGATACAACCAAGTTATGGCATATGTGATTAGCACATGCAGGAGAAAAACCTTTGCAACAATTGGCTAAGCGAGGTTTGTTAAAGAGTGCAAAGGTGTGCAAACTTGAATTTTGTGAGCATTGCATTCTGGGAAAACAAACTAGAGTGAAATTTGGCACAATAATCCACCATACTGAAGGTATTTTAGACTACATCCATACAGATGTATGGGGGCCCACAAAAACGGCTTCGTTAGGTGGCATGCATTATTTTGTCACTTTTGTTGATGATTTTTCTAGAAGAGTTTGGGTGTATTCTATGAAGCATAAAAATGAAGTGTGTGATATTTTCCTTAAGTGGAAAAAATTAGTTGAAACTCAAACTAGCAAAAAGATTAAACGGCTTAGATCAGATAATGATGGTGAATACACGAGTGACCCGTTTATGAAGGTATGTCAGGATGAAGGTATTGCTCGACACTTCACAGTTCGAAATACACCACAACAAAATGGGGTGGCAGAGTGTATGAATCGAACTTTACTGGAGAAAGTTCGATGTATGTTGTCTAATGCTGGGTTAGACAAAAGGTTTTGGGTTGAGGCTGTTAAATATGCGTGTCATCTCATCAATCGTCTACCATCATCTGTAATAGGGGGAAAAACACCTTATGAGGTATGGTCTGGAAAGCCTGCTAGTGATTATGATTCTTTACATGTATTTGGTATTATGACTTATTATCATGTTAAAGAATCTAAGTTGGATCCAAGAGCCAAGAAAGCAATATTCTTGGGGATAAGCGCAGGAGTCAAAGGATACCGTCTTTGGTGTTTAGAGACGAAAAAATTGATTTTAAGTAGAGATGTAACTTTTGATGAACTTTCGATGATGAAGAAAACAATACGCAAGGAGTCACGAGTTGAAGAGAAGACTAGTGGTACTCAACAATAGGCGGAGGTTGAGACAATTTTAGGAAACCCAGTGAGAAGTGAGACTACACAAGGTAATTCTCCAGTTACGGTGAGGAATAGTGTACAAGAAGAGGAGATTGCAATTTGAGAATCTTCACAGCAACAAGAATCAATTGTTTCTCAAAGGACAAGATGAGAAATTCGAAAACCTGCTCGGTATACTGATATGGTGGCCTATGCACTTCCAGTTGTGGATGATAATGTTCCTTACACTTTCAAAGAAGCAATGAGGAACTCTGAATCAAACAAGTGGAAAAAAGCAATGGATGAAGACAATTTTAGGAAACCTAGTGAGAAATAAGACTACACAAGGTAACTCTCTAGTTACGGTGGGGAATAGTGTACAAGAAAAGGAGATTTCAATTCGAGAATCTTCACAGCAACAAGAATCAATTGTTTCTCAAAGGCCAAGATGAGAAATTCGAAAACCTGCTCGGTATACTGATATGGTGGCCTATGCACTTCCAATTGTGGATTATAATGTTCCTTACACTTTCAAAGAAGCAATGAGGAACTCTGAATCAGACAAGTGGAAAAAAGTAATGGATGAAGAAATGAAGTCTCTTCATCAGAATCAGACTTGGGAGCTAGCCTAGCTGCCCAAGGGTAAGAAAGTAATTGGTTGATGGGTTTATGTAAAGAAAGAAGGATTTCCAGATGCAAATAATGTTTGCTTCAAAGCTAGATTGGTAGCTAAGGGCTACGCACAGAAGGAAGGCATTGATTATAATGAGGTATTTTCTCCAGTTGTTAAACATTCTTCTATTCAAATTTTGTTGGCTTTGGTAGCACAATTTGATCTTGAACTAGTTCAACTCGATGTAAAAACTGCATTTTTACATGGCGATTTGGAAGAGGAAATCTATATGACTCAGTCAGATGGATTTCAGATTGCTGGAAAAGAAAATTGGGTATGTAAACTGGGTAAATCGTTGTATGGTTTAAAACAGTCTCCAAGACAGTGGTACAAACGATTTCATCAGTTTATGATGGGTCAGAAGTACATCAGAAATAAACATGATCATTGTGTTTATTTTCGCAGACTACAAAATGGATCTCTTATATATTTACTCTTGTATGTTGATGATATGTTGATAGCTTCAAAGAATAGGGAAGAAATCAGCAAGTTGAAAAGTCAGTTAAATCAAGAGTTTGAGATGAAAGATCTTGGTAAAGCAAAGAAGATACTTGGCATGGAGATTCGCAGAGACAGAATGAAAGGAAGAGTTAGTTTGTCTCAGAAACAGTATTTGAAGAAGGTAGTACAGAGTTTTGGCATGTCTGAGCAGTTAAAACTAGTAAGCACTCCTCTTACTCTTCATTTCAAACTTAGTGCTGCTTTATCTCCTAAGTTAGATGAGGAACGTAAGTATATGTCACAGGTTCCTTATGCAAGTGTTGTTGGTAGTCTGATGTATGTAATGGTTTGTACTAGACTTGATATTTCACAAGCTGTTAGTATGGTGAGCAGGTATATGCATGATCCAGGTAAAGGACATTGGCAAGCTGTGAAATGGATTTTGAGACATATTATGAATACGATTGATATTGGTATAGTATTTGAGAAAAATAATACTATTGATCAACGTGTTGTTGGATATATGGATTCGGATTTTGCAGGTGATTTGGATAAACGTCGATCAAGTACTGGATATATTTTTACATTTGCTAATGGTCCAGTGAGTTGGAAGTCTACCTTATAGTCTACCATTGCTTTGTCTACAACAGAAGCATAGTACATGACAGCTTCAGAGGCTGTTAAGGAAGCTATTTGGTTGCAGGGTTTACTTGAAAATTTGGGAGTTGTTTAGAAGCACATGGTTGTATTCTGTGATAGCCAGAGTGTTATTCACTTGGCAAAGAACCAAGTCTATCATGCACGAACAAAGCACATCGACGTTCGGTTTCATTTTATACGGAATATTATTGATGGAGGCAAGATACTTCTTCAGAAGATTGCTACAACTGAAAATCTCGCAGATATGTTGACCAAGATTATGACAACAATCAAGTTCAAACATTGTTTGGACTTGATCAATATCCTGCAAATCTAAATATTTTTGGAAGGCGCCGATGATGTGGAACTCCAGAAAATGTTAGTGATTGAAAATTTGGTTGACTTTATCGTTAAGGTGGAGATTTGTTGTTTTTTTGTCCCACATTGGTAGAATACTTCCACCTTAGTATAAAAGGTTGTTTTCAATTTTTTATATTATTTGTCCCACATTGGAGAGAAGCGTTTTTTAGACTTGAGGTTGAAGCTATATAAAGAGCTCAACTCTTCATTTGTAAAACATACCTCAAAGTTGTACTTTGTCAAGAAGTAGTGGATTGATCATCGGCGCCCGAGGACGTAGGTAATTCTATACCGAACCTCGTAAATTTCTTGTATTGTTCTTTTTATTGCTTTATTATTAGTTTCTGCATTACTTTAATTTCTTATACATATATTCAATAGCAATAGTAGTAATATTGGTGTTTGGCATAAGTGGGGTGCCCGGCACAACATATATATTGCGCGATGAGATTGATCGAGTTGTTTTGGCAAAAATTGGTGTCAATTTTAAGACTTTTCTCTTTAAAAAATCAAAAATCATCATCTTCAAGTTTTATGGTTTTTCCACTTCAAAAAAATAAAAATTATTTTTAAAATATTTACCTTTTTAGTAAACTAAAGATGATGTGGTTGTTGAGTAGATTGAAAAAGCCTTTAAAAAAAAACAAAATAAAATATGTAAAGTTGAGTCATATAATTTTCCACCCAAAGAAACCAAAAAATTTTTTTTTTTTTTTTTTTTTTTCAAAAAAAAAAAAACCTTTTTAATAAATTGTCCATAATGCAGCTGTTGGGTGGATTAAAAAATCTCTTTTGTAAAAATCAAAATTAAGGACTTTAAGTTGGGTTTTATGGTTTCTACTTTATAGATTTAGTTATACCAACCAAAAAGACTAAGTTTTTTCATTACCTCTCTTCTCTTTTTTTCTTTTAAAATTTGCAATAATGTGTGTTTGTTTTAAAATATCATAAAGTAATGGGGTTGCCATGAGGTTAATTCTTCTACAAGGACCTTGCGAAATCCTTTTTAAAAAGGTGTTTTCAGGTAAAAAGGTTTTCTAAAAGAAAGGTAAAAGGGATAGAGGTTGTAAGAGGTGATCAACTTGCCACTATAGGTTGTCAACTGGCCTGTATAGGCATTCGACCAACCACTATTGCAACTCATTCACTATGCTTTAAAATAACATATTTTTTTCAAAAAAAAAATTCATTTTCAAAGGGAGACACACATGCAAAGTAAATATGGTAACCATTCTTAAAATAATCCTATAGAGTGCTAGTTCTTTGAATTCCCTTAAAAAGGAATTGAAAGAATTATCTTCCCTATTCATAATGATAATCTTGAACTTAAATCTCTTTCAAAAAAAAATTTCCTTTATTTTGCTTTTTTTTTTTAAAAAAATTGTAGTAACATGATGATTCTATTTTCTATAACAAAAAAAAGGTAAGTTAAATAACCAAAAGCTTGGTTAACTATACTTGCTTGATTTTCAAATGGCCACCAAATTTTTTGGCAACTAAGCGGGCTACACAAGTCCTGCATCAAAAAATTTACAATGTTGTCATCTATCTTAACTGCCTAGTTATCTTCAACTAAATCAAATTTATTAACACTTGAAAACCTTTAAAAGTTGATCAAAAGATTTGAAGTCTTTGAATCCAAGGGTGACCTTGAGAGAGGCTTATACATTGGTCCCCTCTATAATTAGAACCATTGCAAGTTATCCTAGAGAATTAACTTCTCCTTGGGTTTAGGTTACTATCTAGTTTCTGTACAACACTCAGAGACACAATTTACTCTAGCTAACAACCAAACATATAGATCTATAGGGTGGTATATAACATTTAGGTTTCCATAGTCTCCGTTGGCGTGAGTTGTTAAACAAATCACAGAGATTATAGAAATAAACCAATTAGAGAGATTATAGGAATAGTCAAGGGATTAACCATGATTATAATTATTAAAATCTGATTTTAACATGATTATAACCATAAAATCTGTATAGCAAAGGATAGGGTTGTTAATCTCTCTACATATATATATATATATATATATATATATATATATATATATATATATATGTACAAGACCTATGTAAATAGATGAAATAAGAAGATAGAGAATTTGACATGGTATCTGTTGGAGTTGAACACGCAACGGAAGCACGCACAACTCAAACCAATACGAAATCAATCATGAACTAATTCAGAACACTCAGATTGATTTAGAACAATTGATGCAGACACAAAATAATGAATGACAGGAATGGTGTATTCCTAAGAGGGGGGTGAATTAGGTATTTAAAAATTTTAGGTTAAATATACCCCTAATTTAAAGCTGAATCAGTATTATGGAAGCCTAGGATTTTTCTAAGCAATCACAAATCTCACAAATATTTGAGTATGCAAATATTCAACATATATACAACAACAACAAATTGAACATAAACATACAAGTGCTGAAGTGTAAAGAGTGTAAGGAAGAGAAAACTCAAACACAATATTCTTTATGAGGTTCGGCTCTACTCGCCTACGTCTTCGCCTCAAACCAGCCCGCTTGAGGATTCCACTATCTTGCTCACTTGACCAGGTGGAGCAAAGCCATTTACACACTCCTTAAGGATAAAGTCCTCCTCTTCAGGCGATAACTCATGCCTGGAACATGGTTCACTACCCGAACCGCAGGGATACAAATGATATGAAATTTTGCGTACAAGATGATGCTTCTCAAAAGTTGATTTGTACAAATGAAATCTAAATGTATTCTCAAATAATTTATAAATGAAGCTCAGTAAAGTATATGAGTTTCTCTCAAAATATTTTTTTTGTAAAATATGAGAGTAGGAAAATGAATTTCTTTATATTGACTTTTGATAAATTAAGAAGCTTTTCAAGCAATATATACGAGTTTAACTATGCTCAAAGCTTTCTTGTAAAATTCAAAAATATTTTTTCTAAAAGTTTTTTCAAAATGAAGAGTAGGAGAAAAATATTTTTCTCAAGATTGACCTTGTAAGTAATAGAAATGAATTTAATGAATGCATATCTTAAATTATATGGGTTATTATCAGTGGCGGATACAGGAACCACAATTAGGCGGGGCAAAATATATGTATAAAAAAAATATTAAGATTGTTTTTAATTTGTTTGTAATTATTATTACTTCCATGGGTTATCTACTTTGTTAACATGCAAGAATTAAAAAATAATAAAAATTATTAATTAGAATCACGAGTAGTACATCCCAACTGTAGTAAAAAAGATCCAAACAATTCCTAACCATGGCATATACAATAAATAAATAAAATTTATCGATTATTAAATAATAATCTAATTTTAATAATGATCCTATAATTGTGCTGATCACTTGTTTTATAACATAAAAGTCATCAATTATCAAATTAATATCAAACTTTGAAAAATTTCTTTTTCATTGTATATAGTTAAATAATTCACAAACAGTCATTTTTCATCTTATTGCTAGCCTGGTTTTAACGATATTCATGTCTAAAAAAAGTATGCTTGATTATAGTTTTAGAAATAATGAGACTTCACAATAGGTTGAGTAAAAAATACTAATTTTCTCATTTTCACAAACTCTCAACATAATTTAAAAATGATTAACACTTTTCAAAACTGTAGTTGTTCACAAATATCAAACTAATAATGTTATATCTAATATCTTAAAATTTTTCTTTGCAGTGAAATCCTTTGAATAAAAATAGCATTTTTTATGAATATCTTTGTCTCTTTTTATTCTGTATGATAATATTCTAAGAATTATTGAATTTTCATGTCCATATATGTCTCTATTCTTTATACTAATCTCAATATTCTTTAACTTTTAATCCTGTTGATTTAAATTTTTATTCCATTACACGAGAAATTTTACATAATTCTTAATAATATATCATAATCTATCTTTTTATGCAAGAAAAAAAATTCAAAGATGATCATTAAAATAAATGCAATATCAGTTTTTAAATGGTAAAGTAAGAAATTTAAGTGATATATGTCTTTTACTCTTTTTAAAAAAAAATAAATATTTTGATATAAAATAAAATAAAACAAAATTAGTCATATCTTTATTATACATTTGTTTTAACATTCCATGTGATCTACTGATTTTTCTTTTTTCTCTATGTGAAAAGATGGAAATATATGTGTGTGAGAGAGAGAGAGGGAGAGAGAGATCATGAATTTTGGCACGCCCTTGGTTATTATAGATATATAAAAATTGAGTCCAATAAATATGTATTTTAAATTATGTAGCTATTATAGATGCATGGATCCAATAAATGTTTACATTAAGTTGTGAGGGTCACTATTATAAATATATTATTTATTATATGTTTAATAATGCAAAAAAAAGTATTGGCTCGTATGAATTTATTTTATGTTAATTTTATTTACTAAAAATTAAAATTCAGGTTTTAAAAACCAAAAAGTTCATTATTTGATTTTATACATACACACACACACACACAATATTTAACAATTCTTATATATATATATATATATATATATAATTATTCTTACTTCTTATTGCATATTTCTCAACTTCAAAAATCATATTATGTAAATGAAAAAAAATATATATATACATACATACATATATATATATATATATATATATATATACAAGCTCATATTTTTTAATTAATTAATTAATTATTTAATTTTGTCTAAATCAACACAATCTAAAAGAAAGGGCATGAGATAAGGCAATATTTGAGCTTGTATATATATATATATATACATAAAAGCTCATATTTTTTAATTAATTAATTAATTAATTATTTAATTTTTTCTAAATCAACAAAATCTAAAAGTAAGGGCAAGAGACAAGGCAATATTTTGTATTACTAAAATTAGGTCCGCAGCCTTCCATAGATATATATAACATGCAAAATGCTAAAACTCACGAACCATGTAATATCACGAGTCCACTCATGGTATCCTGAGTTGACATGGTAGCGGTTGAGATCGAGGGTGAAACAAACAATGACAAAAGATAGCTAGCTAGCTAGCTAGGTTTATCATCGATGGTGCTTTATTATTCTTCATTGAACTCCAAAACCAAAGGAGAGAGATCCGATCCATCTGTAGCTAGCAAGGATAATAACAGTCGCAGATGTCAAAAACGACGCATGTTCCTCCTGCATATTTGGCTCCCTTGCACTTCTTGTCGCAATCCGCCGTCACGCACGGCACCGTTGCGTTCTTAAATATACTCACAACGCAATTCTTCGCATCTGCAGTCATTCCTTCACCTTCTGCATGCGTGTATTCATAATGCAAAACCCACATATATCAATGGATTTATAAACAAACGTAAAAATGCATGTATTGTATGTATTAATATGATTTGGCTTTGTTGTCTTACGCAAACATGCATTATGAAAAGAGAAGCTGCTACTAGCTAGGAGGGAGAGGGGTTAATAGACAAACCGAAAGCTAAGAGGGCAAGCAGAGTGAGAGCAAGGCCAAGCAATCTTCTGTCCATGTCTAAGGTATAATCTCCTGATATGTTTTGGGGACTTGCTCTGTAGCTCAAAGCCTCGAACCTTTGCAATGCATGGCCAAAAGTTGGATTTTGGTCTATTTATAGAGAGAGATGAATAATAATAAATGACTTTTTTGCTTTTTTAAAATACCCAAGTTGCATTGCCTTCTTCTTGAAAAGGTTAAAAATTATGAGTCCGTGACAATCACAGGTC
Source organism: Malania oleifera (assembly GCF_029873635.1). NCBI lineage: Eukaryota > Viridiplantae > Streptophyta > Magnoliopsida > Santalales > Ximeniaceae > Malania > Malania oleifera. The sequence continues at coordinate 53,733,783 of NC_080425.1, forward strand.
CACATATCAGGAAATGATCCAAATGCCAGTCGACTCATGCCACAGGGGCCACAACGTTTAGCATTAGTGCCCCCTTTTCAATGCATTACAATGGTACAACCCACGCTGTATTGCACTTATTTTGAGTTTGCATTTATTACCCTAACTTTTATTTAAATTTTCTTTAAGTGAAGATGTCAATGTATTGTTTTTTTTCCTATCTTGTCGCGTCTAAAATGACTTTCTTTTTACAAGTTTAAAATTGTCCTTGTTTAAAAATTTAAAATTTAGACAAACTTTATTCTAAGTTTGGAGAGGCCTTAGAATTAAAGTTGTATTGTATTTGAATAAAATATAGTATAAAATTGTATTGAAATTTATTCAAATTCACCTAAATTCAAATTCAAGGTCCGAACTTCATGTTCCCAAATACTATCGAAGTGTGTATTTATGTTAATTTGAGGGTATAAATTTCATATTGTGGATTTGAATTTGTGTGAATATGTACAAACTTTATTCTAAATTTATATCACTTTGGTACAAATCTCAAAAAATACAAATTTATAGTGTGAATTCAAAATTCATAAAGGTTACAATAGAATTTTAATAATATTAAATAACTAGTAGATTGATGTTCTTAAAAAAAAATACATCCTTTATATAATTCTCCTTTATCTTCCCCAAATTTAGGACAATAGATTGAGCGCGTATAAAATCAAATTTTTTGAGTATGCCAAGTTTACGTGCCATGCACATTATTGCTATAAAGTGATTGGATCTTGTAAATAGATTGTTGTGATGTGCCGATCAATACATGTGTGTCTAGCATAGCAAATTTTTTTACCAATGTCATGCATACCAACTATAAGATAATCTTAAAACTAATATCTTAAATAACTCTATTATTGTTATTATTTAAAAATTTTGAGGTATTTGAACTTGAAGAATAATTTTTAATAAAAAATACAGGCTGAAATGATTTTAATAACATTCAAAAACTTGAACATATCTATATTATATATGAATTCTATAGTATGATGTAAACTCAGTGCTACCATTTGACACTAGGTTTTCTTTTTCATCTAGTTTTTACTTTTTTCCTTTCTCTCTCTCTACGTCAAGCGGGCAATAAGAAAGGGCCTTAAGGGCCCCACTATTTTTTATTTATCTTTTAAACGCCTCCCTCTCTCTCACCCTACTTTAGGTAGGCCAGAAAAAGATGGCTCTTTGTTGAAGAGTAAACTTGACGGTGGCAGCAATTTTTGACGACGGCTGCCGACCAGCTGCTTCTGTTGATCAGCGGTCACCAACCTCACCTACCAGCTACAATTCTTGATTATTTTATTTTAGAATCTGCTATAAATAGATGTATGTGTGTGCAATGTAGGATGTGGTGTAGAGAGGGTGAATAGCCAGTAAGCGAGAGTGATTTTGATTCATCAGTAATTCAATTTTTGAAATAAATTGATAGAGTTTATTGTGCAATTGATTCTCATTGAGTTTCAGTCACAACCAGTGACTGAGTGTCCCCTCCACCCATCAGTGGTATCAGAGCGTCTAGGTACGCCAGAATCCGTAGAGGAGAAATTCAATTTTCTTCCTAGATTTGAAGTTGCTCAAAATCCAAAATTGAGCCTACCATTTGGAAATTTGTGTTAAGATGATTTCAAAGCTGAAAACCACGTCTCAAATGGAGTTCCAGAGCCCTCACACACACCCTCACATGCTAACAAATGAAACAACGTCTATCACACGCGCCGATGAGAGCACTGACCGTCGGCATCACGCAATCCACGCACCCGCATGCGTCTTCCTCACCCGGCTGACGTGATTTGACCCACGACCTGATCCACAACCCGCTTTAGAAACTCGATCCGTGCCCCGGTACATCAACAAGAAACCTGAACCTGTGGCCTGTGAGCACGATCCGACTTGCCTTTCGACCCGCATCCAGTCGTCGACACGTTGAGAAGCTGCCACGTGGCTCAAACGGTAACAACTAACGATGTCTTTTGGCCGGTTCTGTGATTTTTAGACCGGTTCTTTGCAACCAAAAATTGGTTCCTAAGGTTTTTCGACCTTCTAAACACATTGGTGGCATCAGATTTGTCAAAATCTCTCCCCATCACTCCGTTTTGATATATTTAATTATATGACGATTGGTGCTACCGAAGCAGTCATTCCAAAGTTGACTCGGGAGAGTTATGACAACTGGTCTCTTCAAATGAGAGCCCTTCTAGGTGCTCAGGATGTCATGGACATCATTGAAGATGGGTACAGAGAAAGCCTATCAAAAGAAGCCGAAGCAGCTATGTCCAATGCTCAAAGAACGAACTTGCGAGTCGATTGAAAGAAGGATTGCAAGGCGAAGTCCATAATCTACCAAGACCTTAATGAGGCCACATTTGAAATCATCGCCGCTGCCATGAGATCCAAAGAAGTTTGGGATTCTCTCCAGCGAACACACAAAGGTGCAGACAAAGTAATGAAGATTCGTCTTCAAACACTGTGAGGTGATTTTGAATCTTTAAAAATGAAATCTACTAAATCTATTGCTGACTACTATACACGAGTTATGGTAGTATCAAATCAATTGAGAAGAAATGGAGAAACTCTCAATGACGAGAGAATTTGTGAGAAAATTTGGCGATCTCTGGATCCAAAATATGATTATATAGCTGTGACCGTGGAAGAAAAAAAAGATTTGGAAACCATGTCTATAGACTCCAAGCCCATGAGTAGAAAGTCAATAAAAGGAGTAATGATAAAGCACTAGAGCAAGCCCTCCAAATAAAATTGTCCCTTAGTGCAGATAGATACGACAAAGGGGGGACATCACAGAAAGGAAAAAGACGAGACCGAGGATCTCGTGGAAGAAATTTTGGAAACTTTGAATCCAGAGAAGGTGGCAGAGGCGGAAGAGGTCCCACTAGAGGACTCAATCAACAAAACTATGTTCCACAAGGCAGAGGACAAGGAAGAAGAGGGGGATACAATAACCACCCGAACGTAGACAAAAGAAACATTCAATGCTACAACTATCATAAGTATGGACACTATAGCAATGAGTGTTGGGGGCGACAACAAGAAAAGGTTAGAGAGGAGGCTAACCTTGCCGAAACTAAACATGTAAGTGGAGAGTTGTTGATGCTCATGGAATGCAATTCAACTCCCCAAGACCAAAGTGTTTGGTACCTTAATTCTAGAGCCAACAACCATATGACTGGCAGAAAGAACCTATTTTTTGAACTTGATGAGAAAGTTTAGGGGGAGATCTATTTTGGCGATAATTCTAAAATCCCAATCCAAGGGAGAGGATATGTTTTGATCAAACAGAAGTCTGGAGATCATTCTTACATCTTCAATGTCTATTACGTGCCAGACATGAAGACTAACATCTTGAGTCTTGGACAGCTTGTCGAGAAAGGATATCGAATTAGCCTTAGTGATAAGCAGATAGTGATAATAGATGCTCGAGGAAAGTTGGTTACTCGAGTACAAATGGCAAAGAATCAAATGTTTCCACTTGCCATTCAAAATGATACGCCAAGGTGTTTGAGTGCTATCATCAAAGACAAAGACTGGCTATGGCATCTCAAGTATGGACATCTGAATTTTGAAAGTCTGAAAAAGTTGGGAAGCAAGAAGATGGTGAAAGGCTTACCCATCATCCACCACCCAAATATGATATGTGAAAGCTGTGTTCTGAGCAAGTAACATAGAAACAACTTTAGAAAGCAAGCCGACTGCAGATTTACCATGCCACTCTAGCTAGTACAAATAGACGTGTGTGGTCCATTGAGGTCATTTTCAAATGGACATATTCGATACTTCCTCACCTTCATCGATGACTATAGCAGGAAGACTTGGTTCTACTTCTTGAAAAGGAAATTAGAGGTATTCGACAAGTTCAAAGAGTTCAAAGCTCTTGTGGAGAAATAGAGTGGCTATCACATTAAGTCACTTCGGTCAGACCAAAGAGGAGAGTACAAAGACAAAGCTTTCCTGGAATTCCTTCGGCAACAAGGGATTCAAACACAATTCACACCGACCTACACTCCCCGATTGAACGGTGTAGCTAAAAGGAAGAACCGCACAATCCTTAACATGGCCAGGAGCATGTTAAATGATAAGAATGTACCCAAGAGTTTTTGGGTAGAAGCAGTGTCATATGTAGTCTATCTGCTCAATCGGTGTCCTACGAAGAGTCTTGATACAAAGACACCACATGAAGCCTAGAGTACTCACAAGTCCGATGTAAGTCATCTTAGGGTGTTTGGCTCTTTAGCCTATGCCAAGATCCCAGAAGCAAGAAGGATATAGTTGGAAGATAAAGGAGAGACGTGTATCCTTGTTGGATATGGTGACAACACCATGGGATATCGACTCTACAATCTCATCAACAAGAAAGTCATTCATAGCAGGGATGTCATTTTTGAAGAAAATGAATTCTAGAGGTGGGACTAAGTTGAAACTTCCAAAGATGCAGAATTAACGTTTGAAGAAGAAGAACACACACAGACAAGAGAAGTGGCTACTAAGTCACGAGTTCCCAAAGTGCATACACTTCCACACAGTTACCATCCACCACAAAGGAATGGAGCTTCATCACCAATTGAGTGTGAAATATCAGACATGAGGCCTAGAGGTGCTTGTAACCTAGCTAATCTGTATGAAAATACAGAACCAATGGAAGTGTATGTTGCTCTAAACTGTCTGTTTTTGACTAGCGACCCGATTAGTTTTGAGAAAGCTAACGAAGAAAATAAATGGAGAAAAATGATGGATGAGAAGATTCAATCCATCGAGAAGAACAAGACTTGGGAGCTGAAGAATCTCCGGAAGAGCCGCAAAACTATTGGTGTAAAATGGGTCTACAAGACCAAGAAGAACGCTCAAGGAGAAGTTTAGAGATACAAAGCAAGACTTGTCGCCAAGGGCTACAGGAAGAAAGAAGTGGAGTTGATATCTTGTAGAACGCATGATCAGATTGCTGACATTTTCATGAAACCACTCAGGCATGATATTTTTGTGAGACTAAAGACAATGCTCGAAATGACAAAGCTAGGAGAGTCAAGTTTAAGGGGGGATGTTGAAAAGTAAACTTGATGGTGGCAGCAATTTTTGACGACGGTTGCCGACCAGCCACTTCTGTTGATTAGCGGTCACCAACCTGATCTACCAGCTGCAATCCTTGATTATTTTGTTTTAGAATCTGCTATAAATAGATGTTTGTGTGTGCAATGTAGGATGTGGTGTAGAGAGGGTGAATCGCTAGTGAGCGAGAGTGATTTTGATTCCTCTGTAATTTAGTTAGTGAAATTTGCTATTCTGAAAATTATATGTCTCATGTAAATTAATTAGTGTTATTCCATGAAGAACCTCATTGTTGCATTCAAAATCATATTTTAATTAGTTGGCATGTAGATTTCAAAGTTGGTATCATTGGTTGATGAGGGTTCAAAATTTGATTTGTTAGTAAGCAATGGGGCCCCATGGGATTAATTTCCTTATATGGGCCTAAAAAAGATTCCTTTCAAAAGTCAGAGTATCTTTTTTAACTCTTTACTAGAATTTCAAAAACAATTGCCGATTTATATAAAATAAAAAAAAAATTGATCTTGAATGAGGAAGTAATGGGACTCCCATGGGATTAGTTTTCTTATATGGGCCCCAAGAAAGCCTCTTTCTAAAGAATCAAAACTCATTTTCATCCTATGTCTCAAATTGTAAAAAATGAATACCAATTTTCATTAAAAATAGATTTTGAGGAAGCAATGAGACCCTCATGGGATTAATTTTCTTGCATGGATCCCAAGAAACCCTCTTTCAAAAGCATTGTTCATTTTTATTTTGTGTCTCAGATGATGAAAACAAAATTTGCCCCCCCCCCCCCGTTTTTTTTTTAAATTGTTGCGGGATAAAATGGTGATGACCTGCGACGTTGCTCTTTGACTTCCGATGACCTGAAAAGGATGAAAACAAAGCAAGTTTGGAGGACTCGAGGTGTACTCTAGGGGGTCACTCTGATGCCTAAATAAGGGAATGCTTCTAAGAGGTCGAATGCAACAGTAAGATTGGGTTAAGAGTGAGTTACCTTGGCTTGTTTGCATCACCCTTATTTATAGTGGCAAGGTTTGATCCTTTGGGTGATCTATCATTATGATGCGAAGGTGTGGATCGCTCTGGAAGTTTAAAGCACCAACGTGGATTGCTCTAGGCGTTTAAGGCGCCAGCGTGGATCTTTCCCTTCATTATTGGATTAGAGCTAATTGCTTCTGCCAGAGGATTTGACTTGGGTAGTGATTGCTGGGTTTTGACTTCCTTTTATAAGCTGATATATTTAGGGAATATCGGTTATCCCCCCCTTAGTTTCAAAGTTTTGGACCATGTTCCCAAAGTTCAAAAGTTGTTCCTGTTGGGCTTTTGTGGAGCCTAGTTGTGTTTGTTTTGGGTGATGATCCAATCCAAAGTAATGATGCGTGGTTTCTTAACGAGAGATTTCTTACTCAAGCTTAGTCCATGGAGCAAAGGCTTAGGTCTATAGGCCCAAGCCGCAGTGCTCATGGACTAAGTTGTAATGCCTAAGGACGAGTCTCCAGGGGATCCCCTAGGAAAAAAGTTTTTGACACCCTCTTCAACTACTTATTTATCTACGGCTTGCCGAGCTGGATTTGGGGCATGCTCGGCTTACCAGAGTTGATCATGTAGCACTCCTAGCTTGCCAAGCTGAACTCGAGGGGGAGTCGGCTAGTCCGAGCCGAGGTGGAGGCATACACGGCTTTGCCGAGCCGAATTTTGTTGTGGCTTGCCAAGCTGATGCTTCTGTGTGCGAGTCATGTCGAGCTGGGTTTTTTGGCTTACTCAAGTAGATGATGCCGAGTAGGTTTTCATCGAGCATTTTGTGCCGAGTAGGTTTCCATAAGGCATTTGTGTCGAGCAGTTCATTGTGGGGCATTCATGCCGAGCCGCCGAGCTGTTCCTGCTGAGCTGCTCTTCGTGGGTGTTTTTGCCAAGCTGCCGAACTACTCCTCATGAGAATTATGTTGAACTACTGAGCTGCTCCTCATGATCCCATTCTTGCCGATCTACCAATCTGCTCATCAGGAGAATTCTGTGGGTTGTCGAGTTGCTCCTCATGGGCCCATTTTTGTCGAGCTACCGAGCTGCTCCTCATGGGCATTTTTGCCGAGCTGCTAAGCTGCTCTTCATGGGAATTTTGTTGAGCTGCCGAGCTGCTCCTCATGGGCCCATTCTTTTCGAGCTATCGAGCTGCTCTTCTTGAGCATTCTTGACAAGTTGCTCCTTATAGGAATTCTGCTGAGCTGTCGAGCTGCTCTTTATGGGCATTCTTATTGAGCTGCCGAGCTACCCTTTGTGGCATTTCTCGTCGAACTATTTCTACCGAGCTGTTTCTATCAAGCTGCTTTTCAAGGCAATTTTTCCCAAGCTGTTTTTGCCGAGCCGCTCTTTAAGGAAATTCTTTTCGAGCCATTCTTGCCAAACAAATCTTGCCGAACTGATTCTGTCGAGCTGCTCTTCAGGGCAATTCTTGTTAAACCATTTTTTCCAATTAGCTATCTGTGGCCACATTCTGCCGAGCTAATCTTCGTGGCCATTCTTGTCGAGCTATTTTTTTCGAGCAACTCTTTGTGGGCTTTTTGTGCTATGCCGTTTTTGCTTAGTAGCTCTTCGTGGGCATTTTTTGCTGAGCTGATCTTCGTGGCACTTTTTGCTGAGTTATTTTTGCCAAGCAGCTCTTCGTGATAATTTGTTAGGCATCCTTCTAGCCTCACTGGCTGTGCTCATAAGTTGGGTTGATTTTTCGTAATGAGCTATGCTCATTTGTTGGGCAGTCTTCTGGCCTCACAAGGTTTGCTTGTTAGTTGGGCTGATTTTGCCTAATGAGTTGTGCTCACTTATTAGGCAGTCTTCTGGCCTCACGAGCTTTGCTCGTCAGTTGGGCCAATTTCACCTAATGAGCTATGCTCATTTGTTGGGCAGTCTTCTGGCCTCATGAGGTTTGCTCATCAGTTGGGCTGATTTTTCCTAATGAGTTATGCTCACTTGTTGGGCAGTTTTCTGGCCTCACGAGCTTTGCTCATCAGTTGGGCCGATTTCGCCTAATGAGCTATGCTCATTTGTTAGGCAATCTTTTGGCCTCACGAGCTTTGCTTGTCACTTATTGCGATTTCGCCTAATGAGCTATGCTCATTTGTTGGGCAGTCTTCTGGCGTCATGAGGTTTGCTCATCAGTTGGGTCGATTTTGCCTAATGAGCTGTACTCACTTGTTGGGCAGTCTTCTGGCCTCACGAGCTTTGCTCATCAGTTGAGCCGATTACGCCTAATGAGCTATGCTCATTTTTTGGGCAGTCTTCCAACCTCACGAGCTTTGCTCATTAATTAGGCCGATTTCGTCTAATGAGCTATGATCATTTGTTGGGTAGTCTTCTGGCCTCATGAGGTTTTCTCGTCAGTTGGGCTGATTCTTTTTTGCTTAATGATCTGTGCTCATTTTTTGGGTTGAAATAAAATAGCGTGAGAGAGAATGCAGTTATAGGTATGTATGCAAAATTTGATAATAAAGGCACACAAAATGTTCGAGTATATGATTGACAGAAATGAAATTTTATAGAACAATTTCCTTGGGCATGCTAGATTAGGTCAGAACCCCTTAGGACATTGGTATGCGAGACATTTAGGGGATTGTAGGACCGAAACTTACTTGTATGTCCTAACCCCTTAGGGTTGCTCTGCAACTTGTTACTCTCTTGCCCCTTCCCTATTTTAAAGGCCTCTCCTGTAGTGACCCAAAGAATAATACTATTTTTATAATAAAGAGGGAGGAAAATGGAAACAGGAACAGAAGGTTCGCGTTCGTCGATGACATCGCATTTTGGAGATAATAATAATAATAATAATTTCAAGGAATTGCCAGAACTCGTCGACGAATATAGGGGTTCGTTGACGAGTGCATAAGGAAATTCGTTGATGAATACATGGTTTCATCGATGAAGGTCTTCAGGACCTCGTTGATGAATATAGGATTTTGTCAATGAGAAACTACTGAGTGAAGAATGGGCTGCTCTGAATTTCGTCGACGAATAGAGGGTTTTGTCGACGAATTTAATGAAGGACTCGTCGACGAGGTGACATGTCTCGTCGACGAATCTGACCTTATAAATAGAGCAAACTTAGATTTTTATTCAAATTTCAATCTTCTCTCTCTCTCTCTCTTCTCTCTCTTCTACGAATCCTCTCACTTCTCTCTTCGTTTTCAGCCCCACCAAACACCGGATCGACGATCCGAAGCCACCACAATGCTCCTGGTGAAGTTCTCTGCAAGTCTTCCGGAGCGGATCGTTGGTGAAACGAGGTTGGATTTCATCTCAAATTCAGGGTAAGGTCTTTTAGTCCATTTTTGGCCTTCTGACAGTTATAGAGAACAATGTAGACCAAGAAATAATGATATTTTTATTCTGCCAAACGTTGTTTTCAGGGTGTTATGTAGGAGGCCCTACGGGTGTTAGGCTAGTATACCATAGGGGCTTTTCAGCAACCAGGTAAGGGAAATATGCTATGTTAGGTATTTTTAAAACATTATATAGTTTATTAAATTATGAAAATTATGTATTAAAGTATGGTGTAGCTTGAGAATATGAATATAGTAAGGAGTTATGTTTACGAATTTTAGTATCATGATTTTTACGTATTTCAGTACCATGTTTATTCGAATTCTAATATCATGATTATACGAACTTCAGTATTATGATTATGCAGTCTTTAGTATTATGATTATGTAGTTCTTGGTATTATGATATATGAATTACTGTACAGTTTATGCAATATCATGGTTATTACGATTATTTCAGAATCATGGTAAATTAGATAGTTGTATATAGAAATATATTATATAGTATCAGACCCTGTTGGACTATGCAGTTACAGAGCACAGTACCGTTGCTACAAATATTATGTTATGTTATGAGTGCAACCACCTATTTAGATAATACGTGTTAGTAGGTCAATCACCTAGGCCCTTGACGTGGACAGGCTCCCCATCAGATATGGGTTGAGGTGGGCAGATCAGATTGATGGAGTATAGTGATTTATTCTTGGTTGGCCAGCTAGGGTAAATCCCATCTACGGGCCGCACAACCCTATCATGAGGGGTTAAATCATGACACACAGTTATCCACAGGGAAAGATTTCAGTTACTATTACGTATGTACAGATTTACAGAAACAGGGAACATACATATGTATAATAGAAGTATTTTGAATAGTGACCTACAATATTGTTATGTTAAACAACATGGAAAGGGGGTGAATTTTATTACTTATACTGTATTTACATATTCAGTTATACATGTTTATATGAAAATAGATTTTCATAATATTGTAGCTCATTTGCCACACACTATTAATAGCATATTTCGTCTTACTGAGCGTTGGCTCATCCCAGTGTTGAATCATTTTTTAGGTGATCCAGGTAGGCGAGTAGACCAGGCTCGTAGATAGAGGGGCTTTGGTAGTGCTCTGTCAGTGAAGTGAGTATTGTGGAGGATTTTTGTATATTCTAGCATAGTTAGGGATATTTTGGGAACAGTGATCTGTTTATATTTTGGAAAACATGTTAGCACTTTGGTATTGTATTGTATATAATTATATATGGTTATGTTTATTTGATTTTGCTTCTCGCTGCTTAGGTTAATGATTGGGTTTACCCCCAGTATGGTATCAAAGCATGTTATACGTCATAGTAAAATAATAATAATAATAATAATATGGAAATTAAGCAGGTCGTTACATCCCCTGTATCCCTCGAACTCTTTCTCTTCAGATAAGTTCACTATCTTCTTGTTTCCATTACCTCTTCCAAATCAATATACTTCTGCGCTCTTGCCATCAGCTCCCCCATGTCAGCTAGGGGTCTCTTTCCTAGAGAAGACAGGAAGTTCCTGCCTGAAGCATTGTGGTCAGGGCTGCCAATGCCACTCCAATATCTAGGTTGCGGATCTCCATGGTCGCGGTGATGAAGTGGTGCATAAAATTTTTCAGTGTCTCCCATTCTCCTTGAACTAAGTTCATTAGATGAGACGAAGTTTTGACGATTCTTCGACTACTGATGAAATGGCTGGTAAACTATTGTTCCATCTCAAAGAAGGAGCCGATTGATCTAGGTCATAAGGTTTGGTACCAATCCCTGGCACTACCTTTAAGGGTGGCTACAAATACTAGGCACATGATGGCCTCAAGTGCGCCCTGCAATTGTATCAACACCTTAAAGGTGTCCAGATGATCGATCAGGTCAGTCAAACCCTCGTATATTTTAAAAGTGGGCATTTTGAACTTGCTGGGTAGCGAGACTTCCGTTACTTCTTTTTTTGAACAGTGGTTCCGAGGATTTTAAAGAGATTTCCCTATAATAGGGATTGGTTCGATCCTCTTTCATCATCTTCTCTATTTAATCTATCTTTTTTATCTTCTCCTCTAATTCATTTGATCTTTGCTCGTTGACTCCTGAATTGTTCGCATCTTCCACCTTCTTAGTGAGGTTGGTTTCTCCCTTTAGATTCTCTGCTCTCATAGGTGAGTCAAGGCTAACCTGTTGTTGGCATGGGACATGTTCTTCCTAACCATTTTACTGCAAGAGTAGGTTGAATATATCCTCCATCTTCTTTTGGGAGGCTTCCATTCTCCTTTAGAAGGTGAGAAATTCCTCCCTGGTTACCCCTAAATGAACTCCAAGCATGGAGTGAATGGACTGGGGTGATTCTTTACCAGTGGCAGGGCCGAAGCTTTATCCATGGGTTGTCATCATTATTCAAGAATCGAAGGTCGGAAGCAAGATGAGCACCTCTTAGAAGCGGTTCCCACAGATGGCGCCAATTGTTGCGGGATAAAATGGTGATTGTTGACTTTTTGAGTCCGATCCCTGTTTTGATAATGAAAAACCATAGTATCCCACTTGTGTAACTGAGTGTGAACATGTTTATATTTCTGTAAGTACAAGTGATGAATGCAAAATGGAAGCCGTAAAGAATACTAAGAAGAACACCAATCGGCGTATTCCATGGAACATTGAGGAGCAGAAGACACGAAGACTTTATCTATTTTCTAGGTTGTAATAGTAATTAGGGTTAAATGTGCATGCATCTTACATGATTTAAAATTGAAGCTCTACTTGACCTTAGATTGACCATAGGATGTCCAAATAACATGAAAAACTCTTTTCATAAAATGTCTAACCTATACAAAGGTTTTTAAATGGTTTTAAAGTTAAAAGAAGGATAAACTTTTTTTTTTCAAAGGGGTCAGTCAATTGGCCGGTCGACCGAATGTTAGAAATGAGCAATTTTCTCACTCAATTCGATCTCATCTCAAACTATGTTCAACATGAAAATTGTGTCATTTTTCCAAAGATTTCGTTTGATACCAAGAACGTCCAAATTGGAGTTACATAGAAAAATTTATGGCTAAAACACTGAAACATGTTCGTAATAGAAAAACTCCCTTTATGTTTCTTCCGTCTCATTGATGGGCATTTTTCTAAAAAAAAAACTCATTATCCTAAAATTTTTCAACATTAAAGTTGTGGTATTTTTTCTTACCTTTCTATTGATATCAAGAACATCCAATTTGGAGTTGCATAGAAAAAGTTATGGCCAAAACACTGAACAGTGTTCGTGTAGAAAAGTCGAGGCTAGTCGACCGAACCTTCACTACAGTCGACCGAAACTCGCGGATTTCAAGCCTCGGTCGACCGTACCTTGATTTGGTCGACCAACCTTCTCGGGAAAGTGTCCCAACGACCAAAAAACGGTTAGTTCTCAAAATAAAAAAATATTTTAAGGTCCCAACGACTATATAACGGTCACAAGGGGTTTTTGCCTATAAATACAGCCCCAAAAACACTTGAAAATGTAGGAGAATCCCATTGTTAATTTAGTTTATTATTCTTTGATTCTCTCATACTTCTATACCCCATTTGTTCTTTAAATTCTCATTTTTCTCCTACTCTTCTTTTATTTGAAAATCATTTTGGGAGAAAATATTCTTGGGGGTTTTATGTGAAGAGGCTTGAGCATATATCATATACATATATATTGCTTGATGGCTTTCTTTTTTCATTTTTGATATATTTTCAAAGATTAAATTTCTCCAATATTCTTTTATTTGGAAAAATATTTTTTGGAGAAATTTCTTGTGAATAATGTCTTGAAGGCTTGGGCTAATATTCTTGCTCATATATTTTTATTGAATGCCTTCTTGGGATTAATTTTACTAAGGTCAATCATTTTGAAGAAAATCCTAATATTCTACTACTCTTATCTTGATATACATTTGTTGGAGAATTTCTTTGGGTTATACAAGAGGGAGCCGTGAGGATATATCAATTTAATATATACTTGCTTGAGAGGCTTCTCCTTTTATTTTATAAAGGTCAATCATTTTGATAGCGAAATCCTAGTTTCTCCTACTTATCTTGAAGTATATTTTTGGAGAAACTCTTTGGGTTATTTAAGAGCTTTGAGCATATATTCATTAATATATTGGCTTGAAAAGCTTCTTGGAAAAAAAAGAGAGGTTAAAGCATATATTCATTTTTGCTTGGTAACCTTTATAATTTGAATTTGAAAAGGTCAATCATTTTAGAAAAGAAAATCATTTTCCAAACTCTCAAGTTTTACTTGAAAAATATTTTGAGAGAAAACCCATACACTACATGAGCATCATTTCGAAATCATATGAGAGTGCATATTAGCATTTAATGTTGTACATCCCTACCTAGTTTAGAAGCATTTGTTTGTACGCAAATTCTATTAAATATATTTGTATTCTAGGTGTGGCCTGAAGAGGGAGACTCGCCCTGTGAAGAGTCCCGGATATTCTTAGACCCGGTTAAGAAAGTCCCGGACTAACTTAGACCCAGTTAGGAAAGTTAGGTGCGCCATCCTAGTAAGGCGTGATGGTTGGGTTCAGCCTGTTAATTAAACTTGGGAGTCTTAGCCCCGTAAATGAGATTGGTTCGGTTCAGCCCGAAATTGAACTGGGGAGTCTCAGCCCTGCAAGTGAGACTAGTTTGGCTCAACCTAGTAATTAAGCTAAGATTTTCCTCGCCTCGTAAGGAGAGGATGTAAAAGACTTTTGCTCCGCCCAGCTAAGTGAGCATGTTATTGTGGAATCCTTGGGGATAAGCCCAAGGCGGGGATGTGGGCTGGTTTGGCCGAACCTTGATAACAAATCTGGTGTCGTTCTCTCTCTATTTTATTTAAATTCCTACACTTTAATTTCAGCATGTGTATGAATGTTTATTTAATGTCAAAATTATTCTCATGCACACATTTAATTTAAATAAGATACTACACACGTGTATGTTTGCTTGTATTATTAAACTCGATTTACATACACGTATATATATATATATATATATATATATATATATGTTGAATGGGATATGAACTGTGGTGAATAGGTGAAACACTTAAATTAGCTAAAAAGTTTTTAAAACCCAATTCACCCCCCTCTTAGGATCACACCAATTCCAACAATTGGTATCAGAGACCGGTTGTAATAAGTTTAAACGCTATTTGCATAAAGATTGCAACGACTCATTTTTCGGTGTATCCCTGTTTTGAGGGTTAGCGCCTTGCAAATCCTCCACTAGTTTTATTGCGTAGATTTTACCATGTGATTATCGAAAATGCTTTTGTAAAATCAAATGATTGGAGGATTTGGAAAGTGTTTGTCATGCTTATCATATCCGATTGAAAATGTTTTCAAATTGCAAATTTCCAAAAATTTGAAAATGAATTGAATTTGCATGACATGTGTTTTAATGCATATCTTCTGTTGTGTCATGCATGCTTTTTATATGCCTTAGTCACTAATGGTTTTGCTAGTTTATTCTTTTGAGTACTAAGGTCCTTTGGGAAACATAAAAGGTATAAGAAACCAAAAGAGAGATGAACACCACTTCGAGCTTAAATGATAAAGAAGGAGTAAAACTTAAAGGTATATCTATTCTCCTTCTAATATATTGATTAATTCATAATGTGATTCACATGATATATCTTGTGTTTGATTTGTTTGCTACTGTAAATCATATGATATTTGTGTTAATTTCATGTCATGATTTGTATGATATATCTTGTATTAAATCTTTGTATGAATCATGATAAATCTTTTATAATAATAGCATGATGTCTTATGAAGTACATCTCAAAGAAATTTTTATATACTCATAAGATTTTAGAAATTGTCATAGATAGGGTTAGAATACTTTAAATTCCTAAATAGTGTATAATGCTTAAAATTCAAAACCTTAATATACACTATTATCATTTTGAGAACCCTAAGAAAAATCTAGCCAATATGTGAGTTTTAATGATCTTGTCTAATCTAAGCTTAATATATATACATATAATTATGATTGGTTAATATATGATAATGTTGGCGAGTGCATGCTTATATCATTATCAGTTCTTAAATTAAACCTCATAAGCATGTTTAAAAAAAATCCCATTCAAATGGACAAATTGATTTAAAATGTCATTGTACTCATAATGCTATATATATGTGCTACAATTTCAAAAATCTTAAATGTAGCATGTTTTGTCCATCACACAGATTGAGGTTTAGGGAATCTATCATAGTATTATATATCATGCTACCCTGAACTCATCATGGAGCTTAAACACTTAATCATATTCAAACACATTCATAAGCTCATTCTCCTATTTGAAAATATCAGTTATGCTAGATACTAAATTGAATATAAAACCCTTTAGCTACATAACCGAAGGGGAGTAGAAAATTTAAAATCCATCCAATAAACATCTTAAATTAGTGCTTATACTACTTGGATGACTTTTGTTAAGCTAAATGCAAATATCCATTTGTGCTAAATGAATACACTCTATGATGGATGGATATTGTTTAAAATTTGATTTGATGTGAGCTGAACGCCTATGTCCATTCTTACTTAAATGTCTATAGTTTCTCATGAATGGATAATTTGTTTTTAAATAAATGCTTATATCCATCTCTTGATTTAAGCTCAATTATATTTGATGGATAACTTATTTGAGCTGAATTCCACTATCCATCACTTGTCTAATGATTATATCTTCACATGGATAGTTTATATTTCATTTGATATATTGATTGAACTACCTAATTACATGCTTAGTCTTGAATGCCTCCTGCATGGTGGATGCAGTTGATGAGAATTGCATGTTGGTAGTGAATATATGTTCTCACATGCTTGAGCTAAATTTTGAATTATTTGCTTGAACCTATCAGGTATTAGGTACATGGTAAAAATGGGAAAATGTCCAATTTACAGATGAAATGCTGCCGAAATTTTGGTAGAATATTTCCCATAAATGAAACCATGTATTATAATAGATATTTCAATGCATGCTAAAATATTTTTGAAAGGATGAGTGAATTATAAAAGAATTTTATTTTTTCATCCTTGCTTTTTGGTGCATGCTGAACTATCCACTGGTGCGTGTTGAATTTTAAATGTTGTGTGCTAAATTGAAAAACATGCACAATCTTCATACTTGTTTCCTAGGATGCTAGATAACTGAATAGGTTGTACATGTAAAAATCCAAACCTTTATATAAATTGAAGACATGTACACATTATGTAGTCCTAGGAGAGATTAGTTCATGGACACCATTTGGTCTAATTCTTAGGTTGTGCACTTTCATTTCGGACCCAAACGGTAAAACATCATCCTTGTAATCAATCGTCACATGTTTTGATGATGGTCCATAAACTATGAAAAATTGTATGACTTAGGGGGAGTTTTTCATTTCACACACACTTATTGTGAACTTTGAGTTGTGTCATTCTTTTAATCCCCTATTGCATTACCTTTGAGTATAGTCTTGATTGACTATCGTGTTATTAAAATAAAATGTAATATGTCATGTTAATATGTGCTAAATGCCTATATTTTCCACATGCTGAAAATATTTTGAAAAGATGAATTTTTTAGGAATGCTCTTAAATGACTATCATCTAGAACTTAATGCAAGTATGTATGCATGCAAATATACAGGGGGAGTTTAAGCCTCACTTTTAAGAAAAATGAACTTAATGCCTATAATCTCCTGCATGTTAAGTAATATTTAGAAGGATGAACATGTGTTCAGTGTGCTTAAATGAAATCCATCCTTGAAAGTTAATGCACTTTTGTATGCTTTGAGACTATATTGGGGAGGTTAAGTCCCATCCTTGAAAAAGGATAAGAATCACCTGACCCATGGACTCATATTATTTCTATTGTTTCTACTTTTTGAGTCCAAAGGTTTTCTAGGCACCTTGAACAACATATCTTGTCTGTACTGAATATCTTTGATATGGATTGTTTTGGGTACACATGAACACCATGCATGAATTAGTGTTTGATTTTTTAATGCATGTGTGCTTACGGATATTTTACTGGTGAAATTTATTCGTCTAACACTTATCCAGTAAAGTCTGAAATTAATACTTATACTGTTTGAACTCTTAATGATTTTTCATGAATTATATCAGTATAAGTAGTTAAAAGAATCTAAGCACGTATTCAAACTGATAGGGGGAGCACCTAGATATTATTTTTCTATCCTGTTGTGCTCACAATATTTCTAGCTTAGATTTGGTTTTTGAATTCATTGTGGCTTGTGCTTAATTGTAATGTCTTCATTTGAATATAATCAATGAAAATATTTTGTTTGCCAGAGTGTTTTAGGTTTTGCCATATGATCCCCTTTCTTGAATTTATTTAATATCCTTGGATCTATATGGTTGCATTTTTCTGGTACTTTGTGATTTGTGCTTAAATGATAAACCAGGAAAATAATGCTTGCTTGAGTTTTTAAATTAAAGTTTCTTTTTCAGCAAGCATTGTCCCCATAACTTGTTAGTAATATCCAAAAGGAATTTATTTTGGCAAGAATGATCTTATAATTTCTAAATCTTATTTCTTGTCTATGAGCTTAAAAGCAATCATGACAGGTACTACTTAGTTTCAAAAATTCATTTGTGTCATGATTTTTTTAAAAAGTTTTTAAGGGCTTTGGACTTTAAATAGTATTCTTTTCAAAGAAATTTTGTTTTAGCCCTTTTGATGATGACAAAAGGGGGAGATGTTTCTTGAGCAAAATTATAAACCTTTTTTTATCTCTCTACCCTTTGTTATTCAAAATGGAAAATGACAAATGCACAAACTTGAATATTTTGTTAAAATAACTTCAAACATAAACTGCACATTGAACCACTGAGCTTAACTGTCAACTTGAAAATTTGTGAAGTCTTCATGTTTATGATTGAGTATTTCTGAATATCATTTTGAATTTATGCATATCATATGGGGGAGCCTTATCAAGCAATCCCAATTTTGCTCCTGTGTTTGTTATCATTAAAAAGGGGGAGATTGTTGACTTTTTGAGTCCGATCCCTATTTTGATAATGACAAACCATAGTATCCCACTTGTGTAACTGAGTGTGAATAGGTTTATATTTCTGTCTGTACAAGTGATGAATGCAAAATGGAAGCCAGAAAGAACACTGAGAAGAACACCAATTGGCGTATTCCATGGAACATTGAGGAGCAGAAGACACGAAGACTTTATCTATTTTCTGGGTTGTAATAGTAATTAGGGTTAAATGTGCATGCATCTTACATGATTTAAAATTGAAGCTTTACCTAACCTTAGATTAACCATAAGATGTCCAAATAACATGAAAAACTCTTTTAATAAAATTTCTAACTTATACAAAGGTTTTTAAATGGTTTTAAAGTTAAAAGAAGGTAAAAACTAAATTTTTCAAAGGGGTCGGTCAACTGGCCAGTCAACCGAATGTTAGAAATGAGCAATTTTTTCACTCAATTCGATCTCATCTCAAACTATGTTCAACATGAAAATTGTTTTATTTTCCCATAGATTTCGTTTGATACCAAGAACGTCCAAATCGGAGTTACACAAAAAAAGTTATGGCTAAAACACTGAAATGTGTTCGTAATAGAAAAACTCCCTTCATGTTTCTTCCGTCTCATTGATGGGCATTTTTCTCAAAATAAAACTCATTATCCTAAAATTTATTCAACATTAAAGTTGTGGCATTTTTTCTTACCTTTCTATTGATATCAAGATCATCCAATTTGGAGTTGCATAGAAAAAGTTATGGCCAAAACACTGAACAGTGTTCGTGGAGAAAAGTCGAGGCGAGTCGACCGAACCTTCACTACAGTCGACCGAAACTCGCGGATTTCAAGCCTCGATCGACCGTACCTTGAGCTTGGTCGACCAACCTTCTCGGGAAAGTGTCCCAACAACCAAAAAATGGTTAGTTCTCAAAATAAAAAAATATTTTAAGGTCCCAACGGCTATATAACGGTCACAAGGGGTTTTTGCCTATAAATACAACCCCAAAAACACTTGAAAATGTTGGAGAATCCCTTTGTTAATTTAGTTTATTATTCTTTGATTCTCTCATACTTCTATACCCCATTTGTTCTTTAAATTCTCATTTTTCTCCTACTCTTCTTTTATTTGAAAATCATTTTGGGAGAAAATATTCTTGGGGGTTTTATGTGAAGAGGTTTGAGCATATATCATATACATATATATTGCTTGATGGCTTTCTTCTTTCATTTTTGATATATTTTCAAAGAATAAATTTCTCCAATATTCTTTTATTTGGAAAAATATTTTTTGGAGAAATTTCTTGTGAATAATGTCTTGAAGGCTTGGGCTAATATTCTTGCTCATATATTTTGCTTGAATGCCTTCTTGGGATTAATTTTACTAAGGTCAATCATTTTGAAGAAAACCCTAATATTTTCCTACTCTTATCTTGAAATACATTTGTTGGAGAATTTCTTTGGGTTATACAAGAGGGAGCCTTGAGCATATATCAATTTAATATATACTTGCTTGAGAGGCTTCTCTTTTTATTTTATAAAGTTCAATCATTTTGATAGCAAAATCCTAGTTTCTCCTACTTATCTTGAAGTATATTTTTGGAGAAACTCTTTGGGTTATTTAAGAGCTTTGAACATATATTCATTAATATATATTGGCTTGAAAAGCTTCTTGAAAAAAAAAAAGAAAAGGCTAAAGCATATATTCATTTTTGCTTGGTAACCTTTATAATTTGAATTTGAAAAGGTCAATCATTTTAGAAAAGAAAATCATTTTCCAAACTCTTAAGTTTTACTTAAAAAATATTTTGAGAGAAAACCCATACACTACATGAGCTTCATTTCGAAATCATATGAGAGTGCATATTAGACTTTAATGTTGTACATCCCTACTTAGTTTATAAGCATTTGTCTGTATGCAAATTCTATTAAATATATTTGTATTCCAGTCGTGGCCTGAAGAGGGAGATTGGCCCCGTGAAGAGTCCCGGATAGACTTAGACCCGTTTAAGAAAGTCCCGAATTGGCTTAGATCCGGTTAGGAAAGTTAGGTGCGCCATCCTAGTAAGGCGTGACGGTTGGGTTCAGCCCGTTAATTGAACTGGAGAGTCTCAGCCCCGTAAATGAGACCGGTTCGGTTTAAGCCGGAATTGAACTGGGGAGTCTCAGCCCCGCAAGTGAGACTAGTTTGGCTCAGCCTAGTAATTGAGCTGGGGTTTTCCTCGCCCCGTAAGGAGAGGATGTAAAAGGCTTTTGCTCTGCCTAGTTAAGTGAGCATGTTATAGTGGAATCCTTGGGGATAAGCCTAAGGTGGGGATGTAGGCTGGTTTGGCCGAACCACGATAACAAATCTGGTGTCATTCTCTTTCTATCTTATTTAAATTCCTACACTTTAATTTCAGCATGTGTATGAATGTTTATTTAATGTCAAAATTATTCTCATGCACACATTTAATTTAAATAAGATACTACACACGTGTATGTTTGCTTTTATTATTAAACTCAATTTACACACACACACACACACACACACACACACACACACACATATATATATATATATATATATATATATATATATATATGTTGAATGGGATATGAACTATGGTGAATTGGTGAAACACTTAAATTAGCTGAAAAGTTTTTAAAACCCAATTCACCCCCCCTCCTAGGATCACACCAATTCTAACAGTGATAACCTACGACGTTGCTCTTCGACTTCTGATGACCTGAAAAGGATGAAAACAAAGTAGGTTTGGAGGACCTAGGGTGTATTTAGGGGGGCCACTCTGATGCCTAGGTAAGGGAATGCTTCCAAGAGGTTGAATGCAACAGTAAGATTGGGTTAAGAGTGAGTTACCTTGGCTAGTTTGCATCACCCTTCTCTATAGTGGCGAGGTTTGACCCTTGGGGTGATCCGTCATTATGACGCAGGGTGTGGATCGCTCCGGAGGTTTAAAGCGCCAACGTGGATCACTCTAGGCGTTTAAGGCGCTTGCGTGGATCTTTCCCTTCATTATTGGATTAGAGCTAATTGCTCATACCAGAGGATTTGACTTGGGTAGTGATTGCTTGGTTTTGACTTCCTTTAATAAGTTGATATATTTAGGGCATATAAAAAATTAAAGCTTGTCCCAAAATACTTTCTTTCGATCATAATGGCCTTTTGGATGTTCCTAAGTTGGATTTTACCGAATTAATTTGTTTTCCAAAACAAGGTCATCTTTGATTCAAAATCAGAGACTATTTCCAAGTTTTCCAAAACTTTTTTTTGGGGGGCGGGGGGGTTGTACCCCAATTCAAAAACCTCAGATTCCCCTTTTGCTTTTTTGATAAAATTGAAATCTTCAACTTATTTTTTCTTCTAGAACATCAACTCTTTCACTCAAGGGGAACTCATTTCAAAATTACTCAAACCAAAACTTTCCAAACTATGTTGACTTGATCTTGGATCTTGGGTACGTAGGCAACTTACCTCAAAAGGGGTAAGTTCAATCTAAAATGAAAATAAATTTTTTTTTTCAAGCTAGCCCCAAATTAGGTTTCAAATAAATTAAAAGTAGAGTGAGACCTCCGTGTGGTTGGCTCCTTCATATAGGTTTCATGAAATTCTTTTTTTTTTTTTTTCAAAATGGGAGGCATACAAACTCACACATAGGTAAGTGTAGTAACCATTCCATGAATGGGTGTTGATAGAGGTGCTAAGAGGATAACCATCATTTGGATGGTCTTTAGACTACCTTTCCTTCACACAAACAAAGTCTCGAGCCCTAAGTCACCCCCTTTTGGATTTTTATTTATTTTCAATTTTTTTATAAGAAAATAAAAAAAATGGTGACTCCATTTTGTATATATTTTTTACGATGTTGATAGCTTTGGCGATTTCACTAGAGATTGTTGAGAGTCAAGATGCCCATGTACTTGTCTGTGTTTTTCCTTTTTGTTTGTTTTTGGTGTTTATTTTTGTTCCCATTAACCTTTGTTGTGTTTGTATAAATGTTATTGTCATGTGTGGTGTTTACACTTCATCATTTATTTCTTATAACTCGATGTCATGCTTCTATCACTCATTGATCACAGACAGTGCATGAGTCCTATACTAAGACTCCTACACTTTAGGGTTTAGGAAAGGGGAGAAGTAGTGGGGGCCTTTTTAGGGCTTAGTCCTCCATATAAGTCACATGAAAATCCCCTCACTCAAAATATTTTCTTTAAAGATACTCTAAGAGCCCTTAGAATCATGAGCTACAGCTTGAACCATACACTAGCTAACCATGAATCACTTGCCCTTAATTTAGAGACATATGTTATACCCTTCAACTATGCATAATACTAGGACACTTGGAGCAGCTCAGCATCATGAGTTGTGTTAATAGCTTGTCATTTCCATTTTCTTGCTTTTATATATTTCTATTGCATTTGAGATACGACATTCTTAGGGAAATCCTTAGGATATTCAAGGAGGCACCAAATTCAGATAAGCAGCAGACCATCGAGCTAGATGCATTGCTGATAGGCTATTAGAGTGCGCTACCATATAAGATGAAGTTATAGCAAAAGAAAAATGATATCAGTGGTTTCCATAGTTGTTGGAATTGAATTTCAAAAGAGGAACAATATAATTTTAGGATAAAGTATGGACATATCATCAATATTCTGAAGGTGGACGTCGATTGGAATCCTATTGACACCTTGGTACAACACTAGGACCCATCATGCTGGTGTTTTACCTTTTAGCCCATGGACTTGGTGTCATTAGTAGAAGAATATGAGGAACTGCTTTGGATTCTCAAATTGGCGCAAGATCAAGTATACACCATTGATCCCAAAGTCAACCCAAGTCAAGCACTAATCTAGGCTATAAATGGCTAAGCCAAGGAGATAACTGACTAATTTCAAAGAAAGGAGAGATAGAAGGATGAAATTGGACCGATGTGGAGAAAATCTTCAAGAATCATATCAATGATTCTACCTCCCATTTCCGCCTATAACTATTGGCTCTTATGGTATTTGGCTTGGTACTTTTGCCCTTAACAACACATATTATTGACTATGGAGCTGTCATGGTATTATCATAGATTAAGTATAAGGGAGATGGCCTTGTACTAGCAATCCTCTCTGAAATCTTTCTCTCTTTCAATTTCTATTAGGAGAAAGGAAAGGGATCTATTCTCTACTGCACACAGTTGTTATATGTGTGGTTTATTAGCCAAATTGCTCTGAACCTCTTTAAGAGCACCTTTATAGGTGAAAAGAACCCAATAGTGGAATGTTCTTAGAACACTAGAATGAAAACATAACAGAAGCCATCTCTAGCATAAAATACCCAAGGGTGGAATGGGTGGCCAAATGGAACTTTGTCTTACTAATGCTGCTGAGATGTTGGACATTCTTTTGGGTTTCATTTGTTAGTGCTTGTGGTTGCATTAGCTATGTGCAAGCTTTTATGCTCTGTTAAATAGGACATCCTCAATTCATCCCCTGAATAACTCGTTTAGCCGAGTTCCATTTTAAGTACAAAGAAGCATCAGTAGAGGGCAAGATCAACGTAGCCAAGAACAATTTGACAGATTAATGATGATGAATCAAAAGCTAAGAATGAGGCTTAGGGAACCTAGATTACAAACTCAAAAGCAACAATAGGACCTCAAATCCCAACAAGCTTATACAAATTAGTTGGAGGAGGTCACTAAGAAGAGAGAGGATTAGTGCAAAGTCCTTCAAGCTACAAAGAGTGACACTAAAGCCAAGTTGCATATCATCGTTGATGCATATTATGTGACGTAAGATAGGTTTATGGTCTTAGATCCCATACATCAGTAGATCAGATGTGTCACCCAAGATTTACACTTGAAGATCAAGGATACACTAGCCAAGATGGCATTGACTGTCAGTCTAAGTTTTCTCTTTGTTTTTTTTTGATGTATTGAATTATGAAAGAAAGTAAGGTATACGAAAATCAAAATGCAAGTGCTTTTTCCCAATTCTAATTGTTTTTGATATTTGGAAATTATGAATAAAGTTCTCTAGTTTGCATCCATTTGGTATTGAGTAGTATAATTCTATGGATGAATGCATGAAAATTAGAATGGTATGTTCTCATGGGATAAATAATTCTTGTATAAGCTACGAAATCAAGCTTCCCATGACATGTCATGTTCATCATATAGCAAACTCCTTTATCTTTTTTTTTTTTTGTTTTATTATTTGGTTGGTTCTTTTGTTTGCTTGTATTCTGAATTTGTGTTTAGCAGAAAAGCTTTCAAAATTTTGTTCCAAAAAGGCACCATCAAATATTGTCTTAGAATCTATTATTACTCGAGCAAAATTTAGAAGCAAGGATCAGCCAAAGTCAAGTCAGAGCAAAGAAACGTTGACGAACAAAAGGATAGAATCCTTGGAAAAGGCCATAGCTGAGTTGGTGTGATTGATGAAAGGGAAAAACCCAATGATCAATGAGGCACAATCCCCTCAACCAACACCAATCTCTTTAAAGACAATTTTTATAAACATCAATTGGCAAACCCCATCTATGGAGCAACCTAAGCCACAAGAAGAAAAAGGGAAATCTACTACTAAAAAAGTTTGAATGGTCAATATAGAAGAGCAGTCACAGTCGATTGAAGGTTTGCAAGATATAAAGGTAGGTGACTTTGAAGTACCGGATTTTGATAAGTACAATGGAATGGGATGCCCGAAGATCCATCTCCAGATATATATTAGGAATATGGTGCCCTATATATAAAAATAAAAATTAGAAGTTTTGAGCATTCCACATACGTAAGTATCATAGGTCCCGCGTTTAAATGGTACATGATTGGACAAAAGCCAAGTTCAAATATACAGAGATCTCGCTAATATTTTTCTAAAGTAGTAACAGTTTAATACAGATGTGCCACTTGACCAAATGTAACGCCCCAAAAATAATTATTACATGAGGATGTAGTGATTTCAAAAATAAAATTAAATAAATTAAACTAAATATTTATTAATAATAATAATATATAATATATATATATATATATATATATATATATATAGAAACCTGAAGGATGTTGAGATCCTTCAAGAAAAATCCAATTACAGAGAGCTTAGCTCTCTCTTTCTCTTCGTCTCTCACTCTCTCTTGCCTTCTCACTCCTCCATCCCTCCTTCCCTCTCTCCTCAATTTCTTCTCCAATATTAGGTTGATTGAAAAATAGAAAATACCATCGGGATCCTATCTCCACCACCAACATTTTCACAGGAGTGGATTTGTCGTAGGAGCGACGTAGGCACCACTCCTGGGGTAAGGTATACTCCCTCTCTTTTCTCAAAATTTCCTTAAATCTCTAGCCAAATCGACGATCAGACACCACCACAGGATCCTAGGTAAGATTCTCATCGTGTTGGTCGGAGCAGATTTTTAATTTGGGTTTCCTAGGCACCACTCCAAAGCTAGGGTAGGATAGTGGAAATAGGTCCGTTAGTTATATTTAAAGATGAATTAGTATTGGGAATATGTGTGCCTAGGAAATATTAAAATAATTATTATTCTAGGGAGTTGAATTGATTGGTCTGTGAAAAATGTGAATTTTAGGGTTTTGAGCGTCGAACGCCGCAGGGCGTAGAATTTGAGTATTTTAGCGAGATCTCAATAAGTTAGTTAAAGGGAATAAATTATAACAATATTTGTTGAGAATTATTGACTGAGAAATTATGTGAAAATGAAATATGATATTTTACCTGAAATTATTATGATATGATTATTAGATAAGAATTGTGTGGCATATGAGTTATACTGAGAACATGTTCGAATTGGGTTGTGTGATTTGCATGAAGAAAATGGGAATTTGATATAAATATATATACTGAAAGGTTTTGTGCAGAGATGATTTAAAGGAAACCCAGTTCTATGTATATACTAAGCTGAAACGAAATGAGAATTGTTTTATTGAGAAACAATAAAAATAATACATGTATATATATATTGAAGAGTTTTATGAGAAATGACGAAAAGAGAAACATGGTTATTTATATTGGAAAATAATGAAATGCTTTATTGAGAAATGCCGAAATATATGAAATGATATATATATGTATATGTATATACTGAGCTGAAACAAAATGAGAATTGTTTTATTGAGAAACAATAAAAATAATATATGTATATGTATATTGAAGAGTTTTCTGAGAAATGGCGAAAAGAGAAACATGGATATTTATATTGGAAAATAATGAAATGCTTTATTGAGAAATGTTGAAATGTATGAAATGATATATATATATATATATATATATATATATATATTAGTATGAGATGAAATGTGAATATGAAAATCAGTATATTGCAATGTAAATTCTGCAATATGAATATTGAAATGTGTTTTCTGAAACATAAATATTGAGTTGAGAATGATGAATGTTACATACTGAGAAATGTGAACATTGCAAAGTGCGAAAGCTGCAATGGGATCATTGAAATGTAATTGATGAAATGCCAATACCGCATAATGATTGCGGGTATGTGGTAATGATAACCTTGACGGATGTATATGGAAACCGTAATGATGGGTAGTGATATTGAGCACGGTACTGTTGCTAGTGGTGAGAGTGCAACCGCACGGACTCTTGGAGCGTGTGGCTTGACAGTCGACTAAGCTGTTTAGTAGAGTTATTGTGCCTCTTGAGTCTGGATCAGGGCTATAGGTCGACCAGTCCTACTATAGACGCGGGATATATGATATGATATTTTGATCTAACCGGATCGGCCAATCACTATTAGATCCAGCCTTTGGGCCGCACAACCCTAACCATGGGGGGAAGCATGGCGTAGAAAAGAGATCCTCAGGGCAGCCATGAGTTACTGACGCCATATTGGTACTAAGTATTAAGGATACTCATGTGCTAGATAGTGAAATGGAAATGGAAATGGATATGTGTGAGTTAATAACATAAATAATTGAGGCGAAGTAAAACTCTCCATCTGAGAGCTTACTGAGTAAGATGAGTGCCCTGATGAGTATCAGTTGTAGTCGAACCCGAGTTAATCGGGTAAGGTTGCAAACAATATCAGAGCAGAGGGGAGCTGCATATATGGGCTTGCAATCTCCCCTATCCTCAGAAACTTTGCTAGTAAATATGGGTTGTGTAAGAATGAATTTGAGCAATGGTTTTAAAGCTTATAAAATCTTGTGTTTTATATCTATAAGATATGAGCATATATATATTAGTGTATTTTTCTCAGATAAATTGATGATTTGAAAAGTAAAATGTGTTATAACTGAACTCATATTGCCACACACTGTAAATAATTTATTCCATCTTACTGAGATGTGTCTCACCCAAATTATCTAAACTTTTCAGGGAACAGAGACAGACCAGATGATAGAGCTCCATGTTAGTAGGAAGCTGAGACCCTAATATACAGGGTGAGTTTTGGACTAGGGAGGTGTGATTCCCCTAGGGTTGTACTATTTTTGGGAATGGGATAGAAATGTATGTATATGGATATTGATACTCTAAGTATTGTATTCTTGATGACATGTACTTTATATCTTCTGCTGTTAGGTTGATATAAATAAAATATTTGTTTACCCGGTACCCAATGCAAGCCGGGTCATGTGAGTGGTAGAAAAGTTGTTGACGTGGCTGATGTGATGTTTGATTTGTATGATTTAATTATTATTGTAAACAAAATGGTATGAAAATCGGAGCGTCACAGTTTGGTATCAGAGCCTAGGTTTCTAGGTTCTATAGACTTTAGTAAACAGTGGAAAACTATACTAGAGTATAGGAATGGATTGTGAGGAGAATAAGAGATGGGTGGTGTGAGATATGAATCAGTTATTGTTAGAGGATGAGATTGGGAGTTTAGGGTTCTATCTTGTGACCTGGAGGTAGGAGTTCCGTGATTGTTTCTGTATTTTTCTTGAGATAACGATTTCGACAAAACCGTGGATACTATCGTCGATTCTTGTTTCTGAGTGGTAGGACTAAATCTTAAATTGGGATTGAGGATGTTAAGATAAATGGTTATAGAAGAATGTTTCATGAGTTATAGTTTGATAAGTGTATAGGTTGCGTGATAGTAATTGAGTTCTGAGACTGGTTGTTCCCTTTTCAAGATAGACCCTGGGAATAACAATGTAAATACTGAAAGTAGTGGCAATGAGGGGGCTTCCAGCATAGGTGACAGTGACCTTGAATAGTTATTGTGTAGTGTAGAGTAGGTCATGGTAGGGATTGTGTGGAACTATGGGGGACAAAAATGCCCAAGCTGACCTAGGCTGCACTGTCGAGCAATTTATCCACATAAATCCCTTGACTTTTATGGGGAGAGCCGATCAAATCATTGCGAAGGAATGGATCCAAGAGATTGAAGATATATTAGTAAGTCTCTATTATGCAGACAAGCAGAAAGTTCTGCATGTTGTTTTGAAAATGATTGGGGAAGCCAAGTGTTGGTGGATGTCGGTAAAGGTACTTGAAGAACAAAGACCAGAACCAGCAACCCTAACATGGAACCATTTTAAGGAAATTTTCTATGATCAATACATTCACTCTTCTACTAGAGATGCCCAAGCGGAGGATTTTATGAACCTGAACCAGAGGAAGGGATGTATGCCTCCTAAATTTCAGGAAGGTACCAATCAGGGGACTTGGAGAAGACATGGTGGCAGTGTAGGCTAGAGACAGGGAATGGGAGACCGAGTAGTACAGGGCAAGTCGATGCCCCCTCTCTATTTTAAATGCTATAAGAGACACCCAGGAGAGTGTCGGGTCAGGGAGGTGACATGCTACTGATGCCACCAGTCGGGCCACATGGCGAGAGATTTTTGTGCGCTGCTAGATGTTGTGCCTGCTCTTAAACCATACCAAGGAGGTCATTAAGCACTCTAAGGTTGCTAGCAAAGGAACACTACTCAGGCGTGGGTGTATACGCTTACACCAGAAGCGACAGAGACTGTAGGTGACACGATGACAGGTATTATAGTTATAATTTCAATTGAAGTTATTGTTTTATGTGATTTAGAAGCAATATGTTTGTTTATTTCTTAGGAATATTTCATACTGTGTAAGATGGAAACTTAATTGTTAGACACAAAATTATTTGTAGCCACACCAATAGGAACAATGGTAAAATGTAGAAAGGTGTTTAAGGATTGTCCAATGGATATTCAGGAAGGGATAATGTCCACTAGTCTTGTAGTGTTTTATAGGCACTGGTTTATTCTGATCTTGGCAATGGATTGGGTAGCTGTTAGTTATGTCAGCATTGACTGTTATCAGAAAGAGGTAGTGTTCAGACCTCCAGGAGGACAGGAGTATAGATTTGTGGGGTCATGTGTGCACACCCAACCACAATTGTTACCCACCATTCAGGCAAGGAGGTTGTTGCTGGAGGGTTGTCAGGGATTTGTGGCTTGTGTATAGGAAGTATCAGAAGGGGAGTTGAGGGTTGAGGATATCCCATCAATGGGGGATTTTCTTGGTGTATTTCCCGAAGGTTTGCCGAGACTACCTTCTGATCGTGAGGTAGAATTTTTTATTGATCTAGTTCTAGGGACAACGCCAATATCGAAAGTGTCGTACATAATGGAACTAGAAAAATTGAAAGTATTGAAGGAACAGTTGCAGAAATTGTTATATAAGGGCTTTATTGGGTCCAGTGTGTCACCCTTGGGAGCGCCGGTATTGTTTGGGGAAAAGAAAGATGGGTCAATGAGAGTATGCATCGGTTACATATTTTTGTATTTCCATAAGTCGGCCAAAATAGTGGGGACAGTGTAATCCTAAAATTAAGATGCCCATAAGAATGTAAGATACTAAGTGGGCAACAATTGAGCTCCTATGTTCTGTGGAAATTCTTTACTCCTTGAGAAGTGATGTTGTCACCATAAACTGGAAACAAACATGAGAACAAGATGTTATGGGCATCACGTTGCAAGGTTTTCTGAAGGATCTTGTGAATCAAATAACACCTAACAGAATCATATTTAGTAACTTACCTAGAAAAAAATCATAATGATACACGGACCTTTAGCAATCTGCTATCCAGAAGGAAAACCATACATGCTAGGACTTGAAACTTTATCATTTTGCTTTATCTTGTGCGAATCCTACTTGGCAATAGGACACCCATTTAACTACTTAGACATCGACTTGGTTGGGATTTGATTTGTATACAGTTTAATGTGAAATCTTCTATTGTTGTCTATAATTAATTATGGCTTTTGAAGCCATCTTCAGAATCTAATCCTTCTATCATTAGCAACTCTCTAATACAAATGGGTATCACCCTTTCCTTCCTGGTCTTTCTTATATAAGATCTATGCTACCAGACAATGTCCAATCACTGATTATAGCTGACTAAATAACTTCATCTGTATTGTATCTTATACCGAAAAACCAAGACATATGTTTATTTCATATTTGTACAGTCACTGGAGTAAGATCATAGTTGACTTGAAGTCAGTATACCAGGACTTAGACTTGCCTTAATTACAATCTGTGTTTTACATTGAGAATATTTTCCAAGTATGTTTTGATATTCAATGTGTGCCACCATAGGTTAGAAGTTGGGCCTTAAAAACTATTTAAAGCAATTGGTAGGAAAATGATACTTTACCCTGATTTTAAAGTGTAAGCCTATGCATTAGTTTGGCAATGAAAAGAAATTGGGTGATTAGAATTCTAGGAAATGTTTGGGAGTTCACATAATTTTTACTCAAACGAATTACAAAGTAATGATGAGGGTTTTGAAGTACCTTTTATACATTTGATTTGACTGGCAAATGATTACACATCCTAGTCTGAGAGGTCCCAGTAGGCATGGTACTTGACGAGTAAGAGTCATTATTTCAAGTTCTTTGTTTAAAGATGAGACTAACCATTGGTGGTTATCTATTGATCATACACCTAGTTGTTTGTTTTTAAAAGAAAATAGTACTCAGAGATCCAAATGGAGTGAGGGTTTTCTTTCTAACTAACAAGCTCTCATATTTGACATCTTGAGTGCTTGTGAAAGGACAGAATTTGGGCACATGTCTGGGATTGTAACAACAATGAAAGAAATATATGAGTTAACGAATTCCAAATTTCTTTACCCTTAGGTGATGAATTTTTAAATATTTTTTCCAGATGATTTATTGGAGCTATCTCCAAGAGGAGATTGAATTTAATATTGGTTCGGTGCTAGGAACAGAGCTTACGTCGACTGCTTCATATAGAATGACATTAATTGGACTAAGGCAACTTAGGGCGCAAATAGAAAATTCCCTCGATAAGAAATTTGTTCAACCTAGTACATCATCATAGGTTGCACTTGTACTGTTCATTAAGAAACATAATGGGACCTTGAGACTGTGCATTAATGATTGGAAGTTGAATCATGTTACATTAAGAATTGTTATTGACTTCCAAGGATTGGTGGATTATTTGATTAATTGATTAAATCCCAAAATTTTTTAAGATTGATTTGCAATTAAATTATCACTAATTAAGAATTGGAAATTTCACGTCCTAAAGATAGAATTGAGTACACGGTAAGATCGTTATAAGTTTTTGGTATTATCAATTGGGGTTACTAATGCACCTTTCATTTTCATAGATATAATGAATCAAGTTATTCAACCATACTTGGATCAATTCATATTAATTTTATGGATGATTTTTGGGGTATTCAAAGACTCAAGAAGAGCATGAACAATATTTGTGATAAATTTTACAAACATTATGAGAGCATCAGTTATATGGTAAACAGGAAATGTGGGTTCTGGACAACTAATACGAAATTTCTGGGTCATGTGATAATCAAAAGATAGTTATCTATTGATTATTCTAAAGTTATGTTAGTGTTAAATCTTTGGAATACTGGAGATGAAAATTGAAGTTGTTAAGTGTTAGTGTTGAAGTAAGGTGCAGTACAACAGGATGTATAATCCATCAATTTATGTTAGTTATCAATTCTAATGGACTTGTTTAAAATATTAACTCAAAACTTATTGGGTTAATGATGGAGTTGACTTAAAATTGTATTCAACAAATTTCGAGGATGAAATTTTTATAAGGAGAGGAGAATGTAACGCCCCAAAAATAATTATTACAGGAGGACGTAGTGATTTCAAAAAATAAAAATAAAAATAAAATAAAAATAATTAAATTAAATATTTATTATTAATTTAATAATATAATATAATATAATATAATAATATATTAATATAATATAATATCATAATATTATAATAATATATATATAAAGAAACCTGAAGGATCCTGAGATCCTTTAGGAAAAATCCAATTCTAGAAAGCTTAGCTCTCTCTTTCTCTTCATCTCTCTCTCGGCTTCTCACTCCTCTGTCTCTCCTTCCCTCTCTCCTCAATTTCTTCTCCAATACTCGGCCAATCAAAAAATAAAAAATACCACTGGGATCTTATCTCTGCCACCGACATTTTCACAGGAGTGGATTTGTCGTAGGAGCGACGTAGGTACCACTCCTGGGGTAAGGTATACTCCTTCTCTTTCCTCATTTTTTCCTTAAATCTCCAACTAAATCGACGATCAGACACCACCATAGGGTCCTAGGTTCAATCCTCATCGTGTTGGCTAGAGCAGATTTTTAATTTGGGTTTCTTAGGCACCACTCCAAAGCTAGGGTAGGATGGTGGAAATAGGCCCATTAGTTATTTTTAAAGATTAATTAGTATCGGGAGTGTGTGGGCTTAGGAAATATTAAAATAATTATTATTATGGGGAGTTGAATTGATTGGTCTATGAAAAATATGAATTTCAAGGTTTTGAGCGTCGAATGCTGCGGGGCATAGAATTTGGGTATTTTAGTTAGATCTCAGTAAGCCATGCAAGGGGAATAATAATAGTATTTGTTGAGAATTATTGACCGAGAAATTATGTGACAAAAAAATATGATATTTTTCCTGAAATTATTATGATATGATTATTAGATAAGAATTGTGTGGCATATGAAGTCAAGTAAGGGGAATAAATTATAACAGTATTTGTTGAGAATTATTGACTGAGAAATTATGTGAAAAAAATATATGATATTTTTCCTGAAATTATTATGATATGATTATTAGATAAGAATTGTG
This sequence comes from Malania oleifera, assembly GCF_029873635.1. Lineage (NCBI taxonomy): Eukaryota > Viridiplantae > Streptophyta > Magnoliopsida > Santalales > Ximeniaceae > Malania > Malania oleifera. Next base: position 53,767,280 of record NC_080425.1, read on the forward strand.
TGGCATATGAGTTATACTAAGAACATGTTTGAATTGGGTTGTGTGATTTGCATGAAGAAAATGGGAATATGATATAAATATACATACTGAAAGGTTTTGTGCAGAGATGATTTAAAAGAAACCCAGTGCTATGTATATACTGAGTTGAAACGAAATGAGAAATGTTTTATTGAGAAACAATAAAAATAATATATGTATATGTATATTGAAGAGTTTTTTGAGAAATGACGAAAAGAGAAATATGGATATGTATATTGGAAAATAATGAAATGCTTTATTGAGAAATACTAAAATGTATGAAATGATATATATATATATATATATATATATGTGAGATGAAATGTGAATATGAAAATCGGTATATTGCAATGTAAATTCTGCAATATGAATATTGAAATGTGTTTTCTAAAACATAAATACTGAATTGAGAATGATGAATGTAAATATTGGGAAATGTGAACATTGTAAAGTGCGAAAGCTGCAATGGGATCATTGAAATGTAATTGATGAAATTCCAATACTGCATAATAATTGAGAGTATGTGGTAATGATAACCCTAACGGATAGATATAGAAACCTGAATGATACGTAGTGATATTGAGTACAGTACCGTTGCTAGTAGTGATAGTGCAACCACATGGACTATTGGAGCGTGTGGTATGACAGTCGACTGAGCCTTTTAGTAGAGTTGTGCTCCCTAAGTCCGGATCAGGGCTATAGGTCGGTCAGTTGTACTATAGACGCGGGATATATGATATGATATTTTGATCTAATCGGGTCAGCCAACTACGGTTAGATCTAGCCTTCAGACTGCACAACCCTAACCATGGGGGGAAGCATGGCGTGGAAAAGAGATCCTCAGGGCAGCCATGAGTTACAGACGCCATATTGGTGTCAAGTACTAAGGATACTCATGTGCTAGATAGTGAAATGGAAATGGAAATGGATATGTATGAGTTAATAACATAAATAATTGAGGCGAAGTAAAACTCTCCGCCTGAGGGCTTACTGAGTAAGGTGAGTGCCTTGATGAGTAATAGTTGTAGTCGAACCCGAGTTAATCAGGTAAGGTTGCAAACGATATCAAAGCATAGGGGAGCTGCATGTATAGGTGTGCAATCTCCCCTATCCTCAGAAACTTCGCTAGTAAATATGGGTTGTGTAAGAATGAATTTGAGCAATGATTTTAAAGCTTATAAAAGCTTGTGTTTTATATCTATATGATTTGAGCATATATATTAGTGTATTTTTCTCAAATAAATTGATAATTTGAAAAGTAAAATGTGTTATAGATGAACTAATATTGCCACACATTGTAAATAATTTATTCCGTCTTACTGAGATGTGTCTCACCCAAATTATCTAAAATTTTCAGGGAACAGAGACAGACCAAGTGATAAAACTCTGTGTTAGTAGGAAGCTGAGACCCTGATATACAGGGTGAGTTTTGGACTAGGGAGGTGTGATTCCCCTAGGGTTGTACTATTTTTGGAAAGGGATAGAAATGCATGTATATGGATATTGATACTCTAGGTATTGTATTCTAGGTGGTATATACATTATGTTTGCCGCTGTTAGGTTGATATAAATAAAACGTATGTTTACCCGGTACCCAATGCAGGTCAGGTCATGTGAGTGGTATCAGAGTTGTTGGCATGGTCGATGTGATGTTTGATGTGTATGATTTAATTATTATTTTTTTAAAAATGGTATGAAAATCGAGGCATCACAAAATACACTTACAGAACATTGATAAGAAGGACTAAGAGATCTTCAAGGAATACATGCAAAGGTGGAGGAAGTATCCTAATTGACACAAGAGTAGTATCGACATTTTTAGGGACTTTGAAAGGAATATATTCCAACAGGTTGATTCCCCATAGTTTGTCTAACTTTGTGACCATCGTACCTATCAGAGAGAAAATTGAAAATGAATTGAAGATAGGAAAGATGGTGGACAACACTTGGCCTACTGAGCAAAACATGGGGAATAGGACATCATTTTTTCTAAAAGGAGAAGAAGGAAGGAGAAGTCGAAATGGTGGCTTAGATTGAAGCCCAAAATCAAAAAACCTCAGCATAAACCATCTATGCCAATACCACCCCCCACCCACCTCTGCAACCATTCTCTAAGCAAATGCCACCCCCCAGCTGCTTTGAACCTTAACCAAGCCAATCCAAATCCCAAGCTCCAATGGGATTTCCCTACCTTCCCAGTCCCTATAACCAAAATATAGCCCCAGCTTTATGCCTAAGGCAAGATAGTATCTATCCAATGAAGCTAAGACAATAGATAAGGTATTTTAAGCCCCAACGTGACATGTGAATTTCATAATATCGAATTCCCCTAGGCATGCCATAGAGAATTTTTTGACCTTCAAGCAATGGGTCTAATATTTGATTAATATTGTTGTTTTGAAATTTCAAGAAGTGCCCAGTCCCAATGTTAAAACCAACCTATTTCCAAATTATGGGGCCCTATCTATGAATGTCACTAAAGTCATCAATCCCTTCCAGTCATTGAAACCATCCACCAATCAACATTTCCCATCCACAAATCCATCAATCAATGTCATTGAGTTGTTTGAACTCATAGATGTAAATGTAATTAGTTCATATCCACCCTCGGTCATTATCACTCACTTTGCACCAACAATGCATCCCATCACCACCACAAAGAAAAATCTCTTGATCCTCCAACTTCCTACACCTTTCCCTTAATTAAATGACCAATTCTTACCCTTGAAATATGAAGTTGTGGTCATTAATCCTAATATAGTTAGGAGTATAGTGAATTTATCTGATGTTAGAGGATTGAATCGAAGTGGAAGATGTTATGCTCCTAAAGATTTGGAGAAAAAATAAAAGGAAAAGAGAAGACAAGAGAAGGAGGAAGAGGCTAGCTAAACTTGAGAGGAGACCTTCATATAAGGTTTATATTATGTTCCCGCACATCCGCTACACTTTCCAGAAACCTTCTTGCATTGTTTGCCCTAGATTAGAAGTCATTCCAAAAGAAGATGCCTAAGCTCGAGGAACCTTAAACTTGCTAAAAGGTCAATTGCTAGTCAACATGATTACCTAAGAGGGGAACGATTTACATGTTGCCAAATTTCCAGTTGGTCCTTTTGATTATTGGACCATCACAATTCTTATAATTTATATGTGAATTTCCAAACACTAATTCTCTCAATGGTTTGACTTGTGACCAAAAGGAGCCCTTTTTTGGTTGTAAACATGCTAATCTTTTTCATTTCAATGAATCTTTCTATTTCTTGTTCCATCATTATTTTCAAAGTCATAATAAAATCACTTTCTTTTATTTGTACCTATTGCCATCTTATTTTGCAGAAATATTAAACCATCCCCAGAGTGTCTTTTGACTGATATTGATTACAATGAAAGTGCCTCACATGAGCTTTAAGAAGAAGATAAAGAACTAGAATTGTTAAAGAAACTTTTGAGGTTGTTAGAGCAAAATAATAAAGAGATTTAGTCGCATGTAGAAGCAACTAAGGTTGTGAATCTACGGGTGGAAGAATCTCCTTAGGAAGTTAAGATCGGGACCTTGATAGACCCTTAGATAAGGAGTGAAATAATAAGTTTGTTACATGAGTTCATAGATGTCTTTGACTTGTCATATCAAGACATGCTAGGTTTGGATACCGATATGGTAGTCCATCAAATTTAGGTATGGCTTGGGTGAAAATTGGTTAAGTAGAAACTCATAGAGATACATCCCAAATGGCAAATGAAATTTAAAAAAGAGGTGGAAAATAGTTTGATGTGTATTTCCTAGAGGTTTCATATTATCCAGAATGGGTGGTGAATGTTGTCTCGGTCCCTAAAAAGGATGGTAAAGTTAGAATATATGTGGAATACTGAGACTTGAATAGAACATGCCCTAAAGAAGACTTCATACTAACTTATATTGATATACTTATGGATAATACGGTGGGACATAAGATGTTCTTGTTCATATATGAGGTTTTAGGGTATAAACAAATTAAAATGGCGAAAAAAAAAAACGAGGAAAAAACCACTTTCATCACTCAATAGGCCACCTTTTGCTACAAGGTTATGCCCTTTGGGCTGAAGAATGCTAGTGCCACCTATCAAATGGCTATGGTGACTCTTTTCCATGATATGGTGCATAAAAAAGTAGAGATTTTATGTAGATGACAGGATCACCAAGTCTAAAAGCAATGAAGAGGACAAAAAATCCTAATAAAGCTATTCAAAAGGCTTTGGAAGCATAAGTTAAGGCTCAATCCTAATAACAGTACCTTTGGTTTCAAGTTTGGGAAGTTGTTAGGATTCATTGTTAGTTATAGGGGTATAGAATGACCAAAGAAAGTCTCAGCAATTGAACAATTAGAACCCCATTCTATGCAAAATCAAGTATGGGGTTTTCTAGGAAGGTTGAACTACATTTTTCGATTTATATCTCAATTGCTACCTACGAACCAATTTTTCTTTTATTTTTCACACCTTTTTGGTTTTCACATTGTTTCTTTTATATGGGCAGTCAAATTTGACATGACCCTTCTTTTTACATAACAAACATGTGGTGTGAGTGTACACATTGTTTGAAGAAGTATTGGCATAATTTTTAGATTCTCTTACAAAATAACCCAAGTAGAGATTCTTCTTTCTCTTATTTTCTTTTCCATTAAAGCCAATGCCTTCAGGATTCAAAGTCTTTTTTTGAGAACCAACTAGTCTATCAAAGTTGTCTTTCCCACTTATGAAGTTATAAACTATTTTAGAATAATCTTCTACCTTTCTTTCTAAACTAATGATCTTTAAATCCTTCTTTTTTTCAAAAGCGGCTTGTGATTTCAAGTCTTCTAGTTATTTTGACAATTTTTTAGTCTTATTCTCTAGTGTTGCAATGTATGAGTCTTTTTCCTTTTCAACAGTTTGACTCACTTTTCAGTGCGGTGTTTCGTTTGGACACCCTAACAAAACTTTTATGTAATTTAAATAGCTCAATTTGCAATTTAGTATATTAGGGCATGCTATCACATGATTCATTACATGATTCATCACTAGATTCAATAAATGAGTTAGTGTAAGAGTTTATCTCGTCGTTTAGTGCCATAAGGAAGAAGTTTTCCACCTCCTGATCACTCAAGTCACTTTCTGAGTTGCTTGAGCAGGAGTCATCCAAAGTTGTGGCCTTCATTGCCTTCTTATTCTTCTTCTTAGAATCCTTTTTAAGCTGTGGACAATTAGGTTTAATATGACCTACTTTCTTATAGTTGTAGCAAGTAGGAGGTTCTACTTTTTGTTTCTTTTGTACTTGTTTCTCCTTTGTCCATCCTAGATCCTCGGAATTTCCTAGTGAATTTCTTATTCTTTTTAAAGAACCTACCTAGTCTTTTGGTGATTAAGGCTATAGATTCTTCATCCATCTCTTCATCTTCCTCATCACTTAAGCTTTCCTTGGAAGCTTTTCGTGCGATGGATTTCTTAGATTTTCTATTTTTAGTTGCTCTTTCATTTATTGCCATCTTGTATGTGAGAAGTGACCCAATGAGCTCGTCTAAGGTCATCACATTTAAGTTTCTACCCTCAGCAATTGTTGTGGCCTTAGGTTTCCATATGGATAGGAGACCTCTAAGGATTTTCCTAATCATCTCATATATCGGGTAGTTCTTTCCAAGTACGTTGAGGGAGTTTATGATATAAGTGAACCTAGTGTACATTCTAGATATGGATTCATCTGGGTTTATTCTAAAGGCTTCATACTCACTAGTGAGCATGTTTATCCTACTATCCCTAATGTCTACAGTTCCTTCATAAGTTATTTATAACTTCTACCAAATTTCTTTGGCACTCTTACAACCCATTATCCTATTAAATTCATTTGTGTCTAACGCACAATATAGGGCATTCATGGCACTCGAGTTGATTTGCATTTGTTTCATTCATTTCACTTCCATCCTTAGGAATTTCTTTACTATCAGTGAATTTTGTAGGAATGTAATTTCCTTGGACAACAACTCTCTAAGCCCTCCAATCCATGGTTTATAGAAAAATTCTCATCATTTGTTTGCAAAAGGTGTAGTTAACACCACAAAATATTGGAGGCCTTGTTGAGGATTGACCTTCACCAAATGGGGACACACCTAGGTTTGCCATTTAGATCTTTGCGCAACTACTTTTTAGGATTTATTGCAACCTATGCTCTGATACCAATTAAAATTCGAGGTGTAATCCAAGAGGGGGGGGGGGGGGGTGAATTGGGTATTTCAAAATTTTATGCGCGGAAGCTTAATCAATTTTAAAGCTAATTTTTACACATGCTCTAAGTCCTTAATAGCAGCAGTATTCATAACAGACAATTTGATCAATATATAGATACAGATATATATACCCTTAAATTCTAAATAGTTTGAGCTAAGATTAAAATATGAAACCAAGGTATGGATATAGACATTACTTACAGCAAATTAATATTGATAAAATATACTTAGCCACACAAAAATTTATACTAGAACTTGAATGATTAATGAACAAATACAATAAAATTCCAGCAGATTAAATCAAACTTAAATTCGTAACTACAATAGATTTTGAACAACATAGGTATTCAAATCATTCACAATATTCACAATTCAAAGTAAAACATTTACAACATACACAGTAAATATATTTCATGATCAATATGCTTGGAAAATAAAGGAGATAAGGGAGAAAGAGTGACACCCAATTTTTTCTAAGGTTCGACGTTCGTGCCCACATCCTTGCCTCAAGCAACCCGCCATGAGGATTCATTAATCCCTCCTTCAGTAGGTAGAGACACCTCTCTCCTACAATAGGCGGAGAAGCCTCTCAAGCGAACACAACCCTTCCGTTTGTCAACAACTTAATCACAAAGCCGCCAATTTTTCACAAACAAATAAGAATGGATTTGTACAAAAATTACTCTCCAACCAGAGTGGATTCGTACACAATAAGTAGTACAATGCTCTCAGAATGTATTGGCTAAGAAGCTCAAAGAGATTGGCTTAGTTTTCTGGGTTTGAAATCTTAGAACTTGAAAGAATAAACCAGAAAATTAGTTTCAGCAAAGGGACGGCGCACAATAGAATTTTCAATGTAAAAACCAATGTGTTCTCTTGCCCTAACATGATTAGGGTTAGCTATTTATAGCTAGGTTTGAATTTTGGCCATTTGTGCAAGTTTTGGTAACATTATATTTGAAAATAATAAAGCTTTTCTGTCATTCGCAAAACTTATCACACGCTTTGGTCGACTGAATTAGTAGTTTGGTTGCCCAAACCAATTAACTTATGAATTTGAAAGCAGGAAATAGCCTTTCAGTCGATTGAACTTTGAGTTTAGTTGACTGAACTTGAGCTTCATTCTCTTGAGCTAACACTGTCTGGAACTTTATAATGGAAATTGTCATTCGATTGAATGAACCTATGGTTCGGTCGCCCGGACTCTCTGATGCCATACCAGTTTGTTCAAACTCCTGCATTCAGTTGATTGAGCATAAGCCTCAGGCGCTCGAACATCCTGAAATTCAATTTTCTTTGTATTTTTTATTCCAAAAATGATTTTTATCCTTTTGAAATGATTTTGGACTTTGTAAAAATATTTTCCAATTCTTTAAAAAGGTATCTAGGTCCAAGTAATTAACCCAAGAGTTTCATAACAAAGACCAATTGAGAAGTACTTACTTGAAATGTAGTTTACTATAGATATGATAAACTAACTAGGTCTTCATATCCATAAGCTTGATCTTCATCCAAACTTTTCTTCAATAGTCATCTTTCATTTACCTGTGTTCTTCATGGCTTTCCATTATTCATCTTTCATTGTACTTTAAAACTGTAATACTAGTAAGTTCACTTGATAGTACAAATAGATGCCTTGGTTTGTCATTATCAAAATGAGATTAAGCCTTGTTAGGCCAAAATTTACTGGGTCCTGTTAACCACTTACTAGTTGTTTAAGAGGGAAAAGTAACCATTGCAAGAAGAAGTTTCCAAAATGGTCGACCACCTCAAGCCTTTTCCCGGGCCGATCTAACGCCCTTAGCACAAGGCTATGGTTTGATTTTCTTCCTATTTTTCTAATTTAAGTCCAATTGTGTTATTTCGTATACTTTCTCAAAACATTACAAGATAAAGTACAATACAACTAAGAGAAAAAAATACAAAAAATTAATTTAAGTCTACAACATCTTCTTTCAATTCTTCAAATTTTCTTTAACTTCAATGGCTTAAGCCCCGTAAAAAAACAAAATAAGCATAAAGCTATTAGTCTGTAATAGTTTGTTATCATCAAAATCAGGTTAATGAAACCTTGTAGGTAACACCACCTTCCTCTTGCCACACTTCTTGCTAGGATCCTTATACATTATAGGAACAAAACAAGATACTTTCTTATTATAAATTAGGATCCCAACAGAGTGAGGCATCATCATCAATTTAGCATTCACAAAGAATTCCATACCAAGTATGACATCAAAATCATCTAAAAGCATTGTCATTATGCTTCATTTTCCATTCCATGACCCCATCATTAAAACAATATTAGCCATTTGCTACAAAGGCTTTGCTTAAGAATTTATATCCTTGATCTAACCTAAATTTTGAGTGAGTACGAGGTCAAACTTTGTCAAGCCCTTCTTTGAAACAAATTTGTGCATAGCTTTATAATCTACCATGGCATCAACTTCAACACCATTAATCTTCACATGAACATACATAAGGCCTTTCTAAGAGAAGGACTTCATAATAGTGAAAACATTCAACAACTATAGTGGATTGACATATAAAGGCCCTTATTCATCTGAGTCACCACCTTTCAAATTTGAATCTACCAATGCATTCAACTTATCCCACTTAGGACAATTATAAGCATGATAAGAACCATTGCAGATGAAATAACTGGACTTTCGAGAACTTTGAGAAACATCCTTATGGTTGTGGCTCTCACCTTTAGACTTCTCTCGTTTATCCTTCTTCTTCCCTTTTTCTTCCTTAGCCTTAACCTTATCATTTTTTTTTCTTCTTAAACTTACGAACATCAGTCTTAGCATTGATTTTGAAATCAACTAAATCATCATTACTGTAATGGATAGAGGGATATCTTTCACTCCTTGTCTACATAGTTCCATTTGTGCCTACAGTTGTAAACCTAAAAGGAAGTTAAACAACTTGTCTTCCTCCAACATGATCTTTATGTCCAATGTTAAGTAATTGAATTCCTTAACATAATCCTACATAATTTCATTTTGCTTCAATTGTCTAAGGGCATCCCTTACAACCCAAGCAATGTTGCAAGGAAGGAAATGACCTTTCAATTCTTTCTTCAAGGAATACGATGTCTCAATTTGAGGTTTGCCTGCATTTTTATCACCCTATGTCCACATATGCCACCATAACTTAGCATCACCTAAAAGATACATCGATGTCATGGAAACCTTCGCATTCTCTAAAATGTGAGCAACCTTGGAATACTGCTCCATGTCCCATATAAAATTCTCAAGATTCTACGTACTGCGACTTTTGAAAGATTTTGGTTTAGGAACTTAAATTTTGTGAGAGGTCTCATCCCCTTTAGAGCTTAAGGAGATGACCCTCTTTAAAAAAGTAATTTCACCATCTATTCATCTAAGTTTACCATTCAAGATTTTTGTAAGGGTCATTATGTCATTCAAAAACATTGATATCTTGGCTTCTATAGAGATTACGAAATCAACATACGATTATGGCAATCCAACAAACTTCTTGGTTAAATGCTCACACTACACCGCCAATGGAATTGTGTCATCGGTTAGTGGAAAACTGAGAAAGTTCTTCAACCAATCCAATCGATGTTGCCATCTTGAGTTCATCATCACCAAACCAGGCTTTAATACCAATTGTTACTAGGTTTTAGCTCACAACACACAGCTTGACACTACGATAGCACCAAAGATCCACTTGGTTAAGCGAATGTCAAACACATAAATTCATTTAAGTCTTGCAATTAAAAAATATTCTCAAAGCAACAATATTTACAAGAGCAACACCTCTCAACATTTTCTCTTATTCAAGAACAAGGAACATACACTCTAACAGATGCAACAACACACAAAACAACCATATTTTGTGCCCTATGCCCCCCACATGCTAAATTGATACACAGTTGACACTCTCACTGCCTAAAGTTTGCAGTTGACAACCCCAATTACCCAGGTCATGTTGGATGTAATTAATACTTTCCAACAAGTCTAAAAAAAGTTATGCTTACAAGTAAATGGAAAAAAAACATACCCAGATGTCATCCTATGAATTTACCCTCAAATCAAGACTGTCTTCCAACTATGTAAGGATAACTCTCAAGTAACTGCCCTCTCTAGTCTACATGTTAACATTGAAAACATTTGATATTGACAATGTATACTCCCACAAATCAACACTTGTGTCAAGCATGGTTTCCCCCGGACCATGTGTGACTTTTTTATTTCCCAATAGTAGTATATGTCAATGAGGCACTTAAAATAACCAAGTTAACTATCCAACCATGTCAACCCAACCACTGTAAGCAACATTGTCAAGGACTCTGGCCCTAAACATGTCCATCCCTGACCATGTCAAGTGGACAAATTAACATCTTTACACTCTCCTTTTGGCAACATAGATTAACCAACCACCAAGTGTTGAGATAGCCTATGACACATCATCTTATGATATTGCCTTGGCACATGGTTTGCCCATAATGCCTTGGGAATGTCAAGCTACTCAAGGGTTTCGACAATCACCATGTAGATCCACTTATGGCGACGGTGGTTGTTCTCAACAGCAACGAATATTCGAGTAGGGTGGGTGTTGAGATGGCTATTTGGATAAGGAGACCATTGGGATTTGTCTTGGTGGCCTACATGGAATTGAATATGGTGGAAGACACTAAGGTAGAAGTCGAGATCACAGAACTTCTCTCGGAGCTGCAAAGGGTAATTGATGCATAGCTAGTGACGGTGGTAGCAGCAACCATAACCAGTATAAGGATCCTATGATAATATGATTTAGAACCTCAAAAAGAGATTTATGAGGCTAGAGTTATAGGAATGGGGAATGAAAAAGAAAAAAGAAGGCAGGGGGAAAATGAATAGAGTAGGATGGGGGGAAGAAAAAAAAAACTATGTATAGTGGTCTTTTTAAAAAGTTGTATTTCTAAAAATTAAAGTATAACTTCATAATAATTTAAGTATGAAATTAATACATTATTTTTCAATTATATTCAAAATAAAAAGAAGCTTATATTGAACTTTGAATTTGTGCTGGTCGGCCAAAGAAGTTTAAAAAAGGTAAGAAGCTATGGTCCATCCTATATTTTTAGCATTAAGTATTCAATTAACAAAACATGTTTTTTTTATAAAATTAAAGTAGAGATTATATAATAATTTAGTAATAATATTCTAACACTTCATGGATAGTAAAAATGCATGTACACACTAAACCTTGCAATGTTTGGGTGGAGAATACATTTTCTTAACTTTTAAGTAGTATTTAATTAATGTCACATTAACTTTCAGTTCAATTATTTTAAATAAATCATAATTGTATAAATTAATTCAATGCAAAGATGTTTTTTTTTAAGTACAATATATTTTATTTATTTTATTTTTTAAATAATTAAATGATTAATGAAGGAAATAAAACAAAAATCTCTCACAAAATAATATTTGCTTCTATGTGATTTTTCTCAATTTGCATGATTATTTAATTAAAATGTTTGATGATTTGTACTAAATTAAATGTGGTTTAAACAATTACTTGATGCTTTCTTAATATATATATATATATATATATATATATATATTTGGAGTCAATGCATTTTCTTAAATAATTAATTTGCAATTAAGAAAAAGGAAGAAAAAAGAGATGTTGATGGGACTTCAAAAAATACTATAGAGAGAGAGAGAGAGAGAGAGAGAGAGAGAGAGAGAGAGAGAGATCATTGTGTGAGAAAAATATAATAACAATTTTTTTGGAAGTGTCAATAGCATCTCATTTTCAAAAAATATTAATTGACGCACTACATAGTTTGTGATCTAGGTCTAAAATGTAGTAAATAAACTACATCATGATAATTAGGTGATTGCACACCTAGTGTTGTAGATAATTAATTTCTCATTCATGATCAAGTAGGAAAATCATTTTAGGAATTCAAATGTTGTAGAAGGGACTTTATAAGAGAGAATTCGCATTTGATAATGGATTTTATATATTTTTTTCTTATTTTTTTTTATTTTTACTGAATTAGTACAACAACAACAACAATAACAAGAAGCCTTAAGTCCCACTAGGTGGAGTTAGCTACTTGATTCTTTTTCCACAAGTTAGCTCAATTGAAAGCACTTTTTGCTATTAGATTAAGGGCTATTAAATTATTTTTCACTACCTCATTCCAAGTTATTTTAAGTCTATCTTTACCCATTTTCATGCTAGAAATAATAACTAACTCACACCTCCTCGCAAGTGTTGTACTAGGCCTACTGTTTAGGTCGCACTCGGTTTTGATAATGATAAATACTTAGGTATTTGATGGTTTTCAAGTGTGTGTGTAGGCTTAAATGAACATCTCAAGGAATGACACTTGAAGCAACATGAAGACCCTGAAGATTTTAATTTGTATTGCCAATTCCATTAAATGTAATATGGGTCTATAATAGTAACTTAGGATATGGTCTGTATTACTTACCTGCATATAAGATATATGGTAAGTTTAGTAAAACCATAGTATGACTCTAGGTCCCAACACTCTCATATATATCATACTAAATACAAGAGTGTTAGAAATGTACTTAAATTGAACATTATTAGGGAAATTGAGAGAGCTCGGCGACCGAACCCTAGGAGTTCAAAACTCCTTGGGCACCCGAACTATTTTGAAGTCAACAGTTGACTTAGGCTCTCGGGCGACCAACCATATTTGTGCACACTGTCCAAGGGTACCCGAACCCTTCGAAAAGGAAATTCCACCAACTCAGGCTACTGAGTAATATAGTTCAAATTGATCCCTAGGCGACCGACCACACGAGTTCGGGCTACCGAACCTATGACCGGACACCCGAATTTACGAGCAGAGGCTACTGACTTTTGTTCGGGTTTCTGAAGCATGACATGGGTGACCGAACTTATTTAAATAACTTTTAAAACTATGTCTATTCGGGCGACCGAACCACGGTTCAGCCACCCGAACCTCAGTGGGTTAAAATTATTTTAACTGCAATAAAATTGGGTTAAGTTGGGTTAATTGTGTTTTAACTATTTGAAACTTTTTTAATAATTCCCAATAAGTCCCAAACGGTTATAATTTTACCCCTGCCTATAAATATAGACTCATTTGCAAAGATTAGTAACTTTTAGGGATTTGATTAGCCAAAAAATCTTCTCTTTTCAAAATACACTCTTTCTCTAAATACTCTCAAATCTTCACTTCCTTGATACATTTTGAGATTTTGAGAGCATAGTTAAAGTGCTTGTGATTGCTAGACTTGCTAGAAACTCCCTTTTGTGTGATTAATTGTGATATTGTTTTTGGGGAGTTTAGCTTAGGTTTATCCCCCAGATTTTGATATTATAAATCTTGTGTTAGGATAAACTAAGTGAGTTTAGGATATTTGCATTGTTATTGCAAGTGTCTAATAGCTTTGATTTTTGGTGTGCAAAGACTTTTTCAACAAGTAAAATATGTTCAAACTAGTATTGTGCTTATTTCAATGAAGAAAATCTTCTTGAACTAGTATGAATATCTTATTGATATCTTTGGAATATTGATTTGCTAATGAATTGTGCTTTGCTTAGATCCAAGATACTTCTTGTATTGAACACTCTTGAGCATTTCACTGATTATACCATATTGAGTGCTGATAACATGACTATTTGCATCACTGAGCTTACACTATATCCATATCATTGATGTGTATGTGACTACGTGTATTGGGTACATATCTGCTTTACATGAAAATACTATTATATTTCCAAGAGTGGCTTGAGGGGGCGGTAATCCAGCCCCGTAAGGATTGTGTAAAGGTTAAGGTCAGCTCTGTACTAATTGACCTGGTTGTTTTGGTGCCGATCTACCCGTTTAAGTGAGCATTATAGTGGTAATCCTTGTACTTGTTAGCCAAGGTGGGGACATAGGAAATTTTCCAAACCTCGATAACACTTCTATGTGTCACTTCTCTTTACTGCTTTTTGGTGCATGCTCAGTTGATTAATTTGAGCTATTTAATTCCTATTTCATATTACAATTTATTTATTTTTCTTGCACTAGATTGACTTTAGGGTTGTGGATATATTGCTGTTAAGTTACTGAGCTAGGGCATTAATTTTTAAAATACCAATTCAACCCCTCTTGGGGTCATGGTAAAGCTAACAATTGGTATCAGAGCCACGTAGCATAGACTAATAGTTATTTTGCAAAAGATCTTATATGATTCATAGCTCCGTGACCCCTTTCTCTGAGGGACCATCTTCCACACGACCTCCAGTTTTCAGTGGTGTTAATTACACCTTCTGGAAACAGAGGATGCGCATCTACCTTCAAAATACTGATTGGAAGGTGTGGAGGATCATCTCTAAGGGAATTTATGTTCCCATGAAAACAAAGGGTACGACTAGAGTTTCTAACACTGAGGAAGAATATGATGATGATGATATGAAAGCTGTCAGTTTAAATGCCACTGCTATGAATATTCTGTATTGTAGTCTTGATGTGAATGAGTTTAATAGAATAATGGCATGTGCTACTGCAAAATAAATATGGGATAAGTTAGAAGTCACATATGAGGGTGCTAGGGATGTGAAAGATAGTAGGATAGATATGTTGACTAGTGAATATAAGGCCTTTAGGATGAATGTAGGTGAGTCCATTCAGAGCATGTACACTAGATTCACACACATTATAAACTCACTGCATGTATTAGGTAAGACTTATCCTGCATATGATATGATTAGGAAGATCCTTAGAGGCTTGCCTCCTGTTTGGGAAGCTAAGGCTATGACCATTTATGAGGGTAGAGACCTTAAGGCCACGACTCTAGATGAATTGATAGGTTCCCTGATCACCTATGAATTAGCCATAAATGAGAGACTTAATGAACATAATAGGTGAAAAAGGTGACTGCATTGAAAACCTCCACTAATACATCTAGTGAATGCAGCGAACTTGACACTGATGATGATATGACCATGCTAACTAGAAAATTTAGTAGATCATTGAGGAAGAATAGAAAGCTATACAAAAGATATAGGGAGTCTACATCTAAGAAGGAAGAGTCTAGTAAAAGAAAATAAAAATCAAATGCTCCCACATGTTACAATTGCAACAAAGTTGGGCCACACATCAAGCCGAATTGCCCACTACTGAAAAATGAGGCTAAGAAAAAGAAGAAAGCCATGAATGTAACGACCTACTACTTATTTAGAATTTTTTATAATTCATAATAGCATCTGTCTGAAATACTACTAATAACATTCCAAACCCAAAGGAGCACTGGGGAATACTCTGTACGTCATACAAAACTAGGCAGCGGTAAATAAAAACTAGGAACTGCTATATACAATACAATACCAGAAAACTATACAACTCTGGAATATATTTATAATAAAAGATACCCAGTGACGTCACTATAATCTGAATACTATCCCAAAACACTGTTATCTCAAAAATACCTACCCTTCCCACAAGGGCAGCTCAAGTCAACCTCTACCCGCAAGCATGATCTGCTCGCCTAGCTGAATCTCCTGAAAAATGATAAGTCATTTGGATGAGACAACGTTAGTAAGAGGAAATATGCTATTACTAGTGTGTGGCGGCTGAGTTACATATTTAAAATACTGAAATAATACTGAAATATGAGAAAACTAATAAACTGTACAGAATATATCTATCTATCATGTAATCTTTAAAATATGGCTGCATATCTAAGTTTGCTATCTGAAAGCACTGCTAATATAATAATATAAATTTTTACTGTGATATATCTGTACATCGGAACTTCTGCTATACCCTGGGATCTGTATATCATGATATAACTCCTCATGATAGGGTTGTGCAGCCCGTAGGCTGGACTTACTCTGGTTGGCCTACCAGGTAAGTCAGTCTATATCTGTACATCCACCAATCTAGCCTATTACAATCTCTTCGGGCAATCTCCAAACTCTAACATCATCTAACCGGCCACCTTAACCCAATTTGCTGGGGAGACTGTAATCTCTCCTGGCTCGGCTAGACGGAATCCACATACTATCTGAGTTATGTGGTTGCACTCTATTCTATACTAGCAACGGTACCGTGCTCTGCTGTATATTCATCTGTCTATAATTTCCATAGGGTTCTGTAACTGTGTAATATTGTATACATATATAAATATATAATAATCTTGTTGCTTTTAACATGATTTCAAAAACAACCATAACATTATAGTTCTAAACTGTATTCATAATATCTGTTTGTATCATCTGTGATTTCTGTCTGTACCATCTGTAACAACTGTATATAATATATGTGTATAATATCTGTAATCTCTATATAATCTGATTATAACATCTTGATGCTATAATTGAATAATCTGTTTGTATTATCTGTAAAATCTGTCTGAGTGTTATGGTGTAGAAATCATGTTATTCTAAAAATTACTGTAAGTCTCATTCATTGCTAATGATATGAAATATCTGAATATCTGTAGTACTGAAAAATCTACATACTTTACTGTAATAAACTCATGCCACACATTTGAGAAAACATATTCTCATGCTCAATTTCTATAATTCTGCTATAATATTCATAATTCTCTAGGAAAAATAATCTGATCTGCATGCTGGTATATACATATTCATAATATTATGTATATATAATAAAAATTGCTAGCATAGCATATTTCTCTTACCTTAAATCTGAAAAGCCCCTATAAAATTCTGGCTCTATACCCGTAGGGTTCCTAGCTTAACATCCTGAAAACAATATTCCCTCAAAATAAAATATCAGTATTTCCTTACCTACAACATTTCTTACAACTACAGGGAAGACATAATCTAAATAAAATGTCTTACCCTAGATTTGGAATGAATTTCAAATCAACTTTCCCCATGATCTGCTCAGGCAGACTTGTAGAGAACTTCACTAGGAGCGTCGTGGTAGCCTCAGATCTTCAATCTGGCGAGAAATGAGGCCAGGATCGAAAAGAGAGAGGAAGGGGGTTGTAGGAGAGAGAGAGAGAGAAGGGTTTTGTATTGAAGATTTTGGTTAAAAATTCGAGTTTCGGCTATTTATAGGACTGGATTCATCGATGAGACACGTCACCTCATCGATGAGTTCTTAAGTAATTTCGTCGACGAACCCTACCTCCTCGTCGACAAAATTCAGACTGCCTAAAAACCCTTTCTCGGTATCTTCTCGTCGACGAGGCGTGGCTTCATCGACGAGGCCTACTTATGCGCTTCTCGTCGATGAACTCCCTGTGTTCATCGATGAGGCCCTGTGGAAAAATTTTCTAGTTATTATATTCAAAGTTTAATGTCGTTGACGAAGCCTACTACCTCCTTCTGTTTCTGTTTCCATTTTCCTCTCTCTTTATTATTTAAATACCATTATTCTTCGAGTTGTTACAATGAAGGCAGACACCTCATGGGATAAATTAAGTAGCAGTGACTCAGAATCAGATCGCAGCGACTCAGAGATTGCTAATCTGTGCTTGATGGCACACGGTGATGAGGTATCGTCCTCTTCCTTTTTATCTTCATATTATTCATCTGATGATTGTGATTCTAATTGCATGCCTACGTTTATATAATTACAATTTGGATATATTCGTGTATCTAAACTTTTGAATAAAATAACCAAAGAAAATGTTGATTTGAAAAAGAAATGTGAAAATTGGTCAAAATTGTTTGAAATTGCAAAAACCTCTCATGCTTCTATTTTGAAAGAAAAAGATGTGACTAATACTGAATTTGAGAGGAAATTGGAGGATGGCTCCAAAGTTGTTTTTAAATTCACCGAGGGAAAACGCAATTTTGAAAAACTACTTAGTGCCCAAAGAAATTCTCTAAGTAAAGAGGGTCTAGGTTTTAATGGTATGAAAATGTTAGACGACCTAATCTTTACTTGAGACATTTCACGCATGAATGGAAATCTCAAGTCCCTCCTAAAGATCCTAAGTGTAGAATGAAATATTTTAAATGCAAACAAATTGGGCACATTCAATTTGATTGTCCACTTACGAATAAGCACGCAAAAAATAGAAAAGTATGGGTAGTTAAGGGTGATCCAACTACTAACCCCCGTGAACCCAACAAAATTTGGGGACCAGCATCAGTTACTTAGTCTATTTTGCAGGAATGTTTGATATTGTCCTCCTCCAAGGATAGGTGGTACCTGGATAGCGGGTGCTCACGGTACATGACCGGCGACAAGGCAAAATTTGCGTCAATCACTCCCAAGGATGGAGGATATGTGACGTTCGGTGACAATGCAAAGGGACACATCATCGGCGTAGGTAAGGTTGGTAAGGATCCTTCCCTTGTTATTGATAATGTTTTATTAGTTGATGGGCTAAAGTATAATTTATTGAGCATAAGTCAATTGTGTGATAAAGGATATAAAATATCATTTGAAAATGATAAATGCATAGTTGAAAGTAAATCAGATCATAGAGTGCTTTTTACTGCAAATCGCCATGAAAATGTTTACACTACCACTTTTGAAAACTTAGCTTCACAACAAGTTACTTGTTTTTCTGCAATAAATGAAGTTAGTTGGTTATGACATAGGTGCTTAAGACACGCTAGCATAGACTTATTGTCAAAACTAGTGAGAAAAGAATTAGTAAAATGCTTGCCTAAAACATTATTTGAGAAAGATAAAATTTGTGATGCATGTCAAATGGATAAGTAAATAAAATCAAGTTTAAAAAAAAAAAAGAAATTTATATCTTCCACTAAACCACTTGAAATGCTTCACTTGGATTTGTTTGGTCCTAATTCTATGCGAAGTCTTGATGGTAAATCATATGCTTTTGTCATTGTTGATGACTTTTCTAGGTTCACATGGGTGTTATTTCTTTCACATAAAAATGAATCATGTGAACAGTTTACCAAGCTTTGTAGGAGAATTCAAAATGAAAAGGACTATAAGATAACTCATATAAGAAGTAGTAGAGGCACGGAATTTAAAAATGAAGGCATAGAAAATTATTGTGACCTAGAGGGCATATCACATAACTTTTCTGCACTTAGGACGCCTCAACAAAACGGTGTGGTAGAAAGAAAGAATAGGTCATTACAAGAAATGGGTAGAACTATGCTGAATGAACATAACTTACCTAAATATTTTTGGGGTGAGGTCATAAATACTGCCCATCACTTGACAAAACCCCTTATGAATTGTGGAACAACCATAAACCTAATATTTCCTATTTTCATGTTTTTGGTTGTAAATGCTTTGTGCTTAGGGATAATGAACATCTAGGGAAATTTGACTCTAAATTTGATGAAGGCATTTTCCTAGGCTATGCTCTTAATAGTAAAGCGTATAGGGTTTTCAATAAAAGAACATTGACTGTCATTGAGTCTATCCATGTTGTGTTTGATGAATCTAATCTATTTTCTAAGAAAGATGATAAAGATGATATTGACATTAGAAAATGCTTAGACAAGTTATCTATTGAAAACAATGCAAGTGAAATTCAAAAGTGAATGATAAATCATTTGAAGATAATGACAATGAAAATGAAATTTAGGAATTGCCTAGAGATTGGAAATTCATTAGGAACCATCCTGTAGATCAGATCATAGGTGAACCATCATGTGGTGTAGCCACAAGATCTTCCTTGAAAAACCTAGTGAGCCATTCTGCCTTCTTGTCCCAAGAAGAACCTAAAAATATTAGAGATGCAATAGAGGACGAGTCTTGGGTGATGTCCATGCAAGAAGAACTTAATCAATTTGAAAGAAACAGAGTGTGGACCCTAGTTCCTAGGCCTAATGATCATACCATTATTGGAACTAAATGGGTATATAGAAATAAGAAAGATGAGAATGGGGTAGTAACTAGGAATAAGGTTAGACTAATTGCCTAAGGTTATAATCAGGAAGAGGGGATAGACTTTGATGAAACATATGCTCTTGTTGCTAGGTTAGAAGCCATTCATATGCTACTTGCTTATACCACTTTTAAAAATTTTAAATTGTTTCAAATGGATGTTAAAAGCGCTTTTCTAAATGGCTATATTAATGAAGAAGTATATGTAGAATAACCACCCAGTTTTGAAAATCATAAATATCCAGATCATGTTTACTGGTTGTCTAAGGCCTTGTGTGGATTGAAACATGCTCCCAGAGCTTGGCATGAGAGGCTTGGTGGTTTTCTATTAGAAAATGGGTTTACCCATGGCAAGATTGACACTACACTTTTCATCAAATCCAAAAATGATGATATGCTCCTAGTTCAAATTTATGTTGATAATATCATTTTTGGAGCAACTAATGATGAGATGTGTAATGAGTTTGCCAAATGCAAGTAAAGTGAATTTGAAATGAGCATGATGGGTGAGCTTAGTTTATTTTTAGGGCTGCAAATTAAACAAACTGAATATGGAACTTTCATAAGCCAATCTAAATATGCTAGGGACTTGCTAAAGAAATTTAATACGGTAGATTGTAAAATTCTTGGTACCCATATGAGTTCTTCCATTTTCACTAATGAGCATGCACTAATGAGCAGTGGGTGGACATTTTCACTAAACCACTTCCAGAAGATAGGTTCACACATATTAGACGTGAATTAGGTCTCATACATAGTAGAGATGCTTCCTAGATATTTCATAGTTTGCATAAATTCAGGGGGAGCTTTCAAATAAATTTTTAAAAGTCTAACAACTAATATAACTGTTGATATCTTTAATTAACTTAGACTTTGTGAAAATTGATTATGGTTTGCAATGCATAATTCTCATATCTACTGCATGATGATGATTGCACTTATGTTTTATATCTTGATCATACTGGAACTGTTTGAGTTGCCTAGTTGTGGATAAACTGTTAGGTTTTATAAACTTAAAACAGGTCATTTTTATATAGGAATTTTTACGAAATGTCTTATTTTTAAATGGCATGTTGCCGAAATTTTAAAAAAAAAATCCCAAACTTCTCTTGTATACAAATGATTCTTACCCCCATTGCCTAAAGCTATAAGTTTCATGGCCCTTTTTGCTATTGCCAAAAGGGGGAGATGGATAAAAGAGGGCAAAAATTGGGTTAACTTATTGAAATTTGGAAATTCAGTTGAATTGAACTTACATGAAAAATTATTAGAGTTTATTATTAGAGTTTTACATAATGCACATTGTTAGGGGGAGCCTTCTAAGGTTATACCCATTTTTCGCATGATGTATTTGTCATCATCAAAAAGGGGGAGAATGTTGACCTTATAGGTCACACCCGGTTTTGATAATGACAAATACTTAGGTATTTGACGGTTTTCAAGTGTTTGTGTAGGTTTAAATGAACATCTCAAGGAATGACACTTAAAACAACATTAAAACCCTGAAGATTTTAATTTGTATTGCCAATTCCATTAAATGTAATATGGCTCTGTAATAGTAACTTAGGATATGGTTTGTATTACTTACCTGCATATCATGCATATAGGATATATGGTAAGTTCAGTAACACCATAGTATGACTCTAGGTCCCAACACTCTTATATATATCATACTAATTACAAGAGTGTTAGAAATGTACTTAAATTGAACATTATTAGGGAAATTGAGAGAGCTTGGGCTATCGAACCCTAAGAGTTCAAAACTCCTCAGGCGCCTGAACTATTGAGAAGTCAACAGTTGACTTAGGCTTTCGGGTGACCAACCATATTTGTGCATACTGTCCACAAGTGCCCGAACCCTTCGAAAGGGACATTCCACCAACTCGGGCTACCGAGTAATATAGTTCAAATTGAGCCTCAGGCCGAACACACGAGTTCGGGTTACCGAACTTATGACCGGGCACTCGAATTTATGAACAGAGGCTATTGAATTTTGTTCGAGTTTCCGAAGCATAACACGGGCGACCGAACTTATTTAAATAACTTTTACAACTATGTCTGTTCGGGCGACCGAACCACGGTTCAACCACCCGAACCTCGATGGGTTAAAATTATTTTACTTGTGGTAAAATTGGGTTAAGTTGGATTAATTATGTTTTAACTATTTGAAACTTTTTTTAATAATTCCCAACAAGTCCCAAACGGTTATAATTTTACTCTTACCTATAAATATAGGCTCATTTGCAAAGATTAGTAACTTTTAGAAATTTGATTAGTCAAAAAATTCTCTCTTTTCAAAATACACTTTTTGTCCAAATACTCTCAAATCTTTACTTCCTTAATACATTCTAAGATTGTGAGAGCATATTTAGAGTGCTTGTGATTGTTAGACTTTCTAGAAACTCTCATTTGTGTGATGTGAAATTGTTTTTAGGAGTTTAGCTTAGGTTTATCCCACAGATTTTGATATTATAAATCTTGTGTTGGGATAAACTAAGTGAGGTTAGGATATTTGCATTGTTATTGCAAGTGTCCAATAGCTTTGATTTTTGTTGTGCAAAGACTTTTTCAACAAGTAAAATATTTTCAAACTAGTATTGTACTTATTTCATTGAAGAAAATCTTCTTGAAATAGTTTGAATATCTTATTGATTTCTTTGGAATATTGATTTGCTACTGAACTGTACTTTGCTTAGATTCCAAGATACTACTTGTATTGAACACTCTTGAGCATTTCATTGATTATACCATATTGAGTGTTGATAGCACAACTATTTGCATCACTGAGCTTACACTATATCCATATCATTGATGTATATGTGACTGCGCGTATTGGATACATATCTAATTTACATGAAAGCATAATCATTGTACCAGTTGATTGAAAAAATATTGTTATATTTCCAAGCGTGGCTTGAGGGGGCGGTAATCTAACCGGGTAAGGATTGTGTAAAGGTTGAGGTCAGCCCTGTGCTAATTGACCAGGTTGTTTAGGTGCTGCTCCACTCATTTAAGTGAGCATTATAGTGGTAATCCTTGTGCTTGTTAGCAAAGGCGAGGACGTAGGCAATTTTCCAAACCTCAATAACACTTCTATGTGTCACTTCTCTGCACTGCTTTCTGGTGCATGCTCAGTTGATTAATTTGAGCTATTTAATTTCTACTTCATATTACAATTGATTTATTTTTCTTGCACTAGATTGACTTTAGGGTTGTGATTATACTGCTATTAGGTTATTGACATAGGATATTAATTTTAAAAATACCAATTCACCCCCCCTATTGGGATCACGGTAAAGCTAACACCTAGGTTTTAAATGCACAAACCATCTAAGTCGCCCCTCCTTTATCTTGTCATCAACCGGTGCTATGCTTAAATTATTGTATATATGCTTTACTTTATTTTTAATGATATTCCACTCACCCACTCTAATATTCACACTTAAGTAATTTTTACTTTTTGTACATACTGTTTTTTAGTTTTTCAACATTTTGAACCATAAAGCATGGTTGGTCTTATAGTTGTCTTATTAAACTTTTCTTTTAATTTTAAGGGTATTCTAATATGGCTCTCCAAAATTTCTAGTTTAGATTTCACTCCACTCCTACTATCATCAACCAACACGATATCATCTACAAACAACATACATCAAGGATCTCATTTTGGATATTCCTACCAAGTTCATCAATGACTAAAGTAAAAAGATAAGGACTCAAAGTAGAACTGTAACACCCTGAACCCGAAACTAGGCTCAAAGTGTTATTTAAAAATAAATAAATCTTTGCTACCAAAATAATTACACAGCGGAAGACCTCAATATTCATATACCATAGTACTAAAAACCTTTTATTACAAGAATATCTCCAATAATAAATTTAATACATCCTTGGAAATTCTAAGATAAACCACAAATAACAAATTTAATAATTAATCTAAACTACTATTTCTAACCCCACTCATGCTTCCGCTGCACACTCTGATTACTGTCATACTCCACATGACATTTGAAAAATATTTGATAATGATGGGGTGAGACACTTCTCAGTAAGTATGGAATATATTATCATTAGTGGGTGGCCATTAAGTTTAGTGTATATATAAAATAACCATTTGTTAATAAACAACAACAATAACTGTTAATACTTTTATAAACTATACTTACACATACACCATTATTTATAAGTAAGAGTTCTTAAGAATTGGGAAAATTACACACCCATAAATGTAACGCCCATTTGTTCTGATACCTTATGTAACCTTACCCATTTAGTTTGGGTGTGGCTACAACTGATAACTATCAAAGCACTCGCCTTACTCAGCAAGCTCTCAGGCGGAGAGTTTACTTCGCCTTAACCACATGTAACACCACATTATAAATTACATTTAATACTTTGCTATAAATAACTTTCACATGTAAACTATAACTCACACCTATATAAATATTATAAATTGTAAGCTGTTAATACTTTTGCAACTATAAGTTGTGTACTGTAAATACTTTGCAACTATACTCTGTGAACTATAATCTTGGGAATACTCTGCTATGTTATACGCTGCTTTCATATGCTCTATTTTCATATACACTACTCTGTTATACTCTGATTAATTCTACAAATATAAAATATAAGAACTCACCCCCGAATGGATAAACGACATGCTTCCCCCCATGATGGGTTGTGCTGCCCGTAGGTTGGACTTAACCCTAGCAGACCTGCCCCCGGGCTAAGTCAACTATACTCCATCTCTGCTAGTACGATTGGCCTTCCCATGTTGGTCTAGAATCGAGGTGGAATTCTACACTTCACTGGCCCAATCGACTATTCAATACCAACACTCTCCTCGAGACATGTGGTTGCGCTATACTCTTCATTACTGCAGCTAAGGTACCGAGCGTGCTATGGTCCATCGAAGTTCTTAAATCATACAATGCAATTTAATAATAATAATACTCTATAACTAGTTTAATTATCTCCACCATTTAATTAACTCAAAATATGTATTTAAAGGAAAAACAAAGATAACCAACCCTACTCACTTTAATTCTTTAAAAAATATGCATAATAAACCAAACCAATAATTTTAACCGGTCAAATCATTTAGAAAATCTACTACAATAATCTAGAAATCAAATACTTTAATTAAATCAATTCAACTTTAAAAAATAATTATTATAAAATCCCTAAGCTCACAAACACCAATTTAATTAACTCATAATCATAATAATAATCCAAAATTCAATTTTCATATACCAAAATATTCAGAAAAACGTGTATATAATTCCTATAATCTCATAATACAATTTAATCAGTTAATATATAAAAATTTCTAACATAATTTATTCCCCTTACCTTATCTCAAGAGTGGTGCCTACGACGCTCCTACGACAAATCTACTCTGTTTAAAATTTTGGTGTTTGAATTTGGAAACCATGGGTATTTTTTGTTCTTCGATCGGCGCACGTTTGACCGAAGAAATCGAGGAGAGAGGGAGAGGGGCTAAGAAGAGAGAGAGAGAGAGAGAGAGAGAGAGAGAGAGAGAGAGAGAGAGAGAGAGAGAGAGAGAGAGAAAGAGGTGCAGTGGGGGGGAATCTCAGGAGAGTTCCTCAAGCTTAAGCTTCAGGAACTTATATATATATATATATATATATATATATATATATATAAATAACTTGTTAGCTTTGGTGCAACCCCAAGAGGGGGGTGAATTGGGTATTTAAAATTTATCGCCTAGGTTAAGTGGTTTTATCAACAGTGTAATATAGTCTAGGGTCAGTCTACGCAATCAAGAAATAATCATACACGTGTAGTAAAAGTAAGGTGCGAAAAATAAACAGTACACGCAATATGTTATTGAGGTTTAGCCAAATTGCCTACGTCCCCGCCTTAGCCATACCAGCACAAGGATTACCACTATAATGCTCACTTAAAAGGGTGGGGTGGCACCTAAACAAACCAGATCAATTCAAGGGGCTGACCTCAACCAACACGCCTTAACAGGATGGTGAACCTAGCTTTCCTAACCGGGTCTAAGCCAGTCCGGGACTATTCCACAGGGCTAGTCTCCCTCTTCAGGCCCGCGCCTAGAATACAACCAATGTGTATAAAGTTTGTACATGGAAATACGCTTCTAGACAAGCATATGTGTGCACCAATACAACTCAATCAATATTGCAGGCACGAATGATATGTAAATATGTTCAGTACTCTAATGTGTGCTAAACACTCAATCAAGTATAGATTTTCAGTTCAGATCTAGAGTGTATATCCAAGCAAGATTTGAAACACAATATGTGAATAACACAAAATCAGATCAGGGTTTCAAATATGCTAAGCGAGTTGAATCAAACAAATTCAATAAGATATTTCAATATACAAAGCACAATGGAGTTGTTTGAAAAACTAGCTTTTTGAAAAGGATTTTTGCACACCAAAATATAGATTTAGGTATCTTGCAATGACAATGCAAGAACCACGACCCTCAAAGTCTTCCCACACATGATTTATCAAATGAAATCAATGGAAGAACTTTAATGCTAAACTCTCAAATAAAATCAATCAAGCAGTAATACAAGTGAGAGTTCTAGCTAGTAAGATTAAGCACAATAGAGTTAGAAATACTCACAACACTTGAAAGATCAAGAAATATGGAGTGTATAAGTGTTTTGGAGTAGTATAGGCTAAACTGGGGTTTTGAAAATTAAGAGAATTTTTGCCTTAATCAAAGTGTTAATGCCTTACGAATTGTGAAAAATGAATTGGTATTTATAGGTAAGGAGGATTTTTTGACCGTTGGGGACACAATGAGTATAATTAAAATTGTTTCAAAAGCCATTAAGAAAATTAACCCAGTTTACCTCATTTAAAAAATAGAAAAAAATATTTTAACCCGCAAGATTCAGGTGCCCGGCCAGAGGTTTGGGTGCCCAAATAGACTCAGCCAAAAATTCATTTTAAAACAGTTAGGTTGCCTGAAATTATGCTCGGGTGGCTAAATAAAAGTCAGTAGCCAAATGTTTGTAATTTCGGGTGCTCGGTTCCAAGTTCGGTTAATCGAAATAACCGATTCTGTCACTCGAGCCCATTTTGAACGTGATTGTTCGGGCACCTGAGTCGTTGAAATGGAGCCTGACACAGGTTCGGGAGCCCGAGGAAGATATGCTCAAAAGTGGTTCGGGTGCCCGAATCACCAAGTCAACATGCTGACTTGTTCGGACACCCGAGCCGTTTTACATGGCATAGGTTCGGTCACCTAAACCCTCTCAATATTTTCCATTAAGTTCATTTTTAACCTGAATTGATTCCTCTGATATAATAAGTGATGCTGGGGACTTGTGTACTAAATGTAGGTACCTAAGGTCCAACTAGGGTCTGTCATGAGCATACCTACCTATCATGCATGATGCAAATTATTGCAAGCCATAGGAGTGCACAGTCCATAATTAAATTTATATCCTAGAATGAAGAAATGAAATAATAATTACAAAGACAACACATATTTCTTCATTTATCGGCACGAACACTGCACACCATTATGGTATGTCTTTTAGTTCGAATACGTGTGCACAATGAACCTGCATGCAAGCCTTAGTACAATCATTAGTACCAAGAGTATTTTTCATAATCAAAACTGTGTGTGACCTATCAGGTTAACAATCTCCCCCTTTTGATGATGACAAATACTTTATGTAAAAGTGGGTACAGCCAAGAAAGGCTCCCCCTAACTTTATGCATAAAGATAATTAAAGCAATGGGTAATTATAGATTAAGCATGAATGAGCATTATTTTACCCACTTTTGCATTTTCTCCCCCTTTTGGTAATAGCAAAAAGGGCCAAGTAATATGACGCGAAGGCAAAAGATGTTCTTTAGATACAAAAGGTATATTGGAAAAAAACAATCGGCAGCATGTCATTTAAAACTAAACCATTCCCAATCATAGTCTTGTACCCAAGTGACCTGTTTGAAGTTTCAATGCACAATATATAGCATATTTCAATCAATTAACCCAAACAGAATGTGCATCAAAGAAGTAATAATTGCATGTAGCATATTAACAATCTTAATGTTCTTATACTCCCCCAATGGATGATATGCAAAGAGGAATATTGATTTTTCATTTGTCTTTTACTCATCATTTCAAAAATATTTTAATATTAATTTTATCATAATCATCTTTGGTTGCCAAAACAAACATGTATTCCCAAAAGGTGTAGTATAATGAAAATATGTGGGCCTGATACCAAGTGTTATAACTATGTGGTAGGGAGGATACCAACTGTTAAAATACCACTAATTATAAAGACATGTCTTGAAATGAACATGATATCAAACAAAGATTTACCAAAATGTGCACATTGATACCACATTGTTAATGTATTTTTCAAAGGATATGAAAATGAAGGCACAATATATATTTATTTTCTCAAGGCCTAATGATTTTAATGTTAAGTGACTCCCCCTAAAAATATACATTTTCTTTATAAATCAACTTGAGTATAATTCAAATATTATTTTAGAAACACAACTCAAGTTTTAAGAAGTTTAGCATTTAGAAATGATATAGAGTTATGTGCAATAATTTTGAAAAATTTTGGTAGCATTTTTTTTGAAAATGTGATCAATCCCTAAGAACCTGCCAATATCTAAGCACTTTAAATATGTATGCACAACCAGCTCTAGAGAATTCAAGATTTTAAAGTAAATGAGCTAAGCGTAAATATTTAAAATCCAAGATCAAATTTCATCTGCACACAAGGTTTTCAATTTTAAAGGTCATTTCAACCTTTTGGGCAAATGTCTACAAAAAATTCGACAAAATGCCAGCTGTAAATAGGCCATTTCCCAAAATTAACCTGCACAAAAATAATCCTCAAATAAGTAGTATCTCAAGAGTTCAAGGCATGCGAGAACCTAAATCTACCAGTAGGAAATTCTCATCTACTACATTCGCCATGTAGGAGGCATTTTATACTAAGCATGCATTCCAGTAGTATAGTCATCTAAGCACAAAACTCATACAAGACTAAGTATTATCAAATATAGATGATCATAAACAAAAACACAATCACCACAGGATAGTGCGTGTGCATGTGATAAGTGTGATCGTCATAACAAAACAAAAAAAAAGTTGTTTTAAAGTTATTACAAACCAGATAAAAGTATATGTAAATAAAGTATAAAAGTAGATCAGATAAAAGTTGGAATATGAAGAAACGGATCCTCACGGTGCACCACTAGGTCTCCCCGTCATCATGATCATCATCATCATCCTCACCACTCGTCTCCATCTGATCCTCCCCAATATCCTCGTCATTTATCTCTCTCAACCACTCACCAATGATGTGATTTGGCCCGTACCTCGGACTAGAACCTGGTGAACTCGCTATAAAGAGAGTCAATTCTAGAGGGAGAGGAGGATGCCTACTCTGTCATGGAGGTCCTGAACTCCTGAAATGATGCAAAGAGGTTAGTAATGGCCGCCATGATCTCGGCGTTGGATGGCACATGGGGCAGCTCCTGCAAGATCTCCTGAACTCCTAGGCCTCTCTCAGGTGCAGTGGGCAACCACATGTTGCCATTGAGCTCGTATCCTATCAATTTCAGAGTGGTGGAATTGAAGATATCAGAGGGCCTGACTTTCTTGATGGTAGCAAATGTCGTCCTGGTAACCCTCTCCCTAATGAATAGTCTAGACAAAATACCACCGTAGGGTAAAATGATCATCTTTCCAATGGTCTTAACAAACATCCACCGTAGGATCAGCATGGGGAGATCTAATTTCTTTCGTGTAAAAAGGCTCCACATCACAAAGCAATCTAAATAGGATATGTGGTCCCTAGATCTTGACCTTGGCAATATATTATATGAAATTAGGTGGTGTACCACCTTTACCTCTAAGGTCAGAGATCTGTAGCTGGGAGTACGTGTCAAATCAGCTACAGGATTTGTCATAACAAGATTGACAAAAGTGCTCACTGTGAAATCCTACTTGCCAATCCAGGTGGAGGAAGAATTAGGACAAATAAAATTGCCACCCTGGATCTGAAACGTCTCTGCCAGATAAGCATTGTCAAAGTGGAGATCAGTCTCGAGTACCCTAGAATAGTAGCCCTAGCCATCCTGAGCAAGATTGGTGTAGAAAAGCTGGATAAGCAGAGGATACATCCCCTTAAGCTGGAAGGCAATAAACTCGTACCACCCCTGGTATCGAAACATATCCAGGACGTTGTTGAAGTGGGCTTGCATGAATTCTATATTTAGGATTTTTCCTAAGATGGGGTCTTTAAGGTGGAAAATCCTGTCATACTTGATACGCCTGTTGGGTGTAGGGAACCACTGCTCAAGTGGAATACCCCCAGCGGCACGTTTATGATCCCTAGCCATAAAAAATTTCTCAAGGAGAATTGGACTAAAGGTGGCAAGGAAGCTCTCAAGGATGGGCGTAAAATGAGTCATTTTTCGTGGAAACCCATACATATCAGCGTGGTTCGGGTGCCTGAGAGGGAGTTCGGTCGCCCAAACAGCTTTAATTATAGATCCCCATGAGTCTTTTCGGTTGACCAAGCAAGGGTTCGGTCGGCTAAATTTCAGGGGCCATTTTGCAAAATCGAGGGTTGGCCGCCCAAACTAAAAATGAACTGCATGAATCGGTAGCCCGAAATCCTCATTCAGTTACCCAAAGAATAGTTCATTTACCCAAACCATATTCAGCAGCTTGAATGGATTTGAACATAAATGTTCAGCTGCCCGAAGCATGGTCAATGCCCTAGTCAGACTTCCAAGTTCAGTCGCCCGAAGTGCAAACGCATTGTATGGTTTGGTCACCCGAGCTTGGTCAACTTAATCTATTTTGACCAGTTTTCCAAAGCTAAGACCCCTATGGTTTATCTACAAGACTTAGGGCATTATAAAGACTCCAAGGTGAGTTTAGGATTAGATGATACTTAAGGCATTAGTTATTTCCTAAAGCTCAGACTTGTGCAATGGATAGAGTATGCTTAACATACGAATTCAAGCACGGATCAAGCATAAAGAGCAAGGATGCTTTTGTCCATTTGGAAGCGGACTTTGATTAAGCTATAGCCAATAATTTCATATTTTAACCAATAAATATATGCATTAAGTTCAGATTGGTTATATACTTGTATTTGCATATTGGCTTGATTTTTCAAAATGCTTAGTATGTGAGATTTTAAATTGTGGACATATACTAAGATTTTACATTCTTCAACCCAAACCACTTCCTAAGCCTTTAGTCAACACTACTCCCTATGACTAATCCTAACTGCTAAAGAAGAATTATGTGATCCTGTTTGAGCAAATTCTTCCTTGTATTTCAAAGGGTTTTCTTTCTTAACAACCCAAACCATTTTTCTATCTCTGATTCTTGATGGGTTAAGATTCGATGATTCTTTGACTTTCCATACTCATTTGGGTTTCACACCTTTTCTTTTAAGCGGGCAATCAAATTTTATGTGCCCCTTCTTTTTACATAAGACACATGTGGTGTGAGTGTATAGATTGAAAGAGGTACTAGCATAATGTTTTGATTCTTTTACAAAGTACCCCATGTATAGGTTCTTCTTTTTCTTACTTTCAACTCCATTAAAACCTATACCTTCCTTGTCTAAGGTCATCTTTTGTGAACCTAAGAGTTTGTCAAAATTTTCTTTACCTCTTGTAAATGTATAGATGATCTTAGACTGGTCCTCTATTTTCTTTTCAAACTCTTTCACTTTCAAATTTTTGAGACCCTTGCAAACATCTTGAAGCTTAATGAATTCCTTAGACATATTGTTTACCTTATGTTCAAGTTTTGCAATCAAATGGTCCTTTTTATTATCATTAGAAACTTAAGATTTTAGAACATTCAATTCCTTTTCTAATGATTCATTCTTGCTTTCTAGTCTTTTAATTTTCAAATTATTTTCTTTTTTAGCAAGAACTTTTGATTCATATTCTTTAATGCATGCATCATACTTGCTTTTTAGCATAGAATATTTCTTATTCGATTTTACAAGTAACTTATTAGTCCTAATATATTCACGTTGCAATTCATCATAAGTTGCCATGCTTTCACTATCACTACTATTATATGATTCACAATCAGACACGTCATTCAAATCAGCACATGAATCATTTTCATAATTATCTACTAAAGCAGAAGGAATCGAGATAACCTCATCATCAGTTAAGGCAACAAAACACTGGTTACCTCCCTCGAGGTTAGTGGAGCCTGAGTTGTACGGAGAGATGACTTCCTTTTGTGTGGACACACCATATCTCCTTTCAAGTTCATCCCAAATCTACTTAGCATTACTACACACCATAACCTCACATAAAACATTAGAATCTAAAGCATGCAGTAAGGTATTCATGGTATCAAAATTTACCTATACTAAGTTCTTATCATGGTCATTCATTTCACACTCAAATTTAGGAACATCAGTACACCCAATAGATTTCATAGGCACACAATCACCCTCATCAATGACTTTCCAAAATTTCCAATTTAAGGCTTTCACATACACAGTCATTTTGAATTTCCATACAGCATAGTTATCACCACAGAATACAGGTGGGTGTGTGACCAATCTTCCCTCACATGAAGGGGATGCACTAACACGAGCCATCATGATCTTTTACTAAATGACGTCTAAGTCTAAGTTACGAAACTCTAATACCAATTGTTAGCTTTGGTGCAACCCCAAGAGGGGGGCTGAATTGGGTATTTAAAATTTATCGCCTAGGTTAACTGGTTTTATCAATAGTGTAATATAGCCTAGGGTCAGTCTACGCAATCAACAAATAAACATACACATGCAGTAAAAGTAAGGTGCGAAAAGTAAACAGTACACGCAATATGTTATTGAGGTTCGGCCAAATAGCCTACGTCCTTGCCTTGGACACACCAGCACAAGGATTACCACTATAATGCTCACTTAAACGGGTGGAGCGGCACCTAAACAAACCAGGTCAATTCAAGGGGCTGACCTCAATCAACACACCTTAACAGGATGGCACACCTAGCTTTCCTAACCGGGTCTAAGTCAGTTCGAGACTATTCCACAAGACTAGTCTCCCTCTTCAAGCCCGCACCTGGAATACAACAAATGTGTATAAAGTTTGTACACGGAAATACGCTTCTAGACAAGCAGATGTGTGCACCAATACAACTCAATCAATATTGCAAGCACGAATGATATGTAAATATACTCAGTGCTCTAATGTGTGCTAAACACTCAATCAAGTATGGATTTTCAGTCTAGATCTAGAGTGTATATCCAAGCAAGATTTGAAACACAATATGTGAATAATACAAAATCAGATATGGGTTTCAAATATGCTAAGCAAGTTGAATCAAACAAACTCAATAAGATATTTCAATATACAAAACACAATGGAGTTGTTTGAAAAACTAGCTTTTGAAAAGGATTTTTGCACACCAAAATATAGATTTAGGTATCTTGCAATGACAATGCAAGAACCACAACCCTCAAAATCTTCCCACACAAGATTAAACAAATGAAATCAGTGGAAGAACTTTAATGCTAAACTCTCAAATAAAATCAATCAAGCAATAATACAAGTGAGAGTTCTAGCTAGTAAGATTAAGCACAATAGAGTTAGAAATACTCACAACACTTGAAAGATCAAGAAGTATGGAGTGTATAAGTGTTTTGGAGTAGTATAGGCTAAACTAGGGTTTTGAACAATAAGAGAATTTTTGCCTTAATCAAGGTGTTAATGCCTTACTAATTGTGACAAATGAATTGGTATTTATAGGCAAGGAGGATTTTTTGACCGTTGGGGACACAATGGGTATAATTAAAATTTTTTCAAAAGCCATTAAGAAAATTAACCCAGTTTACCCCATTTAAAAATCAGAAAAAAATATTTTAACCTGCGAGGTCCAGGTGCCCGGCCAGAGGTTCAGGTGCCCAGACAGACTCAGTCAAAAATTCATTTTAAAACAGTTTGGTCTCCTGAAATTATGCTCGAGTGGCTGAATAAAAGTCAGTAGCCAAATGTTCGTAATTTTGGAAGCCCGATTTCAAGTTCGGTTAATCAAACTAACCGATTCGGTCACCCAAACCCATTTTGAACGTGATCGTTTAGGCATTCGAGTTGTTGCAAAGGAACTTGACACAGGTTTGAGTGCCCGAGGAAGATACACTCAAAAGTAGTTCGAGTGCCCGAATCACCAAGTCAACATATTGACTTGTTCGATCACCCGAGCCGTTTTACATGGCATAGGTTCGGTTGCCTAAACCCTCTCAATATTTTCCATTAAGTTCATTTTTAGCCTAAATTGATTCCCTTGATATAATAAGTGATGCTAGGGACTTGTGTACTAAATGTAGGTACCTAAGGTCCAACTAGGGTCTGTCATGAGCATACCTACCTCCCATGCATAATGAAAATTATGACAAGTCATAGGAGTGCACAGTCCATAATTAAATTTACATCCCAGAATGAAGAAATGAAATAATAATTACAAAGACAACACATATTTCTTCATTTATCGGCACGAACACCGCACGCCATCATGGTATGTCTTTTAGTCCGAATACGCGTGCACAGTGAACCTACATGCAAACCTTAGTACATCTATTAGTACCAAGAGTATTTGTCATAATTAAAACTGGGTGTGACCTATCAGGTCAACATAACTTATATTATAATAATATTATATTATATACTTATATATATATATATATATATATATATCACTTACCCTTATATATTTATATATATAACCATCATATTACTTAATTTAATTAATTCAATTTAATAATGTTTAATTAATTAATTAATTAATTAATTAATCTAATTTTTTTTCTGGGTTGCTACATTCTCCCCTCCTTATAGAAATTTCATCCTCAAAATTCGCTAACCGATCATTTTACATAACTCTAGAATTAACTACCCATCCTCATACCAAAAATTTCAATATACTCCAATTTAAATATCAAACACCCAACTTGACCACAAACCATCAAATCACAACACCTAAATTACCAAGATTCTCCTTCAAAGGCTTTTCTTCAAAAATCAACCAACCTAACCTTCGAGTTCTAATTTCAAGTTTCCATTTCTCTGCTCGAAAACATCACCATCGATGATTTTACCATGATTTTCTGAAATTCGCGATTGATTCAAAAAATCACAAAAGACCATCAAGAGGTTTCTACCTCCAGGCCACGAAACAAAACTCATAATTTCCTACCAGTATCTTAAGCTACTCGTTCCTATCCTCGTCCTAACTCGAACCTATACTCTGGTATTAATCCAGCCTAGAGTCTAAAGAACTTAACAAACTAAAGCTCCGATACCACTTGTAACGCCCCGAACCCGAAACTGGGGTCCAGAGTGTTATTTAAAAAAAATAAATCTTTGATACCAAAATAATTACATAACGGGAGACCTCAATATTCATATACCAGAGTACTAAAAGCCTTTTATTACAAGAATATCTCCAATAACAAATTTAATACATCCTTGGAAATTCTAAGATAAACCACAAATAACAAATTTAATAATTAATCTAAACTACTATTTCTAACCCCACCCACGCTTCTGCTACGCACTCTGATTACTGTCATACTCCACATGGCATCTGAAAAATATTTGATAATGATGGGGTGAGACACATCTCAGTAAGTATGGAATAAATTATCATTAGTGGGTGGCCAATGAGTTTAGTGTATATATAAAATAACCATTTGTTAATAAACAACAACAATTGTTAATACTTTTATAGACTATACTCGCACATACACCATTATTTATAAGCGAGAGTTCTCGAGAATTTGGCAGATTACACGCCCATACATGTAACACCCCTTTGCTCTGATACCTTATGTAACCTTCCCCATTTAGTTTGGGTGTGACTACAACTGATACCTATCAGGGCACTCGCCTTACTCAGCAAGCCCTCAGGCGGAGAGTTTACTTCTCCCCAACCATATGTAATACTACATTATAAATTACATTTAATATTTTACTATAAATAACTTTCACATGAAAACTATAACTCATACCTATATAAATATTATAAACTGTAAGTTGTTAATACTTTTGCAACTATAAGTTGTGTACTATAAATACTTTGCAACTATACTCTGTGAGTTGTAATCTCTGAAATACTTTGCTCTGTTATACTCTGTTTTCATATGCTCTGTTTTCATATACTCTACTCTATTATACTTTGGTTAAATCTACAAATATGAATATAAGAACTCACCCCTTAATGGATAAACGATATGCTTCTCCCCATGACGAGTTGTGCTACATAGGCTAGACTTAACCTTGGTCGGCCTGCCACTAGGTTAAGTCAACTATACTCCATCTCTGCTAGTATGAATGGCCTTCCCATGCTGGTCTAGACTCTAGGGGGAACTCTACACTTCACTGGCCTAATCGACTATTCAATACCAACACTCTCCTCGAGACGTGTGGCCGCACTCTACTTTTCATTATTGTAGTTACGGTACCAAGCATGCTATGGTCCTTCGGAGTTCTTAAACCATGCATCGTAATTTAACAATAATAATACTCTATACTTTACTTTCTTTTCCACGGTTCCAAAAATAGTATAATACCCACATATTTCAGTATATCAATATATCATACGACAAACTCATAACTTTAATTAAACAATAATATTCTTTCTCATACCACATAATTTGGGTGTCTCTTATAATTATATAAATTACTGGAAAATTAATCGTTCTATTTTCAATATTTGTTTTACCGAAAACACCAGTTTAATTATCTCCACCATTTATTTAACTCAAAA
This sequence comes from Malania oleifera, assembly GCF_029873635.1. Taxonomy (NCBI): domain Eukaryota; kingdom Viridiplantae; phylum Streptophyta; class Magnoliopsida; order Santalales; family Ximeniaceae; genus Malania; species Malania oleifera. The sequence continues at coordinate 53,804,139 of NC_080425.1, forward strand.
TATGTATTTAAAGGAAAAATGGAGATAACCAACCATACTCACTTTAATTCTTTACAAAATACGCATAATAAACTAAACCAATAATTTTAACCGGTCAAATCATTCAGAAAATCTACTACAATAATCCAAAAATCAAATACTTTAATTAAATCGATTCAACTTTAAAATAATAATTATTATAAAATCTCTAGGCTCACAAAGACCAATTTAATTAACTCATAATCATAATAATAATCCAAAATCCAATTTCAATATACCAGAACATTCAAAAAAACATGTATATAATTCATGTAATTTCATTCTATAATTTAATCGGTTAAATTATAAAAATTCCTGACATAATTTATTTCCTTTACCTTATCACAGGAGTGATGCCTACGATGCTCCTACAACAAATCCACTATGGTTAAAATATTGGTGGTCAAATTTGGAACTGAAGGATATTTTCCGTTCTTCGATCGGTGCACATTTGGCTGAGGAAATCGAGGAGAGAGGGAGAGGGGTTAAGGAGAGAGAAAGTAGAGAGAGAGAGAGAGAGAGAGAGAGAGAGAGAGTGTAGATCTCTCGCCTTATCTCTCTCTCTCTCCGCTTGCTTTCTGCTCTCGCATCTCTCTCCTCTCCTCTCGACTCTTTCTCTCCTCTCGCTCCTCCTGCCTTCGCTCTCAGCTCTCTCTCTCGCTCTCTCTCTAGCTCGCTCCTCCTTGGGGGATATTCTAATTTTTGAAAATGGTGGGAAAAGGTCTATTAGAAATTTGGTTTACACTCTACAGATGTATGAGAAGTGGTCAGGTTAAAAAGTCAACAAGACAAAGTCTGTGTTATTCCTTTTGAAATACATTACTCCTGCTCAGAAACATGAGTTATTGAGAATCACGGGTTTCATGGAAGGTAAATTCCCAGTTATGTATTTGGGTGCGCCTTTGGTTTTTGAAAAATTGTCTTCCGGGATCTTGGAGCCTCTTGTGGAGAAGATTAGGAAGAAAATTGTAGGGTGGAAATTTAAGTTGCTCTCACAAGGTGGAAGAATGATTTTATTAAGACATGTGTTGTTTAGTATGTCGATACATTTGATGTCGGTTATTAATGTTTCTGTTGTGAAATGGATCGTATAATGAAGATGCACAACGGAATAAACAACAAGAAGTAAATGTAAATAACACACACACAACCAAAACAAGATCAACACAAATATTTACGCAGTTCGGCAAAGCCTACATCCACGGAAGCAATGGCACACAAATTTCACTAAGGAAATCAAAATGTACACAATACACCTCTCTAATGATCATCTTCACTCTCAAAATATGCCCAGGTGACATATATAGAAGTTCCACGGAGGTTTCCCCCATTTGCCCAACCACCCAACGTTCAAAAATTCAAAATTCAGAAAAACTGTCGTAGTATAGGCGCCTCTCGTCGACGAACACAGGGCCTCATTGACGAGACCAAGAAGACCCTTCATTGAGGAATACAGGGCTCTCGTCGATGATATCAGAAATATGAAAATTTCTTGTTCTCGGTAATTGTTCATCGACGAGCTTCAGAACCTTCGTCAACAAACCTCTGTTGTTCCCTCGTCGACGAGCATTGGCTCCTCGTCGACGAATCTTGTTGTGCTGCCCCCTTCGTGTTTTTCCTCCTTCCTTATTTGCTTATCAAAACAGAAGTATAAGAGCCACAAATAACAATCTCCACCTTGGCGATTATACGCCCCTTAGGAGAATCTCAAAAACATGAACTACTTCACTTTGACCTTTAAAAACTCTTGGTTGGGTATGTCTCCCTTCTATCACTTGGAGACATGGAGTAAGTCCAAGCGATGCTTGAACTTCTCTGAAGTAACTGATTTGATTAGAATATCTGATGCATTATCAGATGTGTGAACTTTCTCTAACACAAGTTCACCCGAAGCAATCAATTCCCAAACTCTGTGGAACCTCACATCAATGTGCTTAGTCCTAGCATGGTATACTTGATTCTTCGCCAAGTAAGTTGCACGTTGACTGTCACAATGCAGCACCACACCATCTTGTTGTAACCTCAGCTCTTTGACTAAACCAATAAGTCATAAGGCTTCCTTTATAGCTTTGGCAACTACCATATATTCTGCCTCAGTCGTGGACAATACAACCAGAGATTGTACCATGGATCTCCAACATACCAAGGGTAAACACATATCTCGTTGTAGACCTTCTGTCATTCATATGTCCAGCATAATCTGCATCAACAAATCCCATAACTGAAAGACAACCCCGTTGCTTGCCGAACCCGATGTCATATCTCAATGTACCCCACAAGTATCTAAGTATCCATTTTACAGCTTCCCAATGCTGCCTTCCTGGATTAGAGAGGAACTTGCTCACCATGCTTACCGCATGAGCCAAATCTAGCCTCGTACATACTATGACATACATTAAACTCCCCACAACACTAGCATAGGATACCATTGACATGTCCCGGATTTCCTCATCCGAACTTAGCAATCTGCAATAGATAACTTGAAATGATTTGCTAGAGGTGTACACACCGGTCTTGCATCAACCATGCTAAACCTCTCCAACACATTCTTCACATAACTGCCCTGAGATAACCATAATCTCCTTGCAGTCTTGTCTCGGCGAATCTTTATCCTAAGTATTTTCTTGGCTGAATCAAGATCCTTCATGTCAAATTCCTTATGCAACAGGTCCTTTAACTGATTCACCTCAGTTAAATCTTTTGCAGCTATCAACATGCCATCGGCGTACAATAACAAGAAAACATGAGAACCATCCTCAAGCTTATTCACATAAACGCAGCAATCATACTCACACTGTTTGTAGCCAATCTTCATCATATACGAATCAAACCGTTTATACCATTGCCTTGGAGACTATTTCAACCCATAAAGAGATTTCTTCAACCTGCAGGAAAAATTTTATTTTCCTGGTTCAATGAATCCCTCCGGCTGTACCATGTAGATTTGTTCCTCCAAGTCACTGTGAAGAAGCGCCGTCTTCATATCCATTTGTTCCAAATGAAGATCCTAATAAACTACCAACCCCAACACAACTCTAATAGAAGTGTGTCGGATCTCATCATAATCTATCCCCTTCTTTTGTAAGTATCCTTTTGCCACTAACCGTGCCTTGAATTTTTCTCCTTCTTTTTTTGAATTTGCCTCCTTCTTCATATACACCCATTTGCACCCAATCGGTCTCTTCCCATCTGGAAGCTCCACCAACTCCCAAGTTTGATTTTTACGTAGTGACTCCATTTCCTCAATCATTGCTCCCATCCACCTATCTTTCTCCTGGCCGTACACTGTCTCTTGAAAATAAGTTGGATCGTTGTAACAAGTAAGGAAAGCATAAGACACTAATTCATCAAAACCATACCTTGATGGAGGCCTGATAGTGTGTTTGGATATTCATATAGGAATATTGTCGACTTGCTAGTCCCGAGCTAGAGCTCCTTGCAACCACGGGTTCATGATCATTTTCGTTGCCCTGAGCTTCCAACTCCACCTGAACAACATGTTCATCACTGCCCCAGCTTTCTGGCTCCTATTTCTATTCATTAATCTCTTAAGCATGCTTCACCATAGCCTTCTCATCAAAGACAACATCTCTATTGATCACCACCATGTTTGCCACTAGGTCCCACAGCTTATACCCCTTCATACCCTCTAGATATCCCAAGAAGATGCAACGACGAGACTTCGGGTCAAGCTTAGACCCCTCCTTACTAGACACGTGGACATAGGCTGGACACCCAAATACCTTCAATTCGGAGTAGTCTACTGCATTTCCCATCCAAACCTCTTCTGCCACTTTACCCGCTAGTGATTCCTTTGGTGATCGGTTAACCAGAAAACAAGTCATACTAACTGCCTCGGCCCAAAAGTTCTTCAGTAGCCTTGCATTCAATCTGAGACACTGAGCCCTATCAGGAAGAGTTTGGTTCATCTGTTCTGCCACACCATTTTTCTAAGGTGTTCGATGAACTATAAAATGTCTATTGATGCCCTGCTTCGCACAAAACTCCATAAATCGAGAATCAACGTACTCAATCCCATTATCCGACCTTAAATATTTGATTCTTCTCCCTGTCAGGTTTTCCACTTTAGCCTTCCAAATCTTAAACTTAGAAAACGTACTAGATTTGTGATGCATGAAGTAAACCCAAACCTTTCGTGAGTAATTATCAATGAAACTCACATAGTACACATGTCCACCCTTTGATGCAACTCTAACTGGGCCCCAAACATCTGAATGTACATGGTCAAGAATTCCTTTCATCTTGTGAATAGTTGAATTGAATTTTGCCCAGTTCTGTTTTCCAAGAACACAAAATCTACAGAATTCCAACTGACATGATTTTAAACATTTCAGCAATTTTCTCTTATGTAGTTCTTTCCATGTCATGTTCTCCCATATGCCCAAGACGCATATGCCACAAGACAGTCTCATTTGATTCAGCATCCACGGTTGCAACTCCACCTACAATGGTAGTTCCCTGCAACATTTAAATATTCTCATCCAGTTTCTGCCCTTTCATCACAATCATATTACCTTTCCATACCGTCAAGACTCCACCTTTAGACTTGTAATTAAAGTCATTACAATCCAAAGTGCCAAGAGATATCAAACTCTTTCTCAACTCAGGTATATGTCTTACATTGCACAATGTTCTTACAGCACCATCAAACATCTTTATCTTTACATTTCCTATGCCAACGATCTTGCAAGAAGCATCATTACCCATAAGAACTGATCTAGAATTTACTAACCTGTAAGTGTTGAACCACTCCGTGTTTGGAGTCATGTGATAAGAACATGCTGAGTCAAGTATCCAAGAGTCCGTTAGATTATCCGACTCCACTGAGACAGATAGAACATCACCATCTGTTGAATCCTCTTCTTGAACAACATTCACAGATTTAGAAATTCCCTCATGCTTATTAGCATTTCTCTTCTTCCAATATGGACACTCCAATTTCACATGCCCCCTTTTACCGCATTTATAACACCGAATTTCCTTCTTCTTCTAGAATTGATTCCGGGATTTCTGATTGGACCCAATTTTAAACTTTCATTTTCCTCGCTCATTACAACTTTTTACCATAAGTTCTTCTCCTTCATCACATATTTTCAACTTTTGATGAAAATTTAACAAAGCACTTATTACCTCTTCCAAATCAAGTGTTTCTTTTCCCCATGTAAGAATGGTCACAAGATTTTCGTAGGTATGAGTTGAGAGCAAAGAATTTAACAGCATCAAAGCATTATCATCCTCATCAAACTTCACATCAACTCTCATAAGATCACTTATGATTTGGTTAAACGCGTTAATGTGTTGGTCTAGATTAGATCATTCTACCATCTTAAGCCAAAATAAAAGCTGCTTAATAAAAAGTTTGTTATTAAGGGATTTAGACATGTACCGACTTTCTAACTTTTGCCAGATAGCCGCTAGAGAATCTTCCTACATCACCCGATAGAGAACTTCGTCGACCAAGCACAAGCGTATTGTCGACGCTGCCTTTGCTTTCAAATCTACCCATGTTGTCTCATCCATTCCCTCCGGTTGAGTATCAAGAAATGCTTTAACCATTCCTTGTTGCACTAGAATATCTTTCACTCTCCTCTGCCACAAACTGAAGTTTTCGGTTCCATCAAATTTGACAATGTCAAATCTTGCAAAAGACGATCTTGATGCCATAACAATAATCACTCTGATACCAATTTGTTGTGAAATGGATTGTATAATGAAGAGGAACAGTAGAATAAACAACAACAAGTAAATGTAAATAACACACACACAACCAGAACAAGATCAACACAAAGATTTACGTGTTTCGGCAAAGCCTACATCCACGAAAACAATGGCACACAAATTTCACTAAGGAAATCAAAATGTACACAATACACTTCTCTAATGATCATATCCACTCTCAAAATATGCCCAAATGACATATATATATATATAAGTTCCATGGAGGTTTCCCCCCTTTTGCCTAGCCACCCAACGTTCAAAAATTCAAAATTCAGAAAAACTGTCACAACCCAAGAGCCTCTCGTCGACGATACCAAGAAGACCCTTCATCGACGAATACAGGGCTCTCATCAACGATGCCAGAAATCCAAGAATTTTCTGCTCTCGGTAATTGTTCGTCGATGAGCTTCAGAACCTTCGCCGAAAAACCTCTATTGTTCCTTCATCGAAGAGGATAGGCTTCTCGTCAACAAGTCTTGTTGTGCTGCCCCTTTCATGTTTTTCCTCCTTCCTTCTTTGCTTATCAAAACAGAAGTATAAGAGCCACAAATAACAGTTTCACAGGTCACATTTTCTCGCATCAACTCTCTTCTTGTTAATTTTTTTTGGGGAGAAGTGAAAGGTAAAAGGAAGATTCATTGGCCCTCTTGGGAGAAAATTTGTAAACCCACCTCAAAAGGGGGTATGGGCTTGAGAGATCTTAAAGAAGTCCAAAAATCATTTCTCATGAAATTTGCCTTCAAACTGCTCACTTCTAACAATCTATGGTCAGGTTTTTTCAGGGCTAAATATTGTACAAATGATCATTTATTAATAAGGAAGGGGAGACCAAATGATTCTTGGTTCTGGAAATTAGTGATGGCCACCATTCCTAAAGTTATGAATAATGTTAAAATTTTGGTGAGAGGTGAGAATTCTTCTTTTTGGTTCGATAGGTGGCTTACATCAAGGTCGTTAGTGGTGCACATTGAGGATATTTTGAACAAGAAGCTGTGTATTAAGGATTGCTGGCTAAATAACAACTGGAACTTTGATTTATTAATGGAATTTGGTTGGAGTAGACAGAACAATGGAAATCTTGCATAATGTGTAAGCTGGTAAAAGTGGTCAAGGTATATTCATCTGGAAGCCTGCCCCTGGTGGCAATTTCTCTACAAAAAACGGCATGGGAGGCTGTGAGGAGCATAAGTGATAATTTTGAGTGGAATGAGTGGTTTTGGCATTCTCTATTGCCTAGAAGAATCTTAATATGTTTATGGAAAGCTTGTTTTAAATGTTTGGGAGTAGATGATAGAATTCAGACAAAAGGAATATCGATGGTTTCGGTTTGTGGTTGCTGCGTGCAAAAAAGTTAGGAAAACACTTATCACATTCTTTCTTTAGGCGAGGTGGCTTTAGAGGTTTGGCGTCGAGCTAGTGTGGTGTTGGGGATTCCTTTCCAACAATTCCTACCCTGGAAAAATAGAATTGCAAAATGATTCTACTATACTCGAAAATCATCTATTAAAGGTATTTTAATCGGTCTGATTCCGTGTTTGATTACGTGGTGCCTCTGGAATCGAAAATGCAAAGCGAGAATGGAAGGAGTTTACCAAAGTGCGGATCAGACGTGGAGAAGTGTTTGATACTAGGTTAGTTCTTTAACTAAGAGCTCTAATTCTTTTCTAAAATTGAAGATATCAAACATTACGATTTTGAAAGAGTTTCAAATTAAGCATCAGGGAGTTTGCGCCAGGCTTGCAAAAATTATCTCGTGGGTTAAACCCCCAGCGGAGTGGATAAAACTTAATTGTGATGGGAGCTGTAGGACCAATCCAGGTACTTCGGGAGGTGGAGGAATCATTCGGGTCTGTCATGGCATGGTGAAAGTGGCTTTTTCAAGCTATTTTGGCAATGGTACGAACAATAGTGCGGAATTAAAAGCAATCCTAGAAGGAATTCGTTTATACAAACAACTTCATTATTTTAATGTGATTATTGAAAGTGACTCGATAATTGTAGTTGATTGGTTTCGAAAAGGTAGATGTATCTTATGGTATCTTTAGGATTTTTGGGAGGACTTTGTGGTGGAGGCCATCAATATAGCGAAGGCAATAGTGTGATTGATTTTCTCGCTAGAGAATGAGAAATGGGAAACAATGTCCTCAACGAAGAACAACATCTCTTACCACGTTCTTGGAAAGGTATCCTTTGGATGGATAGGTTGGGTCTCACTTTCCTTCTTCATTAGTTCATCTTCTCGATTTTTGTTTGGTTAGTTTAGATTTTTATTATTTTATTTGATTTTATTATTTTTGTTTTTGCTAGGCATGTTTAGGTTTGTTTCTTATTTAGCTTTCTTTGGATTTGTAGTCCTGTTTTGGTTGGTTGTTGGTGTTATTTTTGGGATGCCTTTAATGTCCTTTTTATCTGTAATCTCCCAATGCTTGTCATGTAACTACGGTATTCCTCCATCAAAAGTGAGGGTATATCAATAAATAATTTGAGGTGTCGCCCTCCTTTAGTTTTTTTTTTTTTTTTAAAAAAAAGCAAGTATACTATATAACCAAATCGAAAGTCATGGCAAAATCTAAGATTGTATCACACCTCATTTCTTTTCCATATCCATGACCTCCATATATCCTCTCATAGCTTATATTATCCTTTCCAATGTATCCATTCAAATTAACTCCTATGATTTTATTTTTATTTTTATTTTTATATTTATTTTTTTTGCAGATGTGTTAGTATCCCTTGTAAAATACTATCTATATCTTCCCAAAATTATCTTTTAAGATTTTCTGCTAAGCTTATTTGGATACGCACTAATGACATTCACTATCTCCGAGCTTAAAACTATCATGATATTAATGATCCTATCTGCTATTATTTTAACATCTACTATTTTATCTTTCAAGTTTTTGCTTACAATAATTCCCAACCAATTTTTATCTTTCTCTTTACCTGTGTACCTAGGTTTAAATCTTGATTTTTCAATTTTTTTAAACTTTCTCTCCTATCCATTTTGTCTCTTGAAGGCATATTAAGTTAATTTTTCTTCTAAACATTATTTCTACTATTTCCATACTTTTACCCATAATAGTTCTTATATTCCAAGTTTCCAATCTAATCTTACTTTCTTGTGCTAAATTGTTAGTCTTCTCTCTTTTATACTAACTCGGTCTATTCCCTTGATCTAAGTGAATGTCGTAAGAATTCATGATAATAAGATCTCATAAAGTTTTACGCGCCTGTCAGTTACCTAACAAACTTACTCCTTTATTTGGGTTTTGGACTAGTTAGATATACAAAGATAATTTGTGTTACACAAGCAAAGCACATGTTTGAAAATTTTTTTTAAAACCTTTTTCTTATAGACAATTTTCTAATCACACCTTCCAAGGAGGGTAATAATCAAAAGCACTTACAAAGGATAAGTCAAGTTAGCCATGTGATAATCATATGATCAAAAGTGCCTCTGCAAAAGGAGATAACCATACTTGAAGGTAGACGTTGTGACTTGAAATTGAGGTGATCCACGATTGAAGAGCACCCGCATATTGCCTATGCACAGTTGAAAGCACTAATCCTTCGTTCTTGAAGTATGCTTGGTATAGGCCCCAATCTTTTGTACTGGTATAATAGCCAAGGGGAAGCGGTCACAATAGGTTAGTTTCTTTATTTCATACCTCATTCTCCATTAACTCCTTTGTCTTTTTAGGGTTGGGACTTTCAAAGTTGCTCTCTTTCTTGTTCTCATAGGTCTCAAAATTGATTAGGCGTGACAACACATTTATTGGAATAATTTATTGCAAGAAAGACTAGAGAGTTCTTTACTTCTAATTTAACCTGGTAACACGGGCGTGAAAATTATTCATCAATTATGAACATAAAATCACAATAATTGAACATGATAGCGCTGCGACAATTTGGTTTAACCTTGAAGCTAAATTCAAGGTTTGGAACCCGTCTGTTACATTTTCGACGTTACATTTTTCACCAGCACTGCAGCAATTCAACTCATTTTTTCACCTTCTCAATTATTATCATTTTTTTTTTTTTTTTGTTGTAAAGAGCCATAATAGGTAAATATTTTATTTTATTTTAATTTGTTGGTTTGATGGCATTTCACACAAGAACCCTTTATCAAGCCAAGCATTCTCATTTATAGGCCCCTCACCCCTGGGAAGCAGCCAGAAATCAAGATCACAAGAAACGGAAGTACAATAAGACATAGAAAGGATTTTGACTTTTGTCCTTGACAAACAACAATTAAATGATTAAAAAAATAGTTAAAAAATATTAAAACTAAAGAACCATTGTGCACATGACAGTGTAGAAACAGTATAACTAAATTTTTTAATGATGCATCTTTTTCAAACTATTAAAAAATGTATTAATATTTCTTATTTATTAAATTCACACCATTTTGCAACCAGCTAATGAAACACGAGATAAAAATTATACAACACAGCCCCCTATGTATACCACAAATCTAGGCCAGCACCAGTAGTTTGACCACAATTTTAAGAAACAAAAATAATCTATCTGATATCAGCATCATGTTTGATTATCAGTCATTGTAATCACGCTTATATTGAGGGATTTTCACTTTGAACAGGTTTAACCAGTAATTAGGGGTTTGAGAACAAATACTCGCAGACATACAAGGGGCAGAAAACAAAAACTTTGAACAGATGTATTGGGTTTGAGGTTACAAAAACTGAACCCGATAAAAGCTGTATTGAGTTTGAGGTTACAAAAACTGAACCGGATTAAAAGCACAAGTGGGGAAGAAATGGCTAATGGCCAGAGAATATACAAAAATATTAATCGAAGCTGAAACTCGTAAGACAAGAATGCCGGTTGGATGGTCGTAGCATCTCCTGAATCTCCTTCTCAATCATATCAATGGGGGAGGCCCAGAACTTCTCCCCCCAATCACAACCCCGCCAATCCCACAGAAATTCATATTAACAGCAAGCGATTTCTGTTTCTCCCCAACAAAAATTTGAAGTGCCTACCATGATGGCGGTGATCCAATTTGCTCATTACTCATTCCGAATGGAACAATACTTCTCCCAGAGTGTCAAAGATTTGACTATTTCATTCATCAGGTTCTTGAATTTAATGCTGCAATCTCCCCCACTGCAAAATCAGGAAATCGATATAAAATGCAAGTCACGGAAAGGAATAAAGATTAGACCAACCCAATGGTGTCCTAAACAAAGCATAACCTAAAGATTTTCTTCCTTATTCATCGCAATTATTAAATAATCAGTCCAACCTAAGCAGAGCAACCATGCAGCCAGGCCACACCCACAATGGATTCATGGTCTAAAACCATTCTTCGAAACAATGTACAGGTTCTCACACTCCCGATTGAAAATTTTCTTTTAGACAGACACCAAATATACACTCGCATATGTACCAAGTTCTTCATAAGGGAATAAAAGAAGAGTATGAAGCAGATCAACAGTGTTTACAGTACACGTGCAGGAACTTCTGTACAATAAGGTTGAATCTACAAAGACTACCTTATGCATATATCAGGGACAGCCTTTTTCTTCTTGTAACTTGACTGCTATAGCTAGTTAAATATCTGGTCTCAGGACTCTTGTTGCACCACATGCATGAAACTCGGATTTCCACAAACGAATCAAAATATAAATGAAGCATATGAAAGTGCAGGTTACAACCACATAAAAATTAGAAGATTGATGATGGCTCCAACACAGCCATCATTGGGAAGTGGCAAGATGAAGTGGATAAAATATTTTATCTTCCTTTCCAACAGCTAAGAACTTTGTGCAAAAAAGCAGCAAAAGAAATTGAGAGAGAGATGACAAGTATCAACTAAGGGAAATGAATAGTTTCTTGAGCACATTGAATTCATGTTCGAGTTTGTGGATGGAATGAGCAGAAAAGGAATGGAATGAAAATTTGGAAGGGTCAGAAGAGTTGCAAATAAAAATTCCCAAATGTTTTACATGTTCCAATCACCAATGCACATAGTGTTTGCTAAAACCACAATTTGCGAGGAATCTGTATCATATGAGCTTCAAATTGTGAAGCAATACATGGAAAAATGATGGTAAGGGGTACAGCTAAGCACAGAAGCATTTCAAAAAGCAGTTAGGAGTGTCTAGCCTGGCCTCACATGCCTTTTAAAAAGCAGATAAATATTCCTAATCTTTACTGTATACAAGTCATCTCACTCTCTCTCTCTCTCCATTTACCTGTGTGCACACACATGAAAACCTAAGTCATGAAATACTTCCCACCTAAAGAACATTTGGGGCCATTTGGTATCACTGTCAAAAATTATGAAAATGAAAACCAAAACAAAAACTAAAAAACAAAAATAGAAACTAAAAATCAAATATTAGCAACCTGTTTGATTATTATTTCCAAAAATAAAACAAATTAAAAAATTAACTAAAAAAATTATCCCTTTTGACCTAGAATCAAAATCACAAAATATGATTAAAATAATAAAATTATAAATTAAAATAAATTAAGAAAGCATTATTTAAAAAAAATATTATTATTATAATTACTTAATTATAATATTTCAAAATTCACTTTACAAGAACAATCTTATTGTATATGACAATTAAAACGTAATCTCTAACAGTACAAGCTCCGTATCTTCTTAAATTGAATTTTTCAAACTTCAATCTGACTAATTTCACTTTTATTGTTATTTTTAAATTTTAAATTATTGTATGGGTCAATATGATTTGATTTTTTATCTTTACATCTCTTTGAGTTGTTGAGGAAATGAATACTCTTTATAATAGATTTACTCAAGGATTGTTTTATGAATCTTTGATGATGTGTTGAATATATTTACAACATTGTAACTTCAATCTTAATTCCTTTTCAATGTTTGATTTACTCAGTCAATGAATAGAATATTGATTTCTTTTAAATAAAGATGCATTCTTATTTTAAAAATGAGCTTTCAATTATGACTTACTTGAATGAGCGATCCACTCCAACCCAATAATAGAATGTCCATTGTCCCCTTTGCCCGACTCCATTTCCTAATTATATTGCATCATATCTCCAACAAACCTCCCTTTTCTCTAGGGTTTCAGAGGACTAAAAGGAACGAAATGCACAAATGGGACAATTTATAGTAGCTCTCGACTTAATTAGCTAATATTTAACCAACTTATCTCACCATCAAATTCTGGTTAATTTAATTAGCCAACAACAAACATTCTGCTCCATAAACATAAACTTACTTGCGGTTGAAAATATGGATATAAATTTGATTGAATTTAAATAAATTTCAATACAAATTTATATTACATCTTATCAAATTCAATATAAATTCAAATCCAAATCCAAAATTTCTCCAAACATAGATTAAAAATAAAATTCACAGAAAAAAAAATATATATGAAGCTCTGTTCCCCAGGACTGAAAACAAAAGCTATTTTTTAAATAATAATAATAATAATAATAATAAAACTGAGAACTGAAATCAACAATTAAAAATGAAAAGGGTTCAGTTTTGATCGGGTTCTCTGCTTTTTGGTGATTTTTTTTGGGTAATTTTCAGACCCCCCGTTCTGGCACTTCTAAAATAGAAACCTTCCAGAAAAAATATTTTGTAAATGTCTTTTATTATTTTAAACTTTAAAAATATTTTATAGGTTTTCTATTTTAATTATATTTCTAATTCATATGATTATTTTATTTCAAATTTAATTAAAAAACTATGGATAAAATGAATGATTTAATCCAAAAAAATTAATTCTAGATACTAAAATATTCTAGCAAGTAGCAACAAAATGCCAAAAATAAAATACTAAAAATCATAGATTTTGCCTTTCAATCCTTTTTTAAAACCAATAACATAAACAAATGGGTTTTTATAATTTGTTTCTTCACTATATAAAAGAGAAACATAAAAACAAAAACAGAAACGGTACCAAAGAGGCCCTTAGTTACCTAAAATATCACTTCCTGCCATTACTTTAATACAGAAACATGAAAAGCTTCATCTTCAAAATTACTCTAGGAGTCTTAACTATTCTGAGATCCTTTGCTTCCACATTCACTGTCATTTTATAAATTTTCCTAAAATCATCAAATGACACACCCCTTACTTATTGGGAAAAGTTCAACAATTAGGAGATTGCACAACAGCTGCTTCTTAAGAACAACAAAGCCACTTTTCAAATTTCAAGCCATGCAATGGAACAGAAGCACAAGCAAGTAGTACAGCTAAATTTATATTAATTTAAGAGCCACACCTTATGCGATTCAAGGATGCAATTACTCTGAGAGCACTCCGGATCATGTCTTCATTACGGTCTACTTCTTGCTTGACAGCATCTTGCTTTGGCTTAAAATTTATAGTTTTTTGGAGAGGATCAACCAATGAGTCCAACACTGAAAATGAACAAATCGGTATGAGAAAATAAAAAATTGCAGCAGAGAAATCATAATAGCAAAACTAAAACATACACTAACCTGCTAATACAGCAGATGGACACTTATCCGCAAGTTTTGAGAGAATAAGATGGCATGGCATTTTAACATCATAATGATCTGACATGATACAACTCGAATAAGTGACAAGTTGGAGAGTCAATAGTCCGCATAGCAATTCACTCTTCAAAGTGTCAATAATTGTTAAATAGAATATACAATCAAAATAAACAATATTGTTAGATAAACAAGCAATAAAGTATATAAACAGTTCTTGGACATAAGCATGTAGGAAAATTATCACTTGGTCTAGACAAATTTAATTACAAGTTACAAGCTGCAACATGTACAAACCAAAATTTGAATTTAAGCCCCTGTCAACTTCTTATAAAGACACTGGAAAAAATTATGCTAAGAATTTTTTAAACAGCAAATCAGTTTCAATAGCCGCCATGATACACAAGCTATAAACATGAGAATTACAACTTTCGCATGTTAAGGATAAAAAATATCCCAGGTTAAATAAAGTGCTTTAGGAAACCTTCAAATAATTTTCAAGTTTCATTGAAGAATTGGAAAAAAACCATCTACCTAACCACTCGAACTTATAGTCGACAAAAACACAACATGAAGACAGCACAGAGTTAATTTTGATTAAACATAACAATATGGCGTGGTCCCTAAACAAAGGCTTAATTACACAAACTGTCAAAACATTCTCTACTATGAAATATATAAGAGCACACATTTCTATGCATGCAAACAATATTCAAAGACAAGCAGACACATGTATCATACTGCAAAACATGTTATTCATTTATAATACAGAATATCGCATAGATACATGACAAATTAAGATCAAATCCCATCAACAATTAAATCAATGAAAAGGAGAATGTGGCAGAGTGTGTGTGTGTGTGTGTGAGAGAGAGAGAGAGAGAGAGAGAGAGTTGAAAGCTCACCTTCCAAACCAGATTTTAGGAATGGAACAATGAAGGATGAAGGATTCACTTGATCAAGACAACTGTCCAGCAATGTATCCACACATTCAAAAGCAGCCTTCCGCAGCTCAAGGCCATCATCCACAATGTGCTTGAACGGACCAAGATCAACTGTTCTAATCAATTCTTGCTGCATAGGAAGTAAAAAAAAGAGACGTATGACCAAAGGATACAACATATCAATTAAAAAATAAAAAGATATTAAAAAAGCAAAGAGAAAATTAACCACAACAACATGAAACCTTAAGTTCCCATTTAGTTGTGGAAAACAATTAATTTTCCATTTTCAGTTTTCCAAATAATTACAAAAATGTCCCCTTGTTTTTTAAATTTTCACATATTTGTATAGGAATGTTGTAACATATTATTGTTTTCCAAGTTCTCCATATAAATGTGGGAACTGAAAAACAAATTGCAATTCTGTAATTCCTTGGAAAACTGAAAAGGAAAATAAGAACTGTTTTGGACAACTAAAGTGGCCCTAAAATATTCCATTTTATTATAGCTAAGACAACAATCATGCTTTAAAGCATTCAAAATTTAACCTGGTAAAACATTTTAAAGGAAAAAGGTATAATCATTTTAATAATCAAACTTTGCCCAACACATTTGAAGGAAAATTTTAAAACATCTTCCCTCATGAATATTGAAACCCAAGCTTAAGTTTCTCAATGCATTTAATACATAAGTTAAGAATGAAGTCCAAATTTCAGTCAGATTTCAAACAATGTTTTGTTTTAATGATTTCATAATTAATTTTCTTTTGTAGGGATTTCGGTGCAACAAAATCAAAAAAAAAAAAATGCTACAGATAGAGCATACACAATTAATATTATTAATAATTTAGTTGGGACATCCAACATGCATGGACAGGATATCAACCACCATCAAACCAATGTTTTAAAATTGGACCAGCCACCCAGTTGGGATTGTATCAAATATATTCCACAAGTAAATCTATTATGGGTATATTTTTATCTATTTTATAATTTTATAAAGCTTCATTGCAACAATAGACATTTTCTTTTTTTATTTTATATTTTAAGAATTCAAGTGAACCATTTTTCTCTCAATCAATATTTTCAATGTGTTTCACTAGTTAAATAAATGATTATGTATTTTTATGAATATTTCACATAAAATGTTTGTAAATATTTCATATATAGAATTATTATTTTTAATTACAATTAAATCAGCAACATAGAAAAGCAATATTTGGTTATCTACAAGAAACACCCAGGAAGAAGTGAGGTTGGCCCAGTAGAAACTACACCGCCCAAGCCTTCCCATTCTTCTAGGTTGCATTTGTTTCACAGGCTAGGCTGGCTTAGACACTTTAAGCCTCTACTTGGTGCAACACAATTATATGATAGAATTGGAAAGGGGAAGGCTTCTCAGACGCTTAAAATGGGCATGAGTTGGCTCCCCCTCTCCCCCCTAGATATGGCAAGACATGAAAATCTATTTGTCTAAACCTAATCGAATTTTCCTAAACCAACTCATATTCAATCCACATGTTAAAATAGTCATATTTTGAATTGTAATTTACTCATCTGATTATCCACTTGATTTGCCATGGATTATCCAATCCGATCCGTTTTGCCAAGGGTCCATCGTCGAACGCTATGCTATGATGTGACAAATCAAAGCAATAGAATTGATTAAAGAGACTTTTCATACATGATTTAAAATTATTGAGGAAGGTTCATTAGTCAATTTTCTTAAGACTCAGCAAAGTGGGTAAGATAATATGTGGAATATTCGGTGGATAATCAGATCAGCAACTTACAATCCATATCTGACTCAATTTAGAGGCAATTCAGATGGGATATTCCATGGCAGATGGCGGGTAACCCATCCTTCCTAGGAGATTATTTTCATATTCACAGTGGCAGGGTGGAGCTCAAGCCAATGAAGTTGAAAGAAATAAAACTAAAAAGTGAACAAATAAATAAATAAGAATAAGAAAAATAAAATAAGATCCCACCCATCTCCTATCATTTTATGGCAAACCAAACACGGTATGGGATAGTTATTCTCTCAAGTCCAGTCCAATACTATTCAGCAAATCCAACCATACAAAAACTAAGCCTGAAATAAATACTCTCCAAAGGACTTTGGTTTGATTGAATGTGTCCCTCGTGGTTTGCGCTCCCCTTTTAAACCCCCCCCCCCCCCCCAAAAAAAAAAAGGCATATTTAATTATGTTGATTTATTTCATTTAGTATAGGAAATGATTAGAAAACCATTAAGCACATTGATCATTTATAAGTGGAACAAGCAAGTTAGCTTGGCTGGATTGTAATTACACAACTCAATCATGGTTTATGATTCAAGTTGTTCAAATGTCACGGTCCTCCTTTTCTCTTGTTTCATCCCTTTTTAACTTCAGGCTGGGTTAAGCCAGGGCCAGTTTGTCAGGGTTGACTGAGGGCTAAGATATTTTTTCTGTTTAAACTTGACTGATACAATCAGATCTGGTCTTGACTGGCGAGGCCAGATTTTAACACTGCCTCGAGCAAACAAGTAAAATACAATGATGCTGTGGGACTATATCAGCCAAATTGATTGATTTTGTATCAAAGATAGATCCACTGACAGAATGGTTCTAGAGTAGACCATACTGGTAAACCAATCCATGCCCTGTGATTTGGACAGCTCCCAACTTCCTATTTCAGTCCAACACCAAGTTCAATTTTATGCAGCTTCTTTGAGACATTGTACATGGTTTTACCCAAGTTCCTTAACAGAGAGCAAGGAGGTATTGGGGCTTTAAAAAGAGGGAGTACCTTTTGAGATCAAGGGAGTATTGGGGCATTGGGTTATCAAGAATTGCAGTTCCATAATAATTATACTTAAGTTCTTAGTGGATCTCTACTCACCATAGCAATTTGCAATGGTGGATGTAGGCTTGATTTTTACAGAACCTTTTAAATTCTATCCCTGCACTTAATACTTCCAAATTATTCTCCTCATACTCCATTACTCCGGCATCCAATGAATTCCAGCTCCTCTCTGGCAATTTGAACTAACAGCCTCAAACAAGGAAAAATCCATTATGTTGCTAAGCAACAGATATAGGGATGCAAAGAGGAAGAAAAGAGAGAGCTCTGGTTCCATAAGAGATAAACAAAGGACAATCAAAGATGGAGAGTAGAAAGGGTAAGAAAGACCAAAGCTCTTCAATAGCCCCTTCTTCATCAACCCCAGCATCGCTTTCACAACACTAACTTGAACCATCATATAGGATTATTCCCAATGTTCAACACAATAGGAAGTACTCTACATATGATACACTTTTTGATAAGTGTTAGAAGAGAATATGTTATTTTAATAATTATGTTGTGTTAATGGGGGTATTTTTGTCATTAAGACTTTATTATTTCTAATAATATAAAAGAGGACAGACCTGGACCTGTGCGTAGACTCCAGGAAACTGCTGCTCAATTTTTTTTTCTTCTCTCGTTTTTCTCTTCTTCTCCCTTTCTCTTCTCTCCTCCATATCTTAACTTTACAACATGGTATCAGAGCATTGATCTCCTTCAAACCTGATTTATCTGAATTGATTTTGATACTCTGTTTTTCGTTTTTTTCCTTGTCCACCCCTAATCAGTCATCAAATATGATTTTCCAGGTTGGTTTGAGAGTCGTTTAGGGAGACCCTCCCTCTGGGTTAAGTTGTGCAGCATCTTTGGCAGGAAGCTGTGTTTTCATGCTGATTTGCGGATGTGAATCTGTTTCTAGTATGCTGCTACTGTTCCTCTGTCACTTTGGGGTTTGCTGATGATGCTGTTTTGATGATATGAATTCATGATTGGTTGCTTGCAATCTTGTACCAATTGCTGGTTGTTTTTTATAGGTGTTCAAATATTTATTTCCTAACCTTCTCTGCATTCATTTCCAGTTGCTGCCAACCTAAATGCCAGGAGCTGCTGTCAGTTTGTTATTAAACGCCTGCAGAATTTTGCTGTAGTCTGCTCGGTTTTTGGCGGTTAATTCCTCCTAGGATATCGTAAGGCTCAGTACTGTAGTCACAGCTGCCTATTGAAGTTCTGGATTTTGGGGAGTTTGAAGTGTCATAAGTTCTGGTTCCTTGAAGTACAGAAAGTGCTGTTTGTGTTGGTGTGTGCTGCCTAACTTCTCACGCTCCTTCCCGCATTAAGTCAGCCATGGATACTACCTCTAACTGTAGTAGGGGAAGTTTTGGCAGATGAGGACGAGGTTTGGATTGTGGTCGTGGCAGTGGTTGTGCAATATGACAAGGACTTTTATCACCACAGTTCTTGCATTTGCACACATTTTGGCAAGGAAAATCAAACCACTAATCATTGTTGCAATCTTCTTGGGAAACCAGCTTGGGCCAATAAGTCTCTTGTGAAAGTGATTCTAATATTGACGCTTCAAACACACCTAGCCACTCTACTAGGGAGTTGAGTACATCATCCACCGTGTCATAAGAGGAGTTTAACAATCATTCTAGCATGGTTCAACTCCTCCAAATTCAGTCTTCTACATCTAATGCAACTACGGTCCATTAAGGTACAACCGGGTTTCTTGCTTCTTCATCCTCCTCGCCTTGGGTTATAGATTCTCCTCTCATATGATAGGTAGTCCTAACTTGTTTGAGTCCTTCAAACCCACTACTTTAAACTCTTAAGGTCACTCTTGCCGATGATTTGACTACATCAATATCTAGTTCTAGCAATATTCTCTCAATTCCTTCTATTCCTCCTCCGCCTGTGTTATGTGCCTAAATTTTCGTTGAACCTACTATCAGCTAGTCAATTAAGTCTCGTAACTGTTTTGTGACCTTCTTTCCTTCTCATTGTGTTATTCAAGATCTCTTGATGAAGAAGAGGATTGGTGGAGGGCTTGATAAGGATGACCTGTACTATTTCTATGGTGTTTATGGCGGGTCCAATTCTTGTCATATGGCTTCCTCACTTTCTACTCATGGTGTTTCTCCTTATCAGCAGCATGCTCGTTTGGGTCATCTATCCCTTCAAAAGCTACAAGTTTTTCCCATGTTCAAGTCCATTGCTCGTTTAGAGTGTTCTGCTGTCAGTTGGGAAAGCATATTAGGACATCTTTCTTCGTCTAGAGTTGAGTCTCGTAGTTGGGAAAGCATATTAAGACATCTTTTTTGTCTAGAGTTGAGTCTCGTAGTTGGGAAAGCATATTAAGACATCTTTTTTGTCTAGAGTTGAGTCTTGTAGTAATCATTGTTTTCTCTTATTCATTCAAGTATTTGGGATCTGTAGAGTCAAGAATTCGACTAGTCATCAACATTTTGTATCCTTTGTTAAAAGATAGGTCTGAATTTGTTAATATATTTACTTAATTCTACCCAAAAACAGAAACTCAATTTGGCATCAATATTCAAACTTCTCAATCTAATAATGCACTTGGATTTGTTCAAAATGAGCTTCATTCTTTTTGCTTCACCAAAGGTATTATTCATCAAACACATGTATACATACCCCATAGCGGAATGGAAAAGCTAAATGAAAAAATAGACATTTACTTGACATAGCACGTCTCTACTCCTTCATATGCATGTTCCTAAAACTTTTTGGACTGATGCTCTTCTTATAGTTTGTTTCTAGTCAATAGGATGCCCTCAAGTGTTGTAGGGGAAATTTTTCCCTGCTTCATCATGTATCTAGGAACATCCATGTTCTCTATTGTGCCTCGTGTCTTTGGGTGCACATGTTTTGTTCATGTTCCACATGCTAGTCACGACAAGTTCTCTTCTTGTTTTGTTAAATATGTCTTTGCTGGGTACTCAATGACTTAAGGATATAGACGTTATGATCCCTACATTCATAGGAAACGTGTTAGTGTTGATGTCACCTTTTTTGAGGAGGCATCCTATTAATGATGTCCCCCCATCTTGTGTTGATCCCCCTATTCCTCCCCCTCTCATCTTCTATTCCTCTTACAAATCCATTAGTTACTGATCCAAAGAAACAATTGAAGGTTTATGACAATAGAAAGCACGCATAGACATCACTATCGCCATGCAGGCATCTCCCTTGCCCATCACTATTTCAAATTCTAGTTTTGGAGACCCATCATAATGTGGCTTAGATTTGCCCATTGCTCACCAAAGAGATACTCAAACATGTGCTCAACAATCCTTAGTTGCTTATCCTATCGCTCATTATGTTTCAGTTTACCATCCTATTCCTATGTGTACTTCTGCCTTGGCTATTTCCTCAGTTTCTATCCCTTACCCACATGTTGAAGCACTCGCTAACACTCGGTGGAAACTTACAATGGATGTAGGAATGATGCCTTGACCACTTCAGGGACGTCGGACTTGGTGGATCTTCCTCTTGGTAAAGAGTTGGTTAAATTTCATTGGGTATACACCATCAAATATCTTCCTAACCGCTCTATCAAACAGCTCGAGGCTTGGTTGGTTGCCAAGGGATACACCCAAATGTATGGTTTTGATTATTTTGAGACCTCTCCAATTGCTTGGTTAAATTCTGTTCGTGTATTGACACATTGGCAATTAATTTTGATTGGTCCTTAATATCAATTGGATGTGAAGAATGCCTTCTCGTATGGAAATTTGCAAGAGAAGGTGTACATAGAGCAACCTCCTGGATATTTTGCTGAGGATGGTAAAGTATGCAAGTTGCATAAGGCAATTTAAGGTCTTAAAAAGTCTCCTCAACCCTAGTTCGACAAATTTAGTGTTGTAGTTTCTGCATTTAGCTTTATCAAGTGCTAACCTGATCATTTGGTTTTTCTTCACAAAACAGAGACAAGTGTGGTACTTCTAATAGTTTATGTTAATGATATCATCATCATTAGCAGTGACCATAGGGGGATTGTAGATGTTAAGCAGTGGCTTCAAGCAAAATTTCAAATCAAGGTTTTTGGTATTCTGCATTACTTTCTTAGTATTGAGATTGTACGGTGTAGGAAAGGCTTAAATCTATCCAAGAGAAAATAATAAAATACACATAGGATTTTCTAAGTGAGATTGGTTTAATGGGAGCTAAATCAATTGATACTCTTATGGATCCCAATGTGAAGTTGTCTAGGGTTGAGTTATACAATATTTTGATGAAGTCTGAGTTGGATATGTTGTTGATCGAAGGTCTACTATTGGATATTGTACATTTGTGGGAGGTAATCTTGTTACTTGGTGTAGCAAGAAACAAACTATTGTAGCAAGATCTAGTATTGAAGCAGAATACAAGTTATGGCTCATGCTATTAGTGAGCTTATGTGGCTGAAGTCTCTTATGTTAGAGATGGGAATCTTGGTGATGAAGCCAATAGATGTGTTTTGTGATCTGCCATTTATATTGCTAGCAATCCAATGTTTCATCAGAGGAAAAAGCATATAGAAGTTGATTGTCATTTTGTGAGGGATGTTGTGTTGAAGGTGGTCATGCAGACTCCCTTTGAAAAATATGTTGATCATTTAGGCAATGAATTTACAAAGCCTTTATTTAAGCTTGCCTTGCCTAATTTTTGTTACAATCTGAGATTAGGTGATATTTATACACCTCCAGCTTGAGGGGGTGTCAGAAGAGAATATGTTATTTTAAATAATTAGGTTGTGTTAATGGGGGTATTTGTCCTTAAGACATTATTATTAAGGATATATTAGAGGGCATATCTACAGCTGTACGTAGAATCCAGGAAACGGCCGCTCATATTTTCTTTCCTCTCTTTTTCTCTTCTCTCCTCTTCTTCTCTCCTCCATCTTTAACTTTAGAACAACAAGAAATAACGATAAATCCCTTGAAACAATTGCTAAAACTATATTGCATACTGATAAAATAAAATCTATGAAAATGCAATTCTAATCAGTCCACATTTTCTCAACCATTTGATTGAAAAGTTCACCTCATTCCCATACTCTCTCTGAATATTTTCATATGATTTAAAAATTTGTGAATATTTTAGTGCAAAATTTTATTTGAAAATGATTAACAAATCTGGGTTACCTCTTTAGGGATTTTTATCCCAAAGGACATCAAACTAACCCACAAACCGGTATGTGCAATCCGAATAAGGATTCCGGGATAGGGGGGGGGGTGTAACTATGTTCCTATCAGTCAAGGTGGTCAAAATTTTATTCCTAATAAGATTTTTTTAAAAAGAATCAATGTTTCATTGCATTGATTGAGCCTCAGTCCACATTCGATCGACAATCTATGCATGAGATGCACTCTCAATCCAATAGTTGAGAATATTTCTTGTATTTTCATGTGAGCCCTACAAAAAAGGTAGTTATGAAAGCACCACGGTGTTAACAGAGCATTTGGACATGAGAGAGAGAGAGAGAGAGAGAGAGAGAGAGAGAGTCTCACTCCTAATTTAACATATAAAACACATACAGAAAAACCCACATTACTTTGGCAACATGTAATAATGGGAAATATAGTACATCATTATCCTCATGTGGAGGAAAGCTCCAGCTTAAGTTTTTCTTAGCAGCACAATCCTCTAATTCACCAAAAGATTTAACTGGAAACTCTTAAACCTTCTCTTGTGATATATATAAAACAACTCAGTTTACAAAGGCAGCTTTTCACCATCTTTCCATCAAGTAGTTGATCTTACAAGACCGGTAATGTTATTCTGGGAGTACTTGAGAAATTATATATTTTTTCAGACATAAGCACTCACTCTCTCTCGGTTTGTGTGCGTGAGCGTGAATCAATTTTATTCAACTTTCCAGCAGAAATTTTGCCAAAACCCTACATGCAGGGTCTAAAAGATTTCAGTGCAACTTTAAATACTTTTCTAACTTCTTCCCACTTCATCATTGTCCTCTATTTGGGCACCATTCAACTAAAACTCCCAAAACAATAAATAAATAAATAGTAAATAAACAGAGGAAGAAGAATGAAAGAATGTTACATCAATAATTCTGACAAAACCCTGAAAAGCGTGCCTCTTAACCCATTTGGACACATTGTGGCCTTTATAATAATAACCATCCAAACTACATATTTGCCTTTTGATATTTTCCTATCCAATCTTTACTTTATACATAAAGCCTAGTAACACCCTTCCACCCTAGTAAACACTAAAACCTCAAGTTATTGTCAACCCTGTCCCACCACTTGAAAAAATGTAGAAAGCAATAAGACGTCTAATATCAATGCCAGCTAGGATGAGAGTAGAAAAATGGGAGAAAAGGGCAATAAGAAGGAATGAAAAGGGGGAACAAAAGTAATGAAAAATGTAAATTTGGGACATTATGTTTTAATAGAGACATGCTATGAGAATATAGCTACCCACTGGATAAACCATGCTGACAAGTACAACCATTCTAGTTTTATTTCAGCAGGGCCTGAATGTAACTAGTGCATAAGGGGGGGCTATCAAATTCAGTTTAGTCTCACGGATGAGGGATCTAGACGGAAGGAGATCTCATTAAAAGATGATAATAAATCTCTCCCAGGCGCAAGCTAAAATACAAAGAGAGCAAGGGGTTGGAGATGAGAGAACTTATGGCTATGACAATTGACAAAAAGAAAGTAAGTGTACTTGGCATTGTTCGGTTTTCATTTCAGCACTCAAAGGCTGCTGATTCTGAGATGTCTGTGAACACTTGAAACAGTGATCAACTGAAAGATTCACATGCATCGGCAATTTGAGAAAACAAGAGTCCAAACCAAGGCGCACACAAATCAATTATTCAAAAGGAACGAGGATAGAAGTGCTCAATTGTCAATGCTCAATCAGGAACATCTAGTGGTTTTTCTGAGGAGAATGGAAGAGGTAGTGTTTGTGTTGAGGACCAAATTTGACGAGGAAAGTGACTTCAACAATGCTCTTCAGTACCATGATCGATCTCTGTTGGATGAAACATGTGCCTGGCGGTTATAAAATGGAGTCTATTTTGGATGCAGTTTTTTAAGTGTCCCAGTTTAGTTAAATCAGTCAAAATTCTGAATGAACAGAAAAATGGTTCTGAATTAATTTGATCAAAATTCTTAACTTGTCTTTTATGATGGGAAATGATTCAGTATTTGCATATCTCCAGTTCTTTGCAGTAGGTGGGCTGTTTTGAAGGGGTGTCCTTTTTTGGATTTTTAGCAAGATTTGAAGGCTGTGTTATTTTTCCCTTTTTGTTTTTAATTTTCCCATAAGAGGGTGTCTTATTCTCCTTTTTGTACATTATTTCTTCCTTAGTGAAATCTCTCTTCTTCCTCTATCAAGCTAAAACAATTTAAAAAAAAAAAAAAAATGGTTAAAGCATTCCATTATCCAATCAACCAAAATATTGTTCACTAACCAAAAAATTTACTGACTAAATTTTTTACCAGTTAATTTGGTTAAAGAGATTGGCTAACCAACCAGCAGAAAGTTGTGTATCTGTCCAACTGAGCAACGTGTAATCTCTTCCTATTACCCTTTTCACCAAAAACTCAGCCAAAACAACATCATCCATTCCTTAAAACTCAGAATGCTCAAACCTCAAATTCTTGTATTTCAAATAGTCAGGACTGAGCAATAGATAGAAGATTAAATTTGACCTCCAGAAAAGTTAAGGAATTATAAGATGATTGAAGTAAAACATCAACAAAATAAGGGCCCTCATGAAAAACCTCATGAGAACCTAATTAAGTAAAATAAATAAATCCTCATACAAAGCAGAGTCTCAAGCCCCTAAAGATTATATCTAATTGAAAACATTCATGGAAAGTACAGAAGTCTTGAGATCCTAATTCATAAATTTAAAGACCAAACTATAGTTTAGAATAAAATATGTAAAGACACCAACCCTGTCTGTTGCTACTAGTATACCAATGAGTTCCAAACTTGGAACTCAAAATCTTAATTTATAGAATTTCCAAAAAAAAAAAAAAAAAAAAAAAAACAATAGCAGTTTGAGGATACTAATGGTGAAATGCAACCACTCAAGAAAACCAAATAGCAAGACAACAATCTTGAGACCTGATGCATCTGCTATCAAACCACGTGCAGCACCATTTATTGCTATAGCAATAAGATCAATTTCACATCATCAGTGTCACCTAAGGCTGCACACAAGTAGGGGCTTCGAATACAGCAGTGGCAAGATTAATCAAGCTTCACAAAATCATAGAGAGAAGATAGGGACCGCATGGGTGTCGGACTGACAAAGAGTGTAGCATAGAGGTGGAAAGAAGATGAGAGGGGAAAGGGGCAAGGGCTTGAATGTGAGACCAAATACAGAGTGCACACACAGGTCATGGTTAAGAGTTTATTTCTAATTATTAGCATTATACATGTGTGTATGTATGCGTATAAGCTAATCCAATTAATCAGTTTAAATTTTCTGGAACCAATAACAAAGAACAGAAAATTATTAATTCCCACCAAACCAAACAGAGTTAACCAATTAAGTTAACCAAATGAACCTTTTTTCCAGTTCAGTCAATCCATTCGGTTTTAACTGATCAGCGTCCAGCCCTACCTACACTTGGCATGAAAGTGACCCACTTTTTTCAGATGAGAGTTTACGTGATTTTGGAATTAGAGTGCACATACAAGAGGCCAAGGGGCCGCTAAGTCCAGATGTCATTGTGTTAAAAATTTGGGAAACAGTGAGCACAGGAGTGGTAACATAGGTGATAGTCCGTTGCCCATACCTCGTATCTAAGAAATTTGTCTGTCTTCTGTAAGGGTCAGAAATAGTGGTGTAGATAGATGATGACTTGCAAGAGTTACTTGACAAGACAAGGTTGAAATTTGTTCCGAAATTACAAGAGGCTTTTTGTATAACCAGTAGTTCAGTCAAAGCTTAGGTTTAAAAAAAAAATGGTAGGGAGTTGAATAATTTGAAGAGTATCATATTGTGATAGCAGACACTTGAGGGGCTTTCTTAAAAAGAGATTGTGTTTTTTCTTTTATTTTAATTTTTTCTCAATTTTCCATTATAATTTTTTCTCTTTAAAGGACTTCTTATTGCCAGTTTCTACTGTCTTCTTTCTCTCTCTTTTAATAAATTTCTTTGGCTATAAAAATGAAAAATATATTTCAGGAGCTCCATAACACTGCAGCTCAACTGCTCAAACAATTAAAAGAAGCTAAAAGAAATAACAAACCAGTGTCAAATAGGACTGTGGGAGCATTAATAATGTGGGTAAACGTGTACAGCACATCACTAGAGATGTATTTAACTATATTAAGGTTCAAAAAAAAATTTTTAATGTATATATACAAATGATCTGAGAAAGAAATACTTCAATAGAAGATCACACAAGGCCCAGGACCCAGAGAGGCAGTAAGTACACCGATTAGGACAGTGGAAGCAAATCCAAACAGCAGAATAAACAGTACATTCACAAAGAAGAAATGACATGAATAAACATTATAAAAAGGCATCCTTAACTACCTTTAAAAAAATTATACCATTAGGCCTCTTCGATATAAACATAATAGTGTCAAGCATGCTACAAGGTTCTAATGCCAGATCAAGATAAAAATAGCAGCTATGAATAGAAGGTGTACAACTATATGCAAAGCTCTAACAGAAATGATCAATTTGTCATTTAGCAGTGTAAACAATGTTCACATTCAGAAAGCAAGTCTTAAATGTCTAATCAAGCTACCTTAACAATTGTCTGATCATAGAGAAGTGGCAATAATTCTGGAAGAAGCCCCTTAACCAGGTTTGGCTTATTGTGAGCTGCTGTACTCAAGGCCAAAACAGATGCACGCCGCACATGCTGCACAACGATTCATAAAGGAGGAGAAAAAAGTTGCTGAGTATGTACTGAGAAAAGCCATAAATTAATAAACAAAACTCCAATAAAACCACAGCTACACACCTCTACTAAAACACAAGGGAAGAATGTGAAAAGAATATAAACCCACACTAAACTTGAAAGATATATAATGCCCCTTATATTAATTAAAAAAAAACTACGAATTACCCGGTCATTATCCTTAATAAGCATGAGGAATGAAGAAATCTCAGGGAATATAATCTCATCTATCTTCTCTGGCCGTTCAACTATAGCATATTTCACAGCAATGACCACCGTTGCTCTAGTGAATGCAGCTGGACTGATTGTTCGCACCTAGAGAACAACAGAGCACAGAACCCATTACATAAAACAATGTAAGACTAAATTAAACCTTAACACATTAATTATTTACCAATAGACAGATACCTTAAGCGCAGGGACAAGCTTTGCAGGTTCAATAAGTGCAATTTTACCTAGGCACTCTGCTACCACATTGCGAACACCCTCTTCTTCACTTTCACAGTGATTAAATAGTAATTTAAGTATCTTTTCAACACTTGAATCCTGGAATTCTGCTTTATCTACAGATTGTCTTACTATAACCTGCAAGACGGATGTAAGAGAAGAGATTAAAACTAGAAAGTTTGGTTGAAGAAAAGAGGATCAAGGTCTGTGAACACCTAGATAGGAAAACGTACCTCCTTCAAAGAATGAAGCAATAGATACTGTTTCTTCTGCTGATTATCAATCTGATCCAATATAAACGGTAAATATTTGGACAGATTACCAACAGCAATATTACCAAGGGCGTAAGAGGCAGCAGATTTTATTTCCTCAAATGGAGATTGAAAAGACTCAATAACAATGTTTTCTATATGTGTATGTAAGCTTAGATCTTTTCTTCTCCCAATCTCTCCAAGGCATAGCAAGGAAAGATGTTGCTTAGCCTGAAAAGCAATGACTAAAGTAGTTAAGCAGAGCTCTATATACAAAAACTCAAAAGTTATCAGGAGTTGAAAGTATGCCCCACAAAGGCAAGTCTGAAGCAGCTAAACTATAATAATTACAATATTCCACAATAAATCACAACATATTTGGCTTAAGAGTGACGGATACAGAAAGAAATAAAAACACAACCAAGCTAATAGCAGGAGACATTAGCAAAATATACAGTTAGCCCCTTTTGAAGTTTTGACTGAGCCAGCCTTCTATTCTTGCAATAACCTGATTCCACCCACAGCCATTTCCCCTCTCCATGTGTGTGCATGTATAGCCTTTCCAAGAGAGAGAAAGAAAAGAAGTGATCTAGGCCAAAATCAGCCAGTGCAGGGGCATGTATGTATGATACAAGGTTATACTCACTCCAACAGCTAGGCCCTTTTTGGAGAACAAGCCTGGTCCGGTCTTTAATCCTTGCAAATACTCTGATTCTGCCCCTCATGTTCCCCCTCCTTACGTGTGCATCAGTATTTTATATTGTCTAGAGAAGAAATATTTATAAAATAAAAACCAAAAAAAATGCAAAAAAAGGGAAAGGACAAACAAGGGGCTGTTTGGTATCAATTCTATTCTGTTTATTGTTTGCTATATGGTGAAGAAAGAGGTGGGCAATGTATTTTTCTAGAATGCTAGTTTTAAGTTTCTATTGTCAATTTTCAATTTGGAGCAATAACAGAAAACGATATTTCTTTTTCTTTTTTTTAAAATTTTGACTCATTGAAGCAAATATCTCGATCTTACTTTTGTGTATTAAATCATTGTGTATGCAATTTTTTAATCAAGTAAATAAAAAAATTTTGAACATAAATTTAAATAAAATCAAATTAAAAAAACATCACTAAATTTCTAAAATTTTGAAGGGAAAAAAATTCCAAAGATTAATTTCGCTATTTTCCAACCTGCATACAATAGGACTGTTCTAGGGGGTACTAAAGAGTGAGTTTACAAATATATTCACTACGAAAAATAATTATTAAATAATTCCTAGTCTGGTTTATTAGCATAGTACCTTTGTACCTCACAATGAAAAATATTTTGCTGATTGAATAATGGTATGAAAACTAATTGTTATTAAGCAAAGGGCAAAAATAAACATGCATTCAATCAGGTTTTTAATTTGTTTCAAGTTTGGGAATATAAACAGGTCACCAATTTTAAGTTTCTTTTCTTTTGTTCTTGTTTTTATTTTTCCTTTCTTATTTTAGTTTTCATAAATTTTGATAATGATACTAAAATCTGTCTCTTTTTTTTTGCAATAGTACACTCAAAGTTGCACAGCATTGAATTTGTTCTAAAAAATTTATGAAAAACAAAGTTACTATGCACAACAAGCATCCTATTCCACTGTTTGATCAATCAAGTCATTCCTTCACCAAACTTAATTTGCAGTCAGGTAACTATCAAGTGAGTGGCAAAAGATGATGAGACAAAGACTTAAGTGTGTGACTTGGTACAGTGCTTATTAATGCTTGGTGATGTCCTTGGGGTTAACAAATGAGCTGACTTTCAATGAGGAATTGAGTGTTTCATGACAAGCTTGGCAAGTTTGTCATCGTACGCCTTGACAACATTGTCGTCTACATTTCTAATCTAAAAAAAACATCAAATAGCATCTACAGAAGTATTCGATATTGAGAATTTGTTGACAGGTGCCCAAGGACTGCCTCTATAACCAAATTGTTAATGACAGGTAATAGATAGAACTGGATGCAAGACGGCCAAAAAAGCCTTTTAACAGCTTGAAGGAACAAATGATGAAAGATTTGGCACTTGCTCTTCCAGATATATGATACCTTACCATATTCTTAAAAATGTGAAAGACTATGCCCTCAGTGGAGTTTTGTTACAATAGGAGCATCATGTTGCATTTGAGAGTCGTAAGCTTAGTGATTGCAGGAGATTGTCTAATTTAACTTCATAACCAACCTACCTAGAGTAGGCAACATGGAATGTATATTTGTGACTGTAGGTAAGTTTTCCAAGTATAGTACTTTTATACTAACAAGTACTACTTAGTAAAGGAGATGATAGAACTATTTCCCAAACAAATTGTTAGGTATTGGTGTCACCCAACACATCATTGTGGCCTAGACACAAAATTCAAAATTCTCATCAAAAGTTCAAAAAATCCTTGGTTCATAGCTTGGTTCATTGCTAGATTGAAAGATTCAATGCGCTATTAAAAAAATTTGTGTCATTTCACCAACGCCAACCAAAAGAATTGTGTGCAGCTACTCAACATGGCTTACATATGTTTCAATGTTCAAAAAAGCTATACAACCAACAAAGAGACCTACTGAGCTTTTTACAGGTTGATGCTGACAGTTACCTCACATAGTGGATGAGTCGTACAAAGGGAAGATCCAAGAGCAAACATCTTCACCAAATAACAAATATGAAATGCAAATATTGCCAAGGAGTACCAAGAGAAGCAAGTGAGGGAAGTGGGCAAATGAAGGGGGAAGATTATTGAACTTCAATGTGGAAGACTTCACGTCAAGCTCCATCCAAGATTGATTAAGTTGCTACGAGGTCGATATAGGAGATTGCTTTGCAAATATTAAGAACTAGTACCCATCTTGACCAAAGTCAACAAGGCCGCTTATAAGGTTGATCTTCCATCTTGGATGAAGGTGCACCCTCTAGTTCGCATCTAGTGCCTTAAGTCATTCAATGCCAACACCAAGAACCAACTTGAACTCAATCAACCTATAGTGAATGGGAAGGGCCTTGGAGACGAAGAAATGATGGTGGTGGAAGATATGCATCCATTCTTTGATAGAGTTAAAAGAGTACTTAACATCAACAGATAAGAACCTCAATCGCATAAGCGGGGCAGAACGTAGCAATCCAATCTTGTTCATAGTCTTTTGCTTGCCTATGACCGCTTGCCTTGGGCACATTAGGTGGGTAATCATCGTGTAAATAATGCTATACTATTTATTCTTTAGGTAGAGTTACTCCTCAAAGAAGAAAGGGAGTATAACTCCTCGAACATAGTGATGTTTCCTAGTGGCAAAATTAGCTTTGCATAGAAAGATATTTAGGGGAGGCTAAGTGTTCATCAATCTTTCTATAACTCCCTAGCTTTTGTAAATTTGTTTAATGCACTTTCTTTGTTTGCTAAACTTGTTGCCTACAAAGGTTAATACGACAAATTGTGCTGCTTCAATACTTACCTAGGTTGCAAATGACCAAGCCGTTTGCGAGCTATTTGATTAATACCTTGTTTGAACTCATTCTTTATGATAAATGAGCCAAGCTTGAGCTTAGATTTTGAGCTCAAAAACTAAACAAGTCGAGCTTGAGCTAGACCATACTTGGCTCGCTAAGCTCACGAGCCCTAACTAGCTCGCAACTTAAATTGTTTTCAAAACTCAAATAATAGGATTGTTTAATAGGCATGGGAGTTAACTAATGAAGTAATTTCATTAACTTTTTAGTATGTAGGGTCAAAAATAGACTTGTCTATGCTTGTTAGGAGCATAGTTGTCAAATCTAGGTTCGAATCATGAATCGAAATTCCAATATAGTGAATCGTGAATCGAGAATCAAATCGAATTGAATCGTAAGATTCAGTACAAAATTTTAAAAATTGATTCCAAATGGCACACTTACGTACAACAAAATAAAATAGAAAAAAACATTGAAATTTCAACAATTATGGACAAATCATGTTGTTAACTGAAACGACGCTTGTTGTTGAAGACTTGAAGCAAGTGTTGTCAGTCTAAATCCTACCATGATCTATTTAACTCTACATATATTTATATAAAGGAAAATCTAATCATATACAAAAAGATATTCCATGATTTATCCAAACCATCTCCATCAAGTATCAAGTTGTGGTAATTTGCCACAAATTTTTACGTCTAACACCGTAACATGTGTTATGAGATGCCATCTTCAAAAACAAAAAAGATATCTAGAAGCCCACATCTCATATTCGTAAAACAAAGCAAACTAAACTCTAAACCATCTATGATAAAATATAGACTACTAATGTGCGATGTAGTGCATCATCATTCTTCATCCCATTCCCCTAATGCAAGGTCATCGTCATCATCACCATCATCATCATCTTCATCGTCTACAACAATCATCTCTTCTTGTTCCTCCTCTTCTTCATCTCCTTCCTCTTCATCAATCAGCTCAATGTCATCTTCTTCAACATTTTTTCCTTTTCCTCAACAATCAAATCTCAAGCTCCTTGGTCCTACATTATCATATGACATTACAAAATTATTAAAACATGTCAATTATTTTTAATGCTCCATCCTCCATTCATAAACTAATTACTTATAGAGCAAAAAATATAAAGTCATACAACTCATACCTCTCTTTCTTTTCTTGCTATTTCCAACTCCAATATCTTCAAAGCACTCATTGATATTCATCCATGAAACATCTTCTAGTAGACAAGGGCCTTCCTTCTCGACAATCCATTCATCATCTAATTCCATGTTCGATAAACAAATTGGATCATATGTCTCATCACTTTGATGCCTCCTTGTTTGCCTTAGCTCTAGTTGAATATTGTACTTAACAAAGATGAGCATTTAGTCTTTGTTGTTCCAATTGGTTCCTTTTTTCTGAGTGGACATAATAATATGTGCTCCAATTTCTCTCACATCCTGTGGCACTACATGTGAGGCTAAGGACTCGTATTGCAAGTCTTTGAAGCTCCTTGCATTCCTCCCCATAACTCTCGCACCATAAAACTATAAATATGATAAATAAAAAAATGAATAAACATCATATTGTTTTTTTTTGTTATAAACCGAAAAAAAAAAAAAAAACAATGAAAAAATTATCATAAAGACAAGTAGGCAACTATCGAATTGATATGAATACCGGGTTGTTTCTTGTCTCTTGTTAGAGCAGCCATGCTTAAGCCAAACACCCTTTAGCTTTTTTGAACTTTTCCAATTGTTGATCAAACTTGGTCCTTGATTCAACATCCGGATTAATTTTTTCAATAGTGCTATATAGACCAATTTTGACTTCCATGTCCGCATTAAAGCCATCACTATATTGGAACCTACAAATAAAAGAAGTGATAAAAATAAATACATAGGTAATAGGCTTACTGCTCATATAACACGTTATCAAATTGATTTAGTTTTTGGACAATGTAACTTACCTCAGATTAAGGAAATATCCTACTGCATGAAGAGGCCTATGGAGTTGCAAGTCCCATCTCGTATCAATGATGCTCCAAATATGACCATACTTGGTCAATTTCGGGCAATTTGTTCTTTTGCTCTATCCATGGCTTTATATATATACCCCATTGCCGGTTTCACATCACCATCAACAAGCCTTAGAACTTTCACAAGTGAGCTCACACACTTCAAACAATTCTTTATTGCTTTCCAAAACTTATTATCACACAATAATATGGCCTCCACTTTCTTAGCTTCAAATCTAAATGCATATTAACTCATGGCCCAATTTTCTAATGCAAAAATGGCTCAAAAAGCGAGTTTGTTTTCATCAAAACTCTTCAATGTGAGAAAATATGTAACAAAACTTGTAACTTCAGTTCTCTTCAATTCTTTTTTCCTAGAAAACTCTCTAAACATGTTAAGCACCCATATGTGTGGATAAATGAAGATACACACCTCCTTAGCCCTTTGAATTGTATTATGAAAGATAGGCAAATCTTCAATATCATGCAAAATTAAGTCAATGCAATGGGCTGCACATGGACACCAAAATATATGTTTCCACTTCTCCATTAGCAACTCACGAACACCCACATAAGCTGAGGCACTATCCGTCACCACTTGAACCACATTTTCCCCTCCAATCTCTTCCATTAATGAGTCAAGTAATTCAAACAATTTATAAGCATCCTTCACCACACTTGAAGTGTCCATTGATTTGAGCAAAAAACTGTGCCACTAATACTATTAACAAGAAAATTTGCGAGATGCCTTTGTTTTGTGTCGGTCCATCCATCTGATATCAAAGTACATCCGGTCTTCACCCATTCTTTCTTGTATTTTTCCACAATTTGTCTGACACTATCAACTTCATTCTTCAAAAATGTGACTCAAGCCTTATGATAACTTGGGAGCTTCAATCCCTTTCCACATTCCCCAACCATCTTCATCATTGATGCAAATAATGGACTCTTCACCAAGTTGAATGGTAAAGCATGTCCATATAAAAACCAGCAAATGCGTTGAACCACCGGCTCCCTATTTTTCACCAAATGCATTCAAGGTTTGTTGCTTAAACCCTTTCCCTCTTACTCCTTTCTCCCTTACTTACAAAGGCATCCATGGTGCCTCGTCTTTCTCCTATAATTTGAACTTCTTGTTCTTGTTCTCCAAATTCTTCTTGAACAATTTATTTTTCATTGTCAATATTTTTTTTGTTTTACTCCTTCCAAAAGATTGACAAATTTTTCCCTCACCTCTTCTGGACACTTCTTACAAGGAGCAACATAGTCATGATCCCCAGCAAAAATGATGCTTCATTCTAATTATGCCACCACATCTTTCAAGCCCACGATAGTTGCACTTCAAGTGCATCATATTATCATTGATTCTGGAACAATGATCCCAAGTAGGATCTTCACTCTTTTTGTTAGAAGTCTTTTTCCTAGGCTTAGCACTTGAACTAGAAGCCATCTTCCCACACTCCACACTCAAACTCCCAAATAAGCACAAACTTTCCAAGTCAAAATTCAATTTTCAACCTACAAACAAACAATGAATATTCAAGAAGAGTAAGAAAACAACTAGAAGAAAAATAAAATTATATAAATACATATTACTATAACTATATTACTTAATACTTAGTTAGTTACTTATTTATTATAAGTTTATAACTCTATATTTTGTATATTAATATATAATATTATGAGTATAACACTATAAAGTATAATGATTAATGAATAATTGAATATTATAAAATAATGAAATATGACAAATTTCAATAGTGAATAGTCCATTATATTTAACTTTTAAGTATTTCACAAGTGTACGCATTCGTTAAATAAAATCAAAGAATGATCCAATCATTTAAGGCAAGAAAATATTAATAAAAAATTGAACTTTGTGGCTTTTAAGACTATATTTAACAGAATGCGTCATAAAAAACAATAAATATTTGAATATTATTGTGTTTTATAAGAAAAAAAAGTATTATTTTTTTAATGTATAGGCTTTCTTTAAAATTTTAAAAACTAAAAAAAGTAGAAAAAGACAAAAGTACATCAAAAGTACACATAAAAATGATTAAAATATAAAAAATGAATAAAAAATTGAAGGAAACCAAATAAAGTTATTACTTATTAGCTACCTATTACACAATCAGCAGATTCAGCAGCTAAGTCTTCTCGTTCTGGGCTTCTCCCCTGTCACAAGAAAAACAAGTGCCGAGTGCCGACTGATTCTTCAATCGTACAGAGAGTAACCAGCCCCTCTTCAGGTTCTCTTGCCTTTCTTCTACGGAAGAAAGGACAATAGAGGAGAATACTGGTACCGGTAGTCCTTCGAAGCTCAATCTCAATGGCAGAAGCAGAGCACAGAGGAACAGAGGGGTGCTAAAGGGAATGCCAAAGGTCTCATTTCTTCCCTTCTTTGGGACAGAAGCTACATAAAGGGCACAGCTAACAAAATCGTGCAAAAAAATAAGGGTAAAATTGGGTTTTTATTGGCCTTTAAACCAGTCGGACATGTTAGTGCCACCAGAGACCAAAATCAATCGAATTGCACGATTCGATTTGATTCAGCTTTGATTATGCTCCACAATCGATTCCCCTAACGATTCGACTCGATTTACAGTCTGTTCGAGTCGAATCGTACGATTCTAACAACTATTGTTAGGAGCTCATCAATTTATATAGTTGATATAGAGTTTATTTTAGACTTGCATTATTTACATATGCATAATTAAAAGTATTTTCTCTTTAATCATCACCATGGTCTTAAAATTTCATGAAAAAATTGTCAAAATTTTCATCGAAATTTCTGGCTTCCCCCACCATAGAAATCGAAATGGCAATCAATTTCCGTCTTGCATAATTCCCATAAAAAATCTAAAGATCATCCAAAATTTATCGTAATCTTTAATTTTTTGCAAAACTTGTTGAAATTTTAACCCTCGGAATTCAAATGAGAGTTTTACGAGTGAAGTGAAATTTCTCTCTCAATTTATTTTATTTATTTTTATCGAAACAAAAGATTATTACAAGAGCTTTTGAAATTGATGGAAAAAATAAGCCTACAGCAACATTTTATTTAACCATTCATGTCAAAATTATCATTATTTGTATAATAAATAATATTTAAATGAATTATGAATCTCATTTGTATTAACTGAATATGTTTAATGTACATTATCTTACAAATATGCTTGATACACATACTATATTAAAACTTTTCTACCTCATACACAACATAGATGTATTTAACTTGTAATATATTAGTCCTAAAACTTACATTATTATGTTTGTTAACCATTTCTAAAGTTTCACAAAGAATTCCATGTTTTACTTGTGATTTTTCAAATCGAAATCAAAATTGACATCGAAATCAAAACTCTTGTCGAATTTTCCGTACTTGTGAAGCTTCGAAATTTAAGACTTTGTTCATCACTACTCACATTGTTTTTTATCTTTTAAAAATTTTTAATGACATAAGATAGTAAAACACAAATTAAAATATTAAATTAATATTTTAATAAGAAATTTTAAATTTAATTTTAAAATTCATTAATATATAATCATAATTTTAACAAGATTATTCTTGGCTCAGTTAGGCTCATTTTAAGCTCAATTGATAAATGAGCCGAACATGAACAAGGCTGAACTCAGCTCGTTTAGTTAACGAGCCTAGCTCAAGCTCGGTTTTAAGGACTCAATTATTAAACAAGCGAAGCCTGAACATGCTAAAGCTCAACTCAGCTCGGCTCAGCTCGATTGCAGCCCTAATTTACCCACTTGACCTGTCTTTATTTCATGCTTGCTTACTGCTTACCACGTATTTTGAATTCAATGATACAAAGTGTCGCACAGTCCTTCACATTATACAAAGTGTTCAGCCTATGACACCCACATTAGAGTTATATGAACAAGATTTAGATAAAATTATACGCACATTATGATTGTTTTGAACACAGGAACAAGAAGAGTTGAAAGAGTCAATAGCCCTTGAAAACAACAGCTTCATGGATAACTACTCATTCCCTTGATAAAGCTACATTCTGACCACCTAATTTTCGCCCAGCATCTTGTATTGTGTAGAACTGCCACTGCAAGCTTAACACTTTTTTATGTTACCATGTTCTTAAACACATAATTTGGAGTTAAAATGCTTGCTCATGGTTTGTCCTAGTCATTCAAATGAGAAGGTATTAAAGGATATTTTGGATAAATTAGTGGCATGCTTCCTAGTAACAAACATCAACATGCTACGATAATTTTTCTCTCTGAACTCCTGTTGAGAAGATGCAAGGTATGATACATATTGGATTAATTAATGGCAAGTTTTCCAATAACAAGCATCAACATAATATGTACTTTACACTTTATTTCTTCAAATTCCCCATGAGAAAGCAAGGTGAAATAGTGCTTAGCCATATCAATGAACCATCCCTCCTGAATCCAAGATGCCTTTCAGTATGACTTTTTTTTTTTTTTTGTCATTCCAATCAATGAATTCTAACCAGTGGGGAAACTTATCAGCCTATTCAACTATCCCTTATCAATTGGTCATCCTTTAACCAAGCCACAGCCCAAAAAAAAAAGAAACTAGCAACTTTATGAACACCAAAGGTACAAAACCAATTTCCATGAAAATTTATAGATTGCCCATATATCAAACAACGATAACTACAACCCCCACCAAGCTTTAAGTCCCATCAGACTACCCAATAATAAATGATAACATGGTAGTCCTATTATACCTTCATTCATATATAGGTGCAAACAACAGGAAGATAGAAATTAACCTTACCGAGTTAGTACTGCTATCATCATTAAGAATGTCTGTCAACATTTTTACAGTAGACGAACATTTTTGGTCACCCGCAGCAAGACAAAGAACAGCCACACACTGAGCAATTGAAAACAGAGCCTGCTTTGCAACACCACCGGACTGTGGAGACGGCTTAGCACTTGAAAGAAGAGAATCTAGCAAACAGTCAAAACTGGTGTTTGCAGAATAGACGAAGGCAGCAAAAAA
The DNA here is from genome assembly GCF_029873635.1 of Malania oleifera. Taxonomy (NCBI): domain Eukaryota; kingdom Viridiplantae; phylum Streptophyta; class Magnoliopsida; order Santalales; family Ximeniaceae; genus Malania; species Malania oleifera. The sequence continues at coordinate 53,843,237 of NC_080425.1, forward strand.
GTTCCGTAAAGCCTACAGTATTCAAAGAAAACAGTTTCAATCATGAAATTTCTGGATCCAAAAAGAGAAAAAATCAAAAACAAAACAAAAAACCAAAAAAAAAAAAGACAAAACAAAACAGTGCTGGAAGTGTACCAAGAGGGCCTGCCCCTGCAGCAAGGAACTCCTGATTAACTTAAGTGCTTGAGGAAGCACTTTATTTCTAACAGTTGAACCAACATTTGAACTTGACCCCCGGTCAGCCATCATGGTGCAACAGAGTTCCAAGGCAAGTGCCGCCATATGTAAGTCTGAATCACTGAAGCACAGGGACAACATGAAAGTTATGATTCAGAAAATATAACAATGACTAGAATAAATCATACCATTCAAACCCTAAAAACTAAAAAGATGCACAGCAGCACCAGCATTAGTTATAATAACAAAATCAGTTAAAAATAGATCCACGGAAAGAACCTTATCAAAGCTGAAAGTTCCACAATAATAACTTCGTAAGCAGTTGAACCAATTTTGTCACCATAACCAACAATTAGGGAATTTAGGGTTCCCAATGTCGCTTGTCTCAATGTCCGATTAGCCTAATTTCCAAAAGGAACAAACGCATGCAAAGGATTTTAAACTACTGCTTTGTAATTCAAAAATAAGCTCTCTTAAAAAATTAGATGCCCTTTTAACTGCAGCAAAATAGATTTCTCACCGTACCTTCCTCAAGAAGGCAGTCAACTCCGCAATAACTTGCTCCAAAACACAAGAAAGGTCAATTTGTAGCGGAGAGGCAGCTATGACAGCAAAAGCCTAAATGTAATAACTCCAAGTCACAAAACCATATATATATATATACACACACACACACAAACACTGATATGTAACACATTGTGTATCTAGTGAATAAACAAGTAATCAAGAAAACGAACAAAAGAAGGAAACACCAGTTATTTTATGAGTTGCCATTTAATATCAATAATAAAGCAAAATACCATCTCAGAATAATGACTGCAACATAGCCTCCAGAAAATTCAAAGAATGGAAACATGCATTTAAGTTCATCTAATTCTAGCCATGGGCGTCCCCGGGCCACGAGGCTCCCCACTTTAAGAGCGTAGGGGGAGGGACATCACAGTGTATGCTGCCTTTTGCAGCAAAAGCCAGGTAAAGGGTTTCTTTTCACAGGTGGAAACAAACAGCTAATTCTTTCATCTAATTGTCTCTTAGCCAGAAGTTTTTTTTTAGAAATAAATATTTTAACTAGCAATTAATATTGTACTTTCAACTAATTTATAGTTTCTACGCTAATCTCATTCACTATTTTTCATCATATTCATGAACAACCCGTTCAACCCTTCTGCTGCACATGCACTTAAAAACTTCTTTGAAGTTAGTGTATCGTGTTTACCCAGTAATATCAAGTATCTAACTGATTTAGTAGGTACAGGAAGAGTTTTCTAATGAAATGTATGGGGACATTTTATTGGTTAATTGTTGACTTTTTGAGTCCAATCCCTGTTTTGATGCTGACAAAGCATTTGTATCCTATGTGTGTATTTAGTTTGTGAACAGGTTCATATTTCAGCACACACACAAGGTTTAAGGGAAATGGAGGCCAAGATGGATCTTAATGCACATATACTTGGCGTACTCCATGAAGTGAAGAGAAAAAGATCAAGAAGAAAACATTTAAATTTCATTATATTGCATTTAGTTTATATTTTAGTCTGTAATAATGCATGGCACGCATGATATGGATGATAAGCTCAGGATGGCCGTAGATTGACCGTAGGGAACCAAACCAGACTTTGGTCGACCGACGTTGGATTTTTAGGGTTATAATTAGGGTCAAAAATTATGTTTTGAATAGCCCCGATCAACCAAACCCTTCTGGTAATAACCAGCTTGGTCGACCAAACACCTTGATGGCTGAAAAGTCAAAAGTTGACTAAGCCTCGGTCGACCGAATCCTTGGCAGTGTATAAATCTTGGTCAACCGAACCCATCAAAAGTCAACAAGTTGACTTCTCATGGTTGACCGTTCTAAAATGAACGTATCGTCCTTGGTCAATCAAACCAGAACGTGTCTGACCCCCCCAACTGTTCGGCCGACCATTGGTGTAGTTCAAACTGGCCACAGTCGACCGAACCATATGAGCGGTCAACCAAACCTTAGCCATGGTCAACCGAACCTACGAAGGGTTCAAAATCGCCCTGAAACGGACGACCAAATCCATAGTTCAAAATTGACACAGTCGACAGAACTTAGCAATATGGTCGACCGAACCTTGAATATGGTCGACTGAACCTCTCGGGTTGATGAAATTTTTACCGCAGTTAAACAAGGCTATTTTTCATTAAACATAATTAACATTTTCAAAAATACCCCTTATATCCCCAACAGTCATATTTTCACCCAAGTCTATATATACCCCCTCATAACTCAAAATTAGCAAAATGATTAGTTAGAAAATCCTCTCAAATTTCTATATCATATTTTCATCTTCCTAAGCTAATTTTTTATCCTCTCTTTACTAATACTTTGAAAAATCTTTCAAGAGAGCTTTGTTTTAAATCTCCTTTGGGCATTTGTTTAACAAATAAAAATCCTTTTTACTCTCATATCTTCTTCAATTTTCATATCTCATTTTTTAGAGTAAATCAAAGTTTTCTTCATATATATTCATTGATATATATCTTTGGATAAAACTTGTCTATTTGCTTGTGAATCTTGCACACATATTACAAGACTTCAAAGGCTCATATATTCTTCATTGCAAAATTATTTTTGAGCAAGAATCCTTGTTCCCCTAAGCTTTATTTGAAAAACCAGTTTTGGGAAACTCTTGGCATATTGAAAAGAGTACCTTAAGCATATTCTTACTTTAATATCTTAGCTTGGAAGGTCTCTTACTCTTTGTTAGTAAGAAAATTATTTTTCACACCCGGTAGTTATTGAGAAATATTTTTGAGTGAAAAATACACATTCTCACATTGAGCTTATTGTTGTACACATCTGCTTAGTATAGAAGCATTCTTTGTTGTACAAAAATATTTTATTCGATTATCTGTTGTATTCCCGACGGGTTCTCGAAGAGGGAGACTAACCCTATGAATAGTCTCGTATTGCTCTGACTCGGTTAGGAGAGCACCGGACTGGTTCAGACCCGGTTAGGAGAAGTAGGTGCACCATCCTGATAAGGTATTGTAAACGGTATCGCTCCACCCACAAGTGAGCAATCTTAGTGGAATCCTTGAACTGCGGCTTAAGGGGGGACGTAGGCAGTATTGGCCGAACCCCAATAACATATCGTGTGCCTACTCCTTAATTTCCGCACTTTATTTACTGCACATGTATGTTATTATTTATTGCTCTGATTGATTTATATACTGAGTTCTCTTTATATATTACTGTTGCTAGTTAATTTGACCTAGGAGGAAAAGTGTTCAAGTTTCCAATTCAAACCCACCCCCCGCCCCCTTTTTTTTTGGGAATACACCAATTCCAACATTAATACAAGCTAAAACGTTACAAATTCGATTTAAAATAAATAAATAATTCAATTGTTCAAATGTAAAAACTACAATAGGCAACTTGTAAAATTACAATAATGGAAGTGAAAAGTAATCTAATACTATATGCATTAAAGCATGGCGATTTGGCTCTGGAAATGATGATGACATGTAACCAAAAAAAAATTGAAATTATCTTTATGCTGTACATGTAATGCCTAAAAGCTAATAATTTGTTTCAATAAGACGCATCTGCCATTCTGGCTTAAGAGGAAGAGAACTCAGGCCCTGGTATTTGGGACCTCTGCATTTATTGTTTCCATGCAGCACAGAGGATTCAAAATATCTTGTAAGGTGCTTAAGAGAATGAGGACTCTTGACTATAGCATTGTGTTTGATTCAATGTATTTATCTGAAATACAGAAGAGAAGTAGACTCAGATTAGGGCTTTCTGTTGCCAGTCATGATGGATTTGCTATGCAGGGGCATCTTCCTCCTCCCAAAACCTCTAACATCGATCAAAAAAAAATCCTCCGAACATTTAAAACTCACCTAACACTATTCAAAAAGACCAAAATCTTATAAGACCTTTTGATCTATAACAGATTGTTGGTGTTATTTCAATCAAGAATGGCCAACCTCATAAAAGCCTTAACCTCATAAAGAACCTTGGCTTTCCACAAAGATTAGCAAGAGGAAATTACTACACGAGTTTCAAATTATTACATGGCCCAGGAATTTTAACCGTAATTCAGACCACAACTATTGATATGAAACTTCTGAACTGTCACTTGAACTCAAACCTGGAGTGGGGCAGTGGAGGAGGTGAAGATTAACAAGCGCGAAAGAGCTTGATGGGGTCAGATCTACCAGTACAGATTGGAGCCAACATCACTATGAAAGGCTCAGGGTTTCGAGATGAGGAAACCACCATACATGGACAGAGCCATTGTGAATGTTGCCTCGGAATTGGAGCTATTGCGCTTGATGATGCCAGTCACTGCGCTGATGGAGTTGAACCTAAAGACCATCGATCCATGGTTCCATCAATGTGCTTGTATTTGTTTCTATGATGATTTAGAGAGAGAGAGAGAGAGAGAGTATTTTATGATAAAAATAAGAAGAAATTTTATTGAAGAGAAAATACAAGGATCCAAATAAGTTCTCTTTAGAGGAGAAAAAACCAAAAAGCAACAAAAAGAGAAAATATCAAATCAGTACGGCAACCCAATCAAAATGAAGATCAGAAGAAGACGACCCTCCAAAACAAGAAGCAGAGTATACCCAGAACAACATCATATAGTGAATCCTATCCCAAAGCATAAAGCAAGACATCGTCTTCCCCAAGAAAATGCAAGCATTCGTCCCCAACCAACTACCACACAAGACAGAAAAAAACTCGCACCACCACACACTAAACCATCTCTCCTCCTTCGAAGCCTTTCAAAGAAAGAGTTAACAAATCCTCCTCTGTCTCAGACAGCTCCAGCTCTCTCCAAATACTCCACATAATTTGTCCCAGACCCTCCAAGAAAATGAACAAGGAAGACATAGGTGAGACAGATTTTCTGATCTTGCAAAACATAAAGAACAAACATCAGGAAATAAAGAATTATATTTTTTTAATCCTTTTCTTGACAAATCTTGACCTGCTATGAATTTTTTTTTTAATTATGCATTTATTTAAAGAGAAGTGTAATGTATTCAAACGGCACAAAGGGGGTGTCAACCCATCTACCGTAAATCATTTACAAAACACAATGTCAATAAAACCAGTAATGTTGTCTACATGTTCATCAATATAAACGCTGTATCATCCAGATAAATAGCTAAACCATCTTTTAGTTATTTTCCTATCACATAACTCTATGCCCCTCCCTCCCCCCCCACCCACCCCGAAAAAACTCATATCCCCTCCCCTATTCACATTCCAAAAGATGGATAGAGGGATTAGATTTACTACTTTTCCTCTCATTACCATTATTCCTGTCCAGGCCCAGAGCTCTTAAGAGACTGACTAAAACCCAATGCTGTCTCATTGCATTAAGAGCCACATTCCCCAGATTTTTAGTCCAGCCACAGTGAAGGAAAAATCTGTTGAACAATTTCCAATCCTCCTTGTACAGAGCATCCATTCACCAATACCCAACTTCTTTTTCTAAAGGTTACCTGAAGTTAAAACTCTCCTCAACATTGCTCCCCATTCCACGAAGGTCACTGATTTCTCCATATCAATCCTGAGATTATTTCTGTAATAAATTTAACAATGAATCTGCCTGTACTGTTCACCTTTCAGCTTAATCTATCATGCTTTGTTGAGAAAAGCTCCAGTTCCAAATCTAGCACCAATCTTTTGAAATTCACACTCCTTCCATTATGTGCAGGGATAAATCAGGATGATATAATAGCTTTCTTTGTCCAATGCTACCATTAGGGGTGAGCAATCAATCGGTTTGGGTAATTTGGTTAATTAACCGAATTAACCAAAAAAATTCAGTTAAGAATTTTCCAAAATCGAACCGACCGAATTAGTCATATTAACTGAACATTACCCGACCGGACCAAATTTGACCGAACCAAGTTTCAATTGACACTCAACTTAATGATTTTCAAAAATCATTTCTATTGCGCCCATGTTTCTATCTGCGGCAAAGTACAATCACTATGGATGCAATATTACCTTTAACAAACTGCTGAGCTTAAATGCTTGATGAAAGAAATGATACCATTAATCCAAGGCTGAAGACTCCAAGCTTTGAGATTTTTTATTTTAGGTATTGAGAGATGAGATCAATGATCATGAGCTCATGACTCACAAGGGTAGGGGAAGGGGAAGTCAATCGTCGGGGAAGGGGGCAGTTAGCCGAGCGCTGAGCAGCAACTTCCACGGCGAGGAGAGCTACGACCAAGGCGAGGGTCACAAGGTTATGGCAACCTGGTCTGGCAACAGCAAGGGCGACTAGAACCTTGTCTCGCGACGGCAAGAGCAAAAGCCGCGACTTGCGAGACGACTTTGGCGACGGCTAGGGCGAGGGCTGCAAGGCAAAAATAATCTGGTTTGAGAACAGCAAGGATGACTAGAACCTAGTTTGGCGAAGGCAAGGGCAACTGGGCGAAGACTCGAGGTTGTAAATTGGAAATTTGGAATTGAAGTATGGAACCCTAAATTTAAAATCTAAAGGATAACCAGTTAGAGCTCATTTATATAAATTATATATAATTATTAATTATTATTAATATATAATTTGGTTAATTCGATTAACCGAAATTAGATAATTCTCAAACCGAACCAAAAACCAATTTTTACCTAAATTAAAACCGAATTGAACCGAATTATTTTTTAACCAAACAGAACCGACCGAATTGGTTTAGTTAATTCGGATAATTCAGTTTCCACCGAATTGTGCTCACCCCTAGCTACCATAAAGACATTTTGAAAGAGATATTTTGAAGGTTGAGGTGTTGACAGCCATACCAGCTATGCTTCCAAAAAATAAACCTTTTCTCCACTTCCAATGATAACTCCTTCATGAAGGAAAACATGTTCCCAGCTCCTTCTTATCCATTTCCACATCCCATCCCATATAGTCTTCAACACTCCCTAGTAGTCCACATATTCCTATCAAGCCTATAGTTGATTTGAATATTTTTCTCCATAGCTGCTGCTCCTCCATGATCACCAATTTGACTTCCCAAGAAGGGCTTCGTTGAAAGAAATGAAATCTTTAACACCAAACCTCTTTATTTAATGGGTTGTCTTAGGAAACACCGACATTTCTAGAACCTCAAAATATCAGTGTTTAACAATACCAACATTTGTTCAACACTCCCCAATGCATACCTAACACGTGTATAAAATGATTTAATTTCTTTTTATTTTTTGCCACAGCTGAGACACTTCATGACGCAACAAGGACCCATCAGGACACTTATTGCAATGGCACTGCAGTTTTTCGGCCCTTTTAGTCATTGTAGTGACTTTGGAGCCCAAGCACCACTGTGCTACCCGCCCCCCTCCCTCCCTCTCTCTCTCTCTCTCTCTCTAAAGCCAATGCCAATTTGCCACTCTCTGTTGAGCTTTCTTTAAATTTCTTGATGAACCATGCTCATTGCCCACCATCAGCCACGGCCTTCGAGTTCTTTTTTGTTGTGGGGCCAATACATTCTACAATATGATTATAGTTGATGATTGTCATGATATTGTTTGTAAAATGCGTACTTGATAATACTGCATGAATGGTGCTAACATTTCATTTTAAATCAAAATTACCACAATATTTGTCATCTAAGAGGAAAAACATGCATATATATATATGCCGCCACATCCTCATTTTTTTGAAACAGTTGTATTTGTGTCTTCTGTCGGAATTGGTGTTTCCTAGGGTTGTCCAAGAATATCCCTAATAACTGTATGGTATTTGAACCTGTGACCCACATTCACCAAAGCAATTCTTTGAATGTTGTCCAGCCTCATAGCTGTCAAAAAAAAATGGGAAAGAGAGGCACGTACTACCGGTAGGTTTGGAGAAGTGCTCCTAATGAGGGTTAGCCTCCACCTTGACAAATACTTACTCTTCCAACCTGCTAGATTACTTTCAAACTCCTCAATTTTGTGAGGCCACAAGGATTTCTCCTTAAATTTGGCTTGCAGCAGCAGCCCAACGAACATCAAAGAAAGTTTCGCCATTTTACACCCTTCACTCACACACACACACACACACACACACACACACAAACAAAGAATTTAATCCACATCCACCCACGAAAAAAATGATAATATTTGCAACCAATGGGGCACCTGCATTTCCCTACTCTCCTAACAATGAAACCTTGTAAAACACGAACATCAAAGGCCCTTGTCAACATCTTGCTTAGTGCTTCCATAACAAGGATGAATAATAAAGGAGACATAAATTTCTTGGGCTAAAATCATCTCGACAATTTGAAGAATCTCATAGGCTACTATTGATAAGAAAATAAATTTGTAGAGGAGATGTATTTTTTTTATCCAAGAAATCACTAGTGCCCATCTTCCCCAACATAAAAACAATTAAGCCCCAGTCAGCATAATCATAATTCATATGCGTTGGCCATGTCAAACTGACAAATTACTCCATTCCCTGCACTCTTTAATTGGGAGTCTACCACCTCATTAGCCATAAGAGCTGCATTAGAAAAAATGTCTCCCTTCAGCAAATGCATTTTGAGAGGGTACCACTGCTTGTGACTGTCAGTTATCACCTTCATAAGCCTTGTTGCTAGTAATTTCAAGATGATTTTTTAAACACTCCCAACCTAGTGTGTAAGGTGGCAATCATTGATGTTAACCACCCCATTTTTTGAGCAATCAAAGCTACAAGATTATGTTCAGACTATCCACAAATTTCCCTGCACTGTAACTCATCAAATATGCCCATAATTGTTTCTTACCACTTCCCAATCAGCTTGTAAAAGGCCAATGTAAAAACATCTGGATGGCGTTACACAAATTACATTTCCTAAGATCTTTTAGCAACTCCTCACTAAAAGCGTGGTACCAAGCTACTTGCCCCTCACAAATGGCATTGAAACTCGAGGCCCTTTCAGGAAGGCATTTCTGCTATGAGCTCAGAGTATAAACCCTCGGAGAATCTAGATATAGCATCCTACATTTTTCTCTCACCTTCAAATGTTTTCCCATTAATCTCTTCCACCCAATCAAAAAAATTTAAATTTCCTTCCGAGCATTTACAACTTTATGCAAGAATCTTCTGTTTCTATCACTCTGTTTAAGCCAAAAAACACAATATTTCCATCACCAAGAGATTTATTTCACACAAATCATGTTTGACAGCTCTATTCTAAGACCATTTTCATGTCTTTACCTTCCTTAGGCAGGCATCCTTTTGCCTCTTAGCATTCACTAGATTTTTTTGGATAAAAGACAATTTTTTAAGAGCAATAAACAAAGTACAAAATAGAAGACAAGGAGTCCTCCCTGGATAACAAAAGATACACGAGTAAAAAAACAAACAATACAATACAACTATTAACTACAACAGCGCTGCCCTTTCAATCTCTCATGAGGTCAGACAGCGGTAATCTGCTGAAAAAACCAAGGGTGCACCCAAATGGATGCAAGGAAAGTTGTTCTATACAAAAGTAACTGTAGATAGGTTGAGCGAACTCTAAAAATCCTAGCATTCTTCTCAATCCACAGAGTCCAAAGGATGGCAAAGACAACCACAAACCAAAGAGCACTTCCATTTTTATTCTCTCCGAAGCCCCAGAGTAGACCAGTAAAAAATCTCCCACCTTTCCTGGGGCCACCCACTATTCCCCGCAAGAAAGAAAAGAGCATCTCAGAGCTCCGATGCCACACTGCAATGCACAAAAAGATGGGCATTTGTTTCATTGCTTGCATAACAAATGAAGCACATGTTAGGATTGAGAGCTCTATGGGGCCTTATCCTCTGAAACAATCCTGCTTGTTAATCCTTTCCAGGATCAAGGTCCAACCAAAAGCTCGAATACTTCCAAAGGACCCTAGCCCTCCAAAAGATGTGATTCCAAGAAAAAGGTTTGTGAGGGAGGCTTTAAAAGGTGATATAGAAAGGATTTGGAAATGAATATACCTGAGGGATCTCCCTCCCACACTCTTCCGTCCTCGTGAATGAGAGGAACATGATGGTACAATAAAGACAGACGGCTAATCAACTCTTCGACCTCTTTTTCATTGAGATTCCCAATGAAATGAAAATACTAAGAAGAAGGACCCCCCCCCCCCCTCGCCTCAAAAGAATTGAAGGAGTTCCTGGGAGCATTATAAAGCAAAGAAATTTTGAAAAAACAAAGAAATTTCAACAACAAAAAAGAATCCCCCACCCACACATCCTAACAAAAGCAGACTTTTTTGCCATTACCCACTTTAACCAACTAAGAGGAAAGAAAAAAGAAGCCACCTGAGATCCATTCTCTATATTCCACTTCTTGATATCCTGCTTTATTTTCAGTTTATTCGCAAGTATGTAGTGAGCATGGCTATCTACTTGAAATTCCATCGATCTCTTAACTTTGTTCACAAATCATTCAGGTCTTAACCACATATCCTCAAAATAATATGGGCCCCAAGCAATCACATCCAGAAAGATAGGATAACTTAGGCCTCAAGAAGAGTATACAAGTCACAATTGATAAATGCTCTTCCCAATCTGTTGTCAAATATATGACCCTAGAAAGGAAAAGCTGATCTCAATTTTGACCTAGTAAAATGCAACCACCACACAATCTGCCCCCAAGGGCAAAGGTTGATCAAGGTGTGCTCATGAACTCCCTAAATTTTCTCACGCAAGGTATTTCAGTATTTCCTCCACTCCTCCCATGCAAGTAGAAAACAGTTTCTAAGTCTACACACGGAGCTCATGACTAACTCACCCTCTTTACCCTTCAATTAAAAATTAACTCTCCTTGTAATCCCTATGCAGATAAATTTCTTGAATTGCCATTTCCTACACCCCAAATTACTCTTCACTTTCTAAACATTGATTTCTTCCATTTTGTTTCATGAGGCAAATTATAATCCCCATCCAATGTTTTTAGAAACTCCCTAACCTCAGGCTTCCTGTCATATCATTTAACACTCTTAACATACCAAGAAATTATTTTTAGTGGTTTCATTGCAACCAGGAGATCCTGCTTCACTTATATCACAGTTGTCATCGAATTCCAGGCTCTTTTAACTCCCTACTTCCCCTGCTGCTACCCATGTTCCCCTTCCTTCACGTCAGAACTTATTCTTCAACCCTCTTCCTCTTTATTCATCAAAAAGCCTGTAAGGCTGCTGTCTCAAACGCATCAAATGAAACCTGATGACTGTCTTTGCCTTTTTGAGCACCCATACAGACACCTGCACTTGGAAATCTCTACCTCACATCTGAATCTGGGTCCAGTCCTAGTGACACAGATCTGACGGTGTTACTCTAGCTTACTCAAAGCTCCACCTTCAAACTCAGATCAGATCCAGACACATCTTCAGCAGTTCAATCAGAATGATCATCAACTCTACCAGATCGATTTTGCTTTTCCTCCTGTCACAATTAGTTGATTGGTTCCTCTTCATCAGCTGCAAAGCTCAGTTCAAATGGAGTATCCTTAAGCCCAAGTAAAGGATTAATTAAAGAGAGACCAAATACCCATTCTTGATTCTCAAATGAAGATCTGTCCAATAATAAGGAGCCCTCAACTGGATGGCACTCAAATGCTTTGGAAACTGAGAGGAGATAGGAGAGTGCAATAACCGAGAGCCATGATCCTCTAGCTTCGCACCTGATGAGAACCACTTGTGTACTCCTCCCAGCTCTTTGACTCAAGCTCAAAGTTTTTCCTAGAGCTTGCAGAAATAGACTTCCCTCTGATTCCAGAGCACCATGCTTTTTAATTTTGAAAGCAGTTCCTTCCAGCTGTGTTCCACAGAAAGGCTTCTGCCCTACCACACACATAGGAAAGCATATTACTTGTTTATTTTTTCGTTTTCTGAAGAATGTTTTGAGCTTTGGACTGTGCAACAGTATAGCACATCTCCCATTTCAAAAGCCCCCAGCAGATGCTACTCCAATCAAAATTTAATGGCATATCCATGTTAAGCACCTAATACCAGTCTGGGAGAGATTGAAACCTCCTCTACTAACCTAGTTACATGAAAAATAGAACATAAAAAAATAAATAAATAATAGTTGAACAGTTCCATGATGGTAATCAAAGACTTCAATAAGTAGCATTACCAAAAAGAAGTGATCATACATCCATAAATGTATTATACCTGAAAAGAAGACTAAACAATTATTTGACTGATATGTGCAACTTACAAACCTTCACAGCTGTAAGCCGGGTTATCTCATTACCCATTCGATCAACAAGTACAGGGAGGCATCCAGGTAATTCTCTTTGGAGGTTATCACCAAATGTAGAAACAGCAAGTCCCATGCAAGAAATTGCACACTCTTTGACCTCCTGGAACAATATATATATATATATATATATATATATATATATATATATATGCCATAGTTAGTGCAATAAAACTTTTCATTTCAAAATCTGCTAACCTTATCCTTCTTTTTACTGGACTAAAAGAATTTCTACTAACCTGATCCTGATCTTGGTTAGTCAAGCGTGCCATTATGGCATTATATATTGGGTGAACAAAGGGTTTAAAATCAAAACCATAAACCTACATTGCAAATCAATTATCTTCTTAGAAAATGATCTACTAAGACCTCAAAGCAAGATGATAGTTTAACGAATTCAACCTCGATATTTGGACGAACAACACGGACAAGTTCCCCACATACTCTTAATGCCTCAGCTGTTACTTTGTAATAACGCTCACCAACTGCAGATATAACGGGGCTAGAAAGAGCCTAAAGAAATATCAATTAAAACAATAACTAAAATAATCAGGCAACATATTTACTCCATCATTAAATATGATACTACATATAGATGAAGATATTTATAATAGATGAAAGATATGCAAATTACTTCCATGAGACTATTACACTCATAAGACGTTCACATTAATTCTTATGACTAAAAAAATTAGGAACAAAAAAAGCCACAATCAAAAAGTAACCATCAAGGTTTTTTTAGGATTAAAGCAAAAAAATGACAAGACAAAAAGGAAGGGCCATTGGAACCATAAATTTTTTTATCATTATGACAAGCAATAACGAGCCATCGGTTGGAAATCATGTCCACCAATTTCACATTTCGAGTCAGAAAATATTAACTGCTTAATAAAATTGGTTAATTAGAAACAAAACAAAACAAAACAAAACAAAATCAAAAAACAAAAAAAAAACAAAAAAAAAAAAACACAAATACCTTAGGAGAGAGATGCAAAGTTTTAAGCCTCAAAACTTCAGTCATTCAAGAAATAGACTACACGAATTTATTTTTTTTTTTTTTTGGATAAGAGAACTAGATTTGTGTAATATACACACCACGCATACAAGATTCAACAACACAGTAATTCAGTCATTCAAGAAGCAGACCCAGCATAATAACATTCACACACAAATACAGGAAGTTGCTATTTCCACAATAGAATTTGCTGCAACCACTGACAATCTGATGCAAAGAAGGGTGGATACAGAAGAAATCATGAAAGTTAACACACATATAACAGGCCCACCATGCAAAAACATTTCCACCCAAAAGCTTCCCAAAACTTTCCTAAAAAGATTTCCAGACGGACAGTTGATCGAGCTCAAACAGTTACCTTGATATATGGGTGGAAGACAGATGGTGAATGTGAAAATAAAACTAGTCTTGTAAAAATAAGAGCCTCAATTTTCAGATTTGACGTTGAGGACTTTTCCTGAGAATATACCAGGAAAAACAGAAACACGAGAACATCAGTAGCATAAAATAAAGAAAATTGCATGACCTCAGAAGACACATCTGACATGGAGAATTTCAACTCACACTTAATGCCCTCTCGATCCCAGGAATGAGGGATCCAATGTGGTCAGCAAGGCAGTCTGGCAAGACAACAACAAGTTCTTTCAAAACTGAAAATGCACCAACCTGTAAACAAGTAAAACATAAAGATTGTTATTAGTCCACACATATATCATCCACATTATTAACAATGAGTCTCTACCTTCGTCTTGATAGATTTCTCACGCAGCTGTCTGATAATTGATTTCACAATCTTTGCTACTTCTTGCTTCAATAGCCACCTGGGACTGTACATTAGCTAATGAACTGGTATCAGAATTTAATTATGGCTATCCCAAGCAACAAACAAGGAAGTAGTAGAAAAATATGAATTGCTTCATCCTAGATATACCATTACGTGAATCTACTAATCCATCTGCAGTTCTGCAAACCACATTATCTTTAATAATCCTATGATTGGTTCAAGTAAGAATAAAATAAATAAGCTGTACTTATTCACACGTATTTTTTTTCTGTCAACCAACACACACTTTTTTGACAGCTAAAACTATTTTACTAATTAATACAAGTAGAGAGTCATAATAAAAGTTTAAACCTCCATTGGGTCCCAAGCAATCACTCCATGAACTTCCCTTCAGTTTTTACCAATTTTGCCATTATAAATTAAAATTCCATCCATGCCCCAAAACAAGCAAGCACAGACTTCACTTTAGAAGTTGGGTCATTATAGATCATCTAGTCTCTTACTCCCTCTTGAATCGCTAGAGGCACTTCCGTCTAAAATTACCACTTTTATTTGGTTGGTTGGTTACTAATAGAGTTCACATTCGCAGAGTATGAGGCCTTCTAAGCCTTTATCTCTAGATACATGCATTCTTTGTTTTGATAGTTCTGAATCTGCCTCTCAGTTATTCTTGCATTGTCCATTCTCATGAAGGATACGGAACAAGCTATTTGGTATCATGGGGGGAAAATGGAATTGCTGGACTCCGTGGAGGATCTGATGACCATTTCTTTCACAGGTTTTGGTAGGAGTCATGGTTTTAAATAACGGCCGCGACCATTACGTAACGCCGTTACATAACCTTCTTTTTGTTACCGATACCGTTACACACCTTGAAATCAATAGGAAGAAAAATCACGGTTATAGTGGCCATTACAGACCACGACCATTATGTAAAAGCTGCTACGGCCATTACACAACGGCTACAGGACTTACGCCAAAAAAATCATTTTATTTTTTTACTTTTTCTTCTCACTTTTTCCCCCTATTTCATAAATCATTCTCAATATAACATGTGGCAAGAGGAGAAAAGATTATAATAAGGATGACAATGATACAAAATTTACTATTGTTTCAAATACTCATAAGAGATGCATTCATTAACAATAGGAAAATACTAACTTGTTAGGAAAATATTTTATTTTGATAATATTAGTAATTTGATATTTATGTTCTATATTTTTCAACTTCAACCTTTATTTTCTAGTTATTTTATATTTGTACTATTCATATGTCTTATGTGTCTAATAGATAAATGGAGTGCATAATTTATTTTGTTTTATTAATTAATTTAGCACACATAAGAATTTATGACAAACAAGAAAAATAAGAAGTAAAAATATGCAAACGCATGTAATTTTTCTATCAATGGTGGTTTAAAACAAATTTAAACTTCTTGCCTTTACTAAATAACTTACTTAGTTGAACTGAGGATCCAAAATACACTAAAACTCTTTCTAAGAATAGTTAAAAACTTAAAACATGCAAGCATTCTAATATGCACAAGGTTGTGCGTGCTTGAAAAAAATTCACAGCCGCTACACCCGCTTCCCATTATGTAACATCCGCAACTCCCGCTTCCCATTACACCCGTTACCGTTACATTACACCACCCACTACTGTGATTTAAAACCATGGTCGGCCTTGTGAGATGTGGGTTATTTGCAATTTTGGGGGTATTTGGTTGGAGAGGATTACTTGCATTATTTAGGGAAAGAAGACCCCATGGCTTTTGGTCTGGGATAGAGTTCAATATTTGGCTTCTTTGTGAGCTGTTGCAACAGGCTGTCTAAATAGGATATGTTTTGTGGATTTACAACGTGATTGTTTGGCTGTCTTACTTCGAGTGCTACGCTTTTCTTTGTTTTTTTATCTCCTTGGGAGGATTCCTTAATTCTACTTTTTTTTGTACAATCTTTCTTATTTTTCTAATAAAACCTCTTCTTCCATCAAATAATAAATTAATTAATCAACATTTATTTTTGTTATCCCAACAAAAATGTCCTTTCCTTATAAGTATGCCTTCAATGAAAAAGGCTCCAAATGGGAAGCCACCCCCCCATAAACTACTTGTATACAAATTCAAATGTCTCCAGAAAATATATTATTAACCAAATTTACAAAAGAAGCATGATCTAAGCAATAGGTTCCAGTCACCAAAAAATGAAATATAGGAAGTTGTTTTTTCTTCTATTCTCTCCAAAGCATGAATTTAAAATCAGGACCAACTCTTTAAATTTGAATCAGTATGACCAGACTCAGTAACAAATGCTGGAAAAATCAGCACTAGCAACCAGGAAGGATGCAAACCAGAGTTCACCCAGATGACCCGTCCTTGTCCTTTATTTTCCTTCCTTCCAAGATTCGAAAGGTGAGAGAGCCTATGGAAATCATTGAACAAATATGGAGTACAGGTGAATCTGTTCAGCTTGACAGTTTCTCCATCAAAGTACAAAAACATGTTAATGTAAAAGAAAATAAGTAGGGGCTCAGTTGCATGCTTGGAGAGTTTCTTTCTTCAGGAAAAGAGGGACTGGATTGCAGGATGCCATACCTAAAAAACCATTCTATTGCTCTCATGGAGAGGAAGGAATTCAAGGGCTTGAAAGGGAGTAGAAGCCTCTCTGGGGTTTGGAAGTTTCAAAAGGGAAGAGACTTATTTATTTCATTTTTTTCTGGTTGAGCTGTTCCTATTATAACAGTTTGCTTCTCGGTTTGATTTCGTCAACAGTTTCTTTTGTGGTTGCAGATAGTTAAATTCTTCTTGTTTCTGTACTTAAGTAACCCCCCCCCCCCCCCCCCCCCAAAAAAAAAAAAAAAAATCTCCCTGTCCAGAATACAATTCTTCTTCCTATTAGAAAAGATAAGAAAATAAGTGAAAGCAGTGTAGCTAGAGTTCAATATATTTAATTGGAATTACAGAGTAGTTATTTAACAGATCAGTGCTGCTATATTTATCATGTTCCTCCGTATTTGTTGTGTGTGTGTGTGTGTGTGTTTCCAGCCAATTTGACCCAACTGGCATGGCCCAGTGATGGTCCGGTTTTTAAACCATGGTCCCAAGTATTTTTTCAGATTCATCAAAAAAATTCATGTCTCTCTCCCTCCAATCATGAACCCAATGGCAAAAGGAATTGCATCCTGCACCATCATGCTCTTGGCTCTAGAACGTGAGCCCCACCACACAAAAAGTTCCTTTGTGACACATAAATCTTGCTTCAATTGTCTGACGTAAAACACCAGAGAAAAGAATAACTGAAAAAAAGAACTTGCCTTGATTCATTTATGTCAACCTGTCCCTTGGTGACGTTTCCAGTTTGACGCAGTAGCTCTATGAATGTGTTGAATACATCCATCTGCAGCATAACAATGTCAGGTAATGTGGTGGAGCAGAATCAAGCACCAGAATAGAAAACATTGAATCATCCCTACCTTAACATTTT
Source organism: Malania oleifera (assembly GCF_029873635.1). Classification (NCBI taxonomy): domain Eukaryota; kingdom Viridiplantae; phylum Streptophyta; class Magnoliopsida; order Santalales; family Ximeniaceae; genus Malania; species Malania oleifera. The sequence goes on from NC_080425.1 coordinate 53,860,901, forward strand.
CCTCCCTTTCTTTAAACCTATCAATCAACTTGGGGCAAGCCTGCACAGTAAGATAATCGAAAGTTCAAAAGAGATTATTAAACAAGGACCATAATAATCTAAAACAAATCGACAACATGCAATTCAATCAATATCCTTGCATCCATGCGCATTCCCAAATTTATTTTCTAACACAAGCAATCATGGTGATCACAAGAAAGCTGAAGTATAAAATAAAACAGCAACTCATCAATGCAAAGCCCAGCAATTGCAGGTGACCTAGAAAACGGAAATTCAAAGGCACAAAAAACCTATACCTCTTCATATAATTTTGAGAGCATCTCAGGGCGAGAAACAATTAAAGCTGCTAAACATTTAGCCGCCGCTCTCCGAACTTTCCAGCTGACATCTTCATCATCTGTATATTCATTTGCACTCTCGCTACAAACATTCAAGGAACGAGGTATTTACCATAAATAACAATTGGAAGAAGCATAAATGAATTGGTGCAAACATGTAAATCAGAGAACAACATACTTATCTTCCTCCTCTTCATGACTCTCATCATCCGTATCTTCCTCCATGGTATCAGTGAAGTTAGGATCATAGCTTATGAATTCAAGCGTAAGATGAAGAATTTCATCACAATATGAAGCAATGTCCCTATGGCACCTGAGCAGGAAGCTCTCAAGAGCCTGCAATCAAAACAAACACATACATTAACACATAACAAAAATCAGTTGGTTCAAAGAATAAGGGGAAAATATAATCAAAACTACAAAAAGAAGAATCTGAATAAATTTAATACCTGCAAGCTATACTCCCGCAGTTCTTCGTCATTCTCTGATGCACTTGTGCAATAATTAATTAGCACAGGAACAGCATCTCCAAGATGGGGTCCAAAACGATATCCAACAGCACGACTGCATCACAGCCATGCCACAGCTTATTAGCAGAATGAAGTTCACAATCATAACATAAACAAATGAAACAATAAGCAATCCCTCAAATAAGTAGCTTTCCTTTGAAACAAAAGTGGAACCAATGATCGAACACACACTGCACAGAAACTGACCAATAGGATCATGTTCTCAAAACAACCCATATAAATTTTGTTTAATTATTCAAATAAAGGAGGGAAGGCTCATGATACAAATCAACAATCAAACTAAACATCATCTTACACATAAACACACAATGTGGATGCATACGCATAAACACACAGACGTGCATATATGCACAAATGTGGATGTACATGCAATGAAGGTTTGAGTACATATGCTTGTTGGGTTTACTCCCTTTAACCTGGAAATATTTTACTTTTGAATAACATTTGAGCTAGTTTTATCATTGTCAAAGGGGGAGAATGTTGTGCATGCTGATGCTATGAATGTTAATTGTGCACGATGTGAATATGGATTATGAAACAAATGTTAATATTATGTATAATGAAAAGGAAATGAGGGTTGAGAATACTATGTTGTTTAGATAGTTGAACTTTTTATTGGATGTAATGCATATATCTCAGTTCAAGACTTCAAGTCAATTTGATAAGGATTTCTACATTTGTTAAGATTTATATGTGTTTATTGTGCAGAAAACCTAATACCAATGTGAATTGAAATGGGCTTGCAATTTGAGTAAACCTGTTTCTAGCACAACATGAGCTTACCCAAATGAGTGAAGGGACCAAGAACCTCCACAAAATGAGCTTGCTCCACTTCCCTATCATTGAAATTTCTAAAGAAATTAAATCCAAAGAACCCCCCCCCCCCCCCCAAAAAAAAAAATCCAAAGAAAAGGAGCAAGAAACAGGAGCACTAAAAATAAGCAAGTTCAAGGCTAGGGAACAAAAGAAAGGAAGTTATGCTTGTTTACAAAAGCTACTCGGAAATTCTTTTGCTGCACCCAGAGATGTAAAAGGAAAAATCTCGTTCTGTTCATTTCAAGCACACCAAAAATGGTGTCTCAAATGCCCAAAGCCTCTCTCAGCTACCCGCTACGAGGAAATGAGATATTTAGTGTACAGACCAGATTGAAGGAAAAAACTTCAATCTGAGGCTTTAGGGTGGGTAAGGAATTCATCATTATGTGTGAGAAAACTTTGGTAAGGCATCAGGTAGATTGTCCCATGATTAAGGTTCAGTTTGGAATCAAACGGGAAATTTTGTTCTTGGAGAATATCCTGACAGTTCGACTACTCGGGGGCAGTCAGACCTATGTGATTGGGTTTTGCAGCTGAGTTCAAATGGTAAAAGGTGTTCAATCTTTGTTCCTGGAGGTCTGAAAGGACATCACTGGAGCATTTTTGTAAATCAATTACGGGAGCTCCTAAAGATTTGAATCTCTCCTGTTTCAAGGTGAAACAATTTAAAGAAAGGAAGTATGTGCAGGGTCGATAACTGATAAGGTTTGTGGCTAGAGTCGATGTGGATTTGTGGTAGTGTTGCCCAATTGGCAGAGTTTGGTTACGGCTTCAGGGCTGCGGTAGAACACAATAAACGAAGGTTTCTTGATTCTAATGGCACAAAGAAGGGCTGCGAGGGCACTAGGGCTTTTTGGCCTGATTTTAAAAGCAATAGGTCATATTTGGCTTGGCCGGTTAGGATAGATTTGGGGGTACAGTGTTGCAGGATGTGAGCTGTAGTACAAATTGTAAAGGCCTCAAAAATTTTTTCAATCCTGGAATGGGCTCAAGGAACTTGGGCCACCAACAGAGAATCTTTAAAACAGCCATTTGTAACAAAGAAGCCCAACAAAGGAGGTTCTTTTCTCCTTCTCAGCAATGCTGTTCCACAGTTTTAAGGTCTTAAATTTGGATCTCAACCAAATTTTTTAGGCTTCAAATATATAGAAATTTCAATGTTGCTGTCAATTTCAATTTCAATTTTAAAAAATGAAGGAAATTAAGCATAAAGCATGGAATTATTTTTTGAAACTTTAGAAACTATTAGTAGGCATGATAAAGCAAGATTTAAAACTAAAATGTTATAAACAAAATACATCAAGGAATAGTGAAGGTCTGTAATATGATGAGCCTAAATAGCTTCTGAATAAAGACAAACCCTCAATTGTTTCAATATTGCAAGCTTTAATTTGAATTATTTGTTGTTTAATATTTCCTTTCATAATACTTAATTTTTTAATTTTTAGTGTTTAATATTTAATAATTTTTGTAAGAGTTTTCACAAGAACAAAATTTTATCTTTACCCAGTGAATCAACAGTGCTCATTTTCCCTGCTAAAATGCCTCTCATTCCCTCCTACCAAATCAGACATTGGACAACTGATTCAGTCTCAACCAAAGACAGAGCCTCGTTTGGACAATATTACCTTCCAAATTTCTTCCATTTCCATAGGCATATGCCACAAAGGCTTGAGTTGCGACTGGATTCTAACTGGGCAGCCACCTTCTTCTTCAGTTGATAGAGTCAAAGATAACAACATATTATGGTGGTCTGTAAACTTTAATCTGATCACTCTTATTTTCTCAATTGCTCATCACAAGGTAGAGAAAAATAAAGGAGATAGTGGGGACAATGACCATGACTCACTGATATACATAACTTCTTTTCCATTGGTGATTTGAAGCTAATGCTCCAAGATAAGATGGAGGCCTGGGTGAACTATTTGCACACTGCAAATACATCTCCGTGGAGGTGCACAATCTAAAAATCTGATAGCGAGTTTTTCTACAAAGAACATCTCATTCGTTTTCCCTTTGCTATTATGGTTTTCTTTTTTTTTTATCTCATGCTTGGATTTTTTTATCAGCAAAGAGTAAATTCATAAAAAGGGCACCAAGGGGGTGTCACCCATTTACAAACAAGAAAATAGGCAGACAAAAAAAAAAAGATGGATCAACAGTGCGACAGCATATCCAAGAGATCTAAAATGAAATGTTTCCAGCATGCACTGCAGATTGAACCAGCATGAAAGCATAGTAATAAGCCAACTGTCCCTGAGGATTGTGGTAGATGTTCCTTCAAAAGCTCTAGCATTTATTTATGTCCAGGCAATCCAGAAGACGGTAGAAAAAGCTTCTTCTTTTTTTTTTGCTTTCCCTAAATACCCTCCCAAGCCTAGATTTCTTGCCCACAGATTCAGCAGTGAATCAGTGACCCAGTTCCATCTTGAAAGAACAGACACAGCAACAAAAACAAAAAACAAAAAAACAAAAAACAAAAAAATAAAATGATTTTAACTCCCAGCCATGGACATTTCTAACAAAGAGGATGTTCTAAGTAGTCCCATTAACGAAGCAGTCCACATAAATACTCAGAAAAGCATCTTTGTTGCAAGTAAGATTAAAAATTACCTAACATTGAGAACTCAGAGTGATGAGCCGCATCATCATGCCAAAACAAACTGTTGTTCCCTTTTCTAACATGGAAGTGAGTGAGGGTGAAAAAATCATCCTACACATTCCTAATAGCTTCCAAACACTAACCCTATAGGACTGCCTGGGCTCTCTAGATGTGCACCCATAAAGCAATAACCTTCTCCAAAGAAATTCCTTCTCATTCATGATCATGACACCCATTTACCCATGAGGGCCTTGACAACAGGGAGAGAACTGAGACCCAAGTTACCTCTTGGGATTGGTTGCCAGAGAACCACCCATTTAACCAAATGCAACTCAAGAACCTGCCCCTTATTTCGCCTAAAGAAATGAAGAGATACTTCAATCTTTTGGCCACAGAACAAGGAATAGGGAAGAAGGACACAAAGTAATCTGAGAAGTTTAACATAGGTCACTCTACGGCACTTGTGCTTCCAACCAGCCAATATTTTTCAAATTTTTTGACAGTAAGGTCCCAAATAATTTTTCCTTCAATTTTGCCACAAGAGGGAGCCCAAGGTAGTTCATCAAAAAAAAAAAAAAAAAAAAGTGCCAAGAAATTGCTATTATTCACATTTCCACAGCAAATGAGATCACTCTTCCCAATGACTTTTAAATCAGAGATTGCTTCCAAACAGAGAAGTAAGCATCTGAAATTAAGGATTTTCTAAGCTTCCACCTCACATGAGATCATGGTATCATCAGCAAAGAAGAGGCAAGAAACTTCCAGCTCCCTCCCATTTCCCTCCACTATCCTTTGCTGGGTTATATCGCCTCTCTTCCCATCATAATGCTGTGATTTCCTCTTTTCTATGAGGGTTTCCTTTTCTAGGGGCTTTCACTTTAGAAGGGATTTTTAAATGATAGAGAGGTGCAGGAGCTGTATTCTTTACTCATTTTACTGAAGAGTTCCAATATCTCCAACAATAAGAGTGATGGACCTGATGGTAGAGTTTGGAGAATTAGCTGTGACTCTCACTTGTTTATTCATCGTTCTTCTGCTTGAAAATTGGGGAACTCTCTTTTTTGGGGTGTCTGGAGAATTATGGGTCTGTCCAATTCAGTGCAAAATATGTTGACTATTTCTTTTGCTGGCTTGGGAAAGGCAAGGATGCTAGAAGGATGTGGAGATGTACTCTTCGGGCTGTGCTGTGGGAAATTTAGCTGGCAAGAAATGCTAGAAGTTTTAAAGGGAAGAGATTATCAGTGAATTTATTTGGGACACAATTCAATATTCAGCTTCTCTTTGGGCTTACGGTGCAGACTGTTTTAAGGGTTGCTGTTTTCAAGATATGTCAAAGCAATGTTCTAAAAGGCAAAGGCATAAGGTGAGGCATTTAACCCTTAAGAGGTGAGGCATAAGCCTTAAGGTGTTGGGGCGTAAGCCTTCTGAGAATTTTATTTTTATGCAAACAAATTACATATATAATTACATGAAATAAAATTTTATTTTTATGTAAAAAAAATATAATTTTATTTTTATGTAAATAAATTACATATATAAAAATTAAGAAAAATCAAGAATATAACATGAAAAAAAATAAAATGCAATTTGCAAACTACTTGCTAGCCATTCAAAAATTGCTCACTTGAGTTCATTACTTAAATCATGACGAGATAGCTACAACACTACAAAATTCAAATTATTTTCAAGATCTAAGATACAACTCTCATTTATTGTAGGAAGGTTCAGTTTTAAGAGTTTTAGAAATCAACTCATATTATGATATTCCTTTTATATAAACCTAGAGTTAAAATTTTCTAGCTGAATCTAACTTGAGAATCACACACCCAAAATGTGCAAGCCTTAACTAAAAAGGCGCAAAAGGCATGCCATTTGTAAAAATGCGAAAGCCTCAGTGTGAGATTTGTTAAGCATCAGAATGGAATAATTCACTCCATCCCATTCCTACAACCATTCCATTCCAACTTGATTCCATTCCTCTCCTCATTTCATTTCACAAACCAAATGTGTCATAAGAGTTTAAGCATACATTCAATATAGATTTGATGTGGTCTATAAAGCTTTGATTTGGTTAACGAGAAATTCCTACTGTTTACAATCATAATTTAATTTTTGTCTGCAACTGCACACAATTCATCGTATTTCTCTTTTAAAGAAAACAAATTATTTAAAGAGGCAACCTCAATCTAGGAATACATACAAGTGAATATTTGTATAAAAATGAACAAATATTAAGAAAGTGAATATATCCAAGCAAAGAAATTTGAAGAACTAGGTGACTCACTGACTAATTTATTATAAAAAAAATGTCAATAAAGTGGAAATAGTTTAGCAATTTTTTTGAAAACTTTTTTAGTACTTACCTCAGAGCTCCAATCATTTGAATGTTAGTGCGAGTCATTTCAGGCTTTAAGCCCTTATTTTTCAAGAGTCTAACAACTTCTACAGTTGCCTTTGCCAACAAATCATCCGTCAAACTAGATGCAAGAGAAGCTGAAGGAGAAAGAAATTAGCAATGTTATACACCCACTTCTCCACTTATTCAAGACCTCCATTCATATCTAGGTGTGGCAGCTAAAGAACTATATACTAAACATTATGATCAGTACATTTATCAAGTTTAACAGAACTTACCAATACATGACACAGCCTTCTTTCTAACAGAGGCATGATTGGAGCTCAATTGGGATAATAATGCACCTAATAAAAGTTCATGATCGGATGCCAACAAATTCCCATATCTATGAAGAACGTCACATAAAATATCAAGACATTCACATTTTATCTCCGTGCTCATTCCCTGTGAAAAGCATGCAACACAAAATTAGATATTGAATATACTGAAATATAGCATCCATGAAAAAAATAAAATGTCAAATACATTGAAGAATAATACCATGAATTGGTCATTTCATTCAAGAAATATATTTGTTTATGTTTATGTTTATGTTTAATATCCAATACATGAAAAGAATGGGACAGAACTGGCATCCATAACATTGAAGATTCTGGGAAGCCATTATTTAACATCTGGTCAAAACAGCATTATTTTCTGTTAACAGTGACCTCTGAAATCCTCTCCCAAAGTGCTTCTTTTAGTATTTATATTGAGTCCATTTTCATTGCACCCAAAAAAAAAAAAAAACTGAACAAATGATGCATCAATTCAAGAACTGGATGACACATCAATTCAAGAATTTGGTGACACTTCAATTCAAGAGTTTGATGCATATTTATATAAATAAACAAATATAGAACAATAAAAGGACTAAAAAAACATTTAAAACTATTATCAAAAAACATCTTCTATGAAATAGAACGCTGAATCTTAGGCACATTTGAAATCATTGTCAAAAAATTATGAAAACAATAATTAGGAGCTAAAAGATGGAAACTGGCAACACATTCGATTATATATCAAAAACTGAAACAAATTAAAAACCTACTTAAATGCATCATGTGCATCATTTTTGTCTTCAAACTAGATAACAATTAGGACATAAGAAACTGACCTCCCCTGAGGTTTGGCAAAAAGACAAAGACCTCAAACACTGAAACAAATTAAAACCTACTTAAGTGCATCATCTGCATATTCATTTTTGTGCTCAAACTAGAAAACAATTAGGACAAAAGACACTTACCTCTCCTGAGATTTGGCAAAAAGACAAGGACCTCCCTGAGGTTTTAAAAATCTCAAGGACCTCCCCTAAGGTCTCAAGAATCACAAGAACCTCCACTGAGGTTTGTCAAAAAGACACAAACCTCCACTTGTATTTTGCAAAAAGACAAGACTTTTAAGTAAAGGTTTGTGTCTTTCTGGCAAGTCTCAGGTGAGATTTGTGGCTTTTTTGGAACTTTAGAGTTTAGAGGTTAATGGGATTTTGGAAAGCTCAAGGAAGTCCTTGTCTTTTTGCCTAACTCCAAGGGAGATCAGTGTCTTTTACCCTAATAATTAATTACCTTATCATCTGTCAATCGTGATAAAATTTTTCATCACCAAGTACTAAGCAATTTACACAAATCTGAATAATACATCAATAAATTACATTAGAGACACGACAAAGAAAATACGATTAGGACAACGAAAAAGTTTTAAATCACATTTCAATTTTATGTTAATTATTCTTCATTAAAAAAACTGCGTACAAAATTATTTAATCTAGAAAAGTGAGCTCCAGATACAAAATACTAAACATGTTGTCACAACAAAAGAAAGCCAGAGCTCAATTGTCAGCAATAACATAATCTGAAAAATGGCAATGCAAACAAACACATTGTCACCCCCCAAGTTCTTTTACTGCATCACATTGAAACCAGTCAACATCAGATAGAAATGGTACCAAACAAGCCCTTAAACACTGAATGTACAGTCCTATCAGCCAAATATAATCCACAAAAACAATTTAAGAATTACACTATTTATACTGAACTAATGCATTAGTAACTTAATCAGAATAATATCCAAAAAAAAAAAAAAAGTTTGTTAAGAGTAATTCTTCTCAAAAAAAATAATATCTAAATCACAAACATGTAGAAAATTAAGTTGCCTAACCATCTCATTGTGATTAAGACTGATATCAAAATGTGGTATACAAACATAATGAAAACCTTTTTGGGATACACAAAAGGAAAAGCTCATGCTAATGGCACTAATTATATTTATGCATTCACTTATAATTTTGCTGCTGTTTAAGGGCAGTCAATTTCCTTTTTATTTTTTAAGAAATAACAGAAGATATTTGTCGATATAGAGAATGGAGTGAAACATGAAAAGGTGAACAAGTACTCACAAGAAAAAACCAAAAAATAAGAGGACACTAAGAAAGACAAGATAATAAAACTATGCCCCCTCACCATCTAACCGAACTGCATTTCCTCAAAGATCAACCAACCTTACTCCCATCTTATCCATCAGTCGTAGAGCATCAATATCCTTACCAACAGTAGTCAAGATAACATCCCCATTTGTGAACATTCTCTTCTTCATCGCAACCATCCCATCAGATTCAAAAATAGGAATGCCATCTAAATCTTCCAGCAGAGTTGGTGATGCCAGACATATCAGCCATGAAATCTGAAGCATCTGAGATGTACCCACATTTTTCATCAAATTCAACCAATAACAGACCACTAACACGTGCAAACTTGCAATTACAATTACTTTCATTGTCAGATATGTCACCTCATTTCTTTTTAACCTTAAACTTAACTCCTGCACTAGCCTTATCGCCTGAAACATCTTTCATAACTGCCCGGCTCTCTTCAATGGTAAAAACTACCATCATAATTCATCTTTAGATTTCGTTGTCTGCATAATCAGAGTCAACCGACTCTCACCAAACACTTTCATGTCTCAATACCTACCTGTAGAAAGTTTGACCTAAAACAGGCCACATTCAAGCACCAGCAGCACCCATCACACAACTACAATATCAGCAGAGTATCCTCAGAAACCAGCTATTGTCAATCTTGATTCTGATTTCCCTGAACCTTCATCAAACCCTCAATGAGCAAATCCCTTAGATCCAAGGACATGCCATTAACCAGCAATCAATTGGATGACTCCACACAATCACTTCCCTTCTCATTATGTGTCACTACCTTTCACCCGTACTAGATCTCCTCATATGTCTTACAACCCAGAATCAAATCTGCCGCAAAACTGACAAAGCCCAGCTCCAACTCCTGTCTTTGTTTCAATGAAGACCCAACAGCAAAGTTAGAAGCCTGTTTCATTGAACTCCTAGGTGGATCCTTGCGCCAAAAAAGCATCGTGGGCCTGAATTTGATTCAGTTGCCACCCAACCAACTTGTAGTGACTTCGGGCCCTTGGGCCTATATCCCTCTTTCTAATTTATTATTTCACACACTTGTTAGGCCTCACCCACTGTTGGGTTCAGTCCACTCAAATTGCAGCCTAGAACCAAAGTGCTATTAATCACTCCAGGCCTACAACAATCCATGAAAGCTCCAGGCCCACAAGCAGCATCCCCTTCCTGCTTACATGAACCTAATACCTTAACTGCCCACCTACCTGCTTTCTAGCCACTTAAGCACCACACTGGATCCACATAAATCGACCACATATACAGAACTGATCACCTTCCTTGCAATTTCTGGCTCATTAATCCTTTTCACCAACTCATTACAATCGCTATCTCCCTTACCCAACACCAGCTTGGCATCATATTTATTTTCAGATTCCGCTCGCACAAATAACTTCAACGAGCAAACTCCCACCGTTGAATCTTTTTCAGCCCCCATGGGCAAAATAAAATACCCCTTACCATTAGACCTTAACACAATTCCAAAAAATTTCTCCAACACATCGATATGTGTTTCACCCAGCAGCAGAACTTCCCAAATGTCTTCTGGTCATTCAAACAGCCACAGAAGAAATGGCGTTCATAAACCCACTGTGCTGCCGTTGCCATAACCCTAACTCACTTGTTCCACAAATGATTAGTTTCTAACATTTAAACAGAGCACCGTAAGCCTGCCTTCTCCAATCTCAGATTCAAGCATGTGCCATTGGTCCGGATTTTTTTAGTGGCCAACCCCTTCCATCATAACTAGGGGTGAGCACAATTCGGTGAAAACCAAATTACCCAAATTAACTGAGTCAATTCAGTCGGTTCGGCTCTGTTTGATTTTGATTTTAGGTAAAAATCGATTTTCAGTTTTAGGCTCGGTTTGAGAATTATCTAATTTCGGTTAACCGAATTATATATTAGTAATAATTAATAATTATATATAATTTATATAAATTAGCTCTAACCAGTTATCATTTAGATTTTAAATTTAGGGTTCCATACTTCAATTCCAAATTTCCAATTTACAGCCTCGAGTATTTGCCCAATTGCCCTTGCCGTTGCCAAAGTAGGTTATCGTCGCCTTGCAGCCCTCACCCTTGCCGTCACCTAAGTCCTCTCGCGAATCGCAGCCCTTGCTCTTGCCGTTACCAGACCAGGTTCTAGTCACACTTGCCGTCGCCAGACCAGGTTGCCGTCGCCTTGCAGCCCTCACCCTTGTCGTCGCCCTAGCTGTCGCCTCAAGGCTCTCACCCTTGCCGTCGCCCTCCTTGCCGTGGCAGTTGCCGCTCAGCGCTTGGCTAACTTCCCCTTCCCCTACTCTTGTGAGTCGTGCTCATGATCATTGATCTCATCTCTAAAGACCCAAAATAAAAACTCTCAAAGCTTGGAGTCTTCAACCTTGGATTAATGGTATCATTTCTTTCATCAAGTATTTAAGTCTGCAATTTGTTAAAGATAATATTGCATCCTTAGTGATTGTACTTTGTCACAAATAGAAACATGGATGCAATAGAAATGATTTTTGAAAATCAATAAGTTGAGTATCAATTGAAATCTGGTTCGACCAAATTTGGTTAACCGAATTAACTGAAAATTCGGCTCGGTCGGGTAATGTTCGGTTAATATGTCTAATACGGTCAGTTCAATCTTGGAAAATTCTTAATAGACCTTTTTCAGTTAATTCTGTTAATTAACTGAATTACCCAAACCGACCAATTGCACACCTCCAATCATAAAAACCAAAACTAGTATCACAAGAAGTGAGCAAAGCAGGTAAAGAGAATTGGTTAGGGGAGAAAAACGTAAACATTAAACATCTTGCAATAGAAACCTAGTGAAAGAAGACAAAGGTCAAAGAGATAAAAATAGCTCCAACTAATAGACAATCTGCCATAGATGAGAATGATGCTATGGTCAAACTCTAGCTTCCCTCTCTCCTAAATATATTATTATTATCGAAGTGCAACTCGAAATGACCCATTATCTATACTCCTTAGTTGGAACTCCCTTCCACTTGAAGCCTAATTTGGAAAGAAATTAAAAAAGATAAAGATAAAACACTTCAATAATGGAGAAAATGCTACTGATGGCCTTGAACAGTTTTTTTTTTTTTCCCTTTTTGTTAAGAGGACCATAGTTGATAGTTGTTAGAATAGTGCTATTCTCAGACATGGTATTAAATAACGGCCGTTACGTAACAGGAAATCAGGCCTCCGATACTGTTACAGTCCACTAATGCGGTGAGCAGAAAATTCACCTGCGTAATGGCCGTTATACTTACATTACGGCCCGTAACAGCCGTTACGCCACATTACAGCTGCCGTCAGCCCCCTACACCATACCTTATCTCCTCGAATCTGCTCCATTTTGTGTGTTTCTCCATCGTCCAGCTTAGATCTCCTGATTTGAAGCCTCCAAACAACCAAAAAGCATCTTCGAAGCCTTTGATTTGTTGTTTGAACTTTGACGTTGTGTTCCTCAAGTCCACAGGTCGGCTGACTTGGCTGAGCTCCCTCTTTTTCTTTTCGTGTCCTTCGTCCAGCTTAGATCTACTGATCTGACGCTTCAAAACCCCCAAAATCAGCTTCAATTTGTTGCTTGAAGCTGTGCTCCGCAGGATGGCTGACTTGCTGAGTTCCCTCTTTCCCTCTTCGTCTCCTTCATTCAACTTAGATCCACTGATCTGAAGCTTTGAAACCCCCAAAATCAGCTTCGATTTGTCGCTTGAAGCTGTGCTCTGCAGGTCAGCTCCATTCGCAGGCTAGCAGCTCCAAAAATCAGCTTCGATTTGAGGATTTGGAGGCTTGCAGCTCTCCATTCGCATTTTGCAGCTTCAGCCATTGTCGAAAGTGGGTATGTCTTGTTCTGACTTCATTGGTTCATCCAGTCTTCCTTATCTTTTTGATAAAAATATATATTTAAAGCAGCAGCCAACAAGAAGGCTTGGAGCCTCCACCTAATAGCTATTACAGATTACACTATTAGTCTATTATATACCATACAGTTCTGGTGTAGGCTATTGTGTAACCTAATAATTAGTAATTACTAATTTATTATACATTAATAATTTAGTTTATTTTATAATTTCAGTTTATACTTATTATTTAATTACTTTTATTTTATTTTATGTATGTAAATTTGTAAATGATTTTATAAGTAGAATTTATTACTTAAAATAAAAATTAGTATAAAATATAATATCTATAGAGTTACTTAGAGAGTTAAGAGTACAGATTTATATTTTATAATTAATAATTTAGTAAAAAAATTATTAATAATATTCTACATATTTATTTTTTTAAATACCTTGACAATTAATAATTTAATATTAGATCTACAATTTATAATAAGTCCTAATTTCTACACAATCAATCAAGTGACTCAAGTACACTACCTTTTAAATAATTAAATTGTAAGATCTACAATTCTATATTTATTTTCTTAAATTGTAAATTGTAATATAAATTATCATATGATATATGTATAAATCAATTAAAATTTTTAATAGTTAGCAACTTAAAGTTTAAATTTAATCCATCATTTATGTAATATTGTTATGTAATTAACTAATTAATTAATTACGTACAATTTTATTCTTAATTTATTGTATAAGGACGATAACTTTTTCATTTTTACTTGTGTAGAAGTCATCTAATCAAGCACCAAGATGTCGCGTGATAAAAAAGGAAGTGAAGAGCTACCTAGTGAAGGCATTGACGGGCATTTTGCTACGCCAGTGGAAGGTAGTAGACATGTTGTCATATGTAAATTATGCAGAAAGACAATTAAAGGAGGAATTACATGACTAAAACAACACTTGGCACATAAAGATGGTCAGATGTCTTCGTGTCCAAATGTAACCATGCTGTGAGAGAAGAAATGATGAAACATCTACAACAATATGCAAAGTAGAAGAAAGACAAACAAAAAAGGCAAAAGGAAGTAGAAGCTCAAATTAGAGGAGATTTTGAAAATTTGAGCGACAAAGAAGATTCATATGAGAAAACAATGATATTTGCTTGACAAAAAAGCATATGAGCACAACAAGAATGGGAAGAGAGGCAAAGATTTAGGGCAAGAACTGGTGGAAGTGGTAATTATTATGAACAGGGCGGTGGCTCTAGTAGTAGTGGTAGTGGCTCTAGTAATGGCGGTGGTAAATTTCACGACTGTTACGCTCGCTTCCCGTTACATAACACTCGCGTCTCCCCGCGTCCCATGACACCCGCGGCCGTTACGCGATGTTACCACTTACCCGCAACCGCGATTTTGAACCATGTTCTCAGCTCAAATTGTATGGAAGAATTGCATAAGGCTGTTAATTGAAGGTGAATTGTGTATCAAATTGAATGGCATAAATCGTGCATTTCTGAAATGCCTCAGATCCAGTCAGAACCAACTCCTCTAAAACCCAACTTAAAGCATTAAAAACACTTATTTTATAATAATAACCTTCAAATTTTTTTTATGCGTGCTGTCCTCCAAGAAAGAAAACAGAAGTATGTTGGCCTTCTTATTCTGCACATCTCTTTTCTGGAATTGAAGAAGATCAGAAGAAAACTAGAGGTGGAGAAAGAAAACCAGTCTTGAGAAGAGAACAAAAGTGGTGGGTAAACTTTATGTTGGAATGCTGCCTTCTTCACCCTCCAGATTAAAAGGTCTGATTTTTTTATTAGTTTTTTACACTAATAGAGGCCGATACGATACATGGGATTTTTGACAATTTAATTTGATAAGCACTATGCAATACATATGTTTACATATTATTATAAAAAAAATAAGTTGGGACAAAAAAAGAATAAATTGTAGAAATATACAATTTGTTTTTTTTTACTATTTATTATTTATTTTCATCATTCAATTTGACTAATCAATATCTAAATAAGCGACAAAAACGAAAATAGCCTTACAGAGAACTCTACAAACATTGCATTAGGAATCCAAAATAATGCTCTTTTGGGTCATATAAAATCATCACTCAAGCCTGATATGTGGGACCCAAATGAGCATCATGTCGTATTTGGCATGCATGTTTGTAAGGTTGCCAAGAATGCAAGCAACACTATTACAAAAAAATGTTTTTATCACCCTATCATATAATAGCATTTAGCTTAGAATGCATGTGATTTTGAAAGAAGAATACACAATTAAATTGACCCATTTAGGATATCTTTTAAACAAAATAGGCAATTAATCTATATATCTACCCATGCATTTAATGAATGTGTTAGTGTTTGGGACACTAATACCCCTCAAAATATTTTCTTTTGTCAAATATAAGGATAGGCTTTTCTTTTAGGCAAACCTCAAGGAGGTCTATGGAATTTCTCAAATCTCAGAGGAGGTCCTTGGGATTATTAAAACCTCAAAGGAGGTCCTTGTCTGAGGTTAGTGTCTCTTACCCTATTTTTTAATTCAAAATCACAAGAAATTAGAATTGGGGTTTTGGAGGCCATAAAGAGGCCTTTCTTATGCTCTTATGCACATAAATTTAATAAATTTTGTTTATGCTTTTTATTCACTTTCTCTTCTTGTAAGCCCTTTCATTAAAAATGATTTCTTTCTTATTGAACACAATAAAGTTCGAAATTTTGCATTCCCTAAAAAGCCATAAAGTTCAAATTTTTTCCCTTGATTAATCTCCTTATGTTTTCCAAAAAAAGCATACACATGTTCTTATTTTTGAACATGTTAAACTTACACCATAAACATAAATTTTAATTTTTTAAACTTGGATCATTACCTTATTTTTTGTCTTGAACTCCTAAGAGTTGGTGCTTTTGAGTCACATAACTTGTTAAGAATTTCATAAAAACTAGGTTAACTTTATACTTGATAGAAGCGGAATAGTTAGATCAATTTTGTGCTTACTTGATAGAAGTGGAATGGTTAGATCAATTAGTGCTTACTTGATAGTAGTGGAATGGTTAGATCAATTTTGTGCTTAAAAAGAGAAGAAAATAGAACTTTAGGTCTCATGTCACCTTCACAAAACCATTCTTCACTCTAGGAGTATATTGTTCAACCATTGAGAAGAAGGGGAAGACTACTCACTGGCTAAGGTGATGTACTATTGTTCCGTTGTGTTGTTAAGATTCAAAAGTTAGCTTTTTAGTAGTTTTTCAATTATTATCACTTTCTTAGGTTAATTAATTTTTTTCCTTCTTAACCTAAGAAAGAATATGCATGAAATATTATTCTCTATAATGGTTGATAAACTTCAAAAGTTCAATTTTTTATTATTTTTTATTGATTCCTTCACTTAAACAAAATGAAGTTCATTATTTTATTAGTATACCTAACTCATCCTCTTACTTTTCATTTGTTTAGAGAAAGCATGCACATGGAATAAGATTTTTTGAATAATCAAAATTTAAATGTATTTTATTATTTTGCTTGTTGTTTATATATCAATGTATGCATGTTATTTAGAATTGACTTAGGAAATTCTACCGAATCTTATGATTCAATTTGATTCTCAATTCCCAAAATTGGAATTTCATTTCACAATTCGAATCTCAAATTGACAACTATGGCAACATGATCAATCCATATTTGTTAAAATTTCAATGTATTTCATTACTTTATTTGTCTTACATATATGCATATCATTCAGAATCAAAATTTCAAATATTGTACCATTCGATATGGTTCTTAATTCATGAAACTAGGATTCCAATTCACTATTTGAATTTCAATTTGGCAAGAGAGGTGGGAGGGAGGAGCCCAAGGAGGGTTGTGAGGTAGGAACATTTAAGTAGTGAATATTTTTAGATGCTAGCTACTTGTGGTAGAGGAGCTAAGGCATGTATAATTATTTCTTTTTTCATTTGCATATACAATTTTCCATATATATAAAATACTTATTATAAATAAAATGACTACTTATTAAGAGAGAATAAAAACAGGGTGGTGTGCAAACTTGACATGGAGAAAGCTTTCAATCACATCAACTGGAACTTCCTTCTCTTCGCTATCCGGAATGAGTTTTAGGGAGCATTGGTATAGTTGGATCGCTCATTCTATCAACAAACCAAGATTCTTGGTGCTAATCAATGGGCACCCCACTGCTTTCTTCCACTCTTCCAGATGTCTAAGACAAGGGCACCCTCTATCGCCCTTTTCGTTCATCGTGGTGATGGACGTGCTAAGCCTCATGTTAGCAAAACCATGATAGGTCTATGGAGGTCACACACTCCACTTCGCTAATGGCACTACCATTTTTTTGTGAGAGTGACCCTCTCCACATTCTGAATCTGAGATGTATCTTGGCAAGGTTTGAGGCGGTTTCGGGTTTGAAAGGTAACCTTGGACAAAGTGAAATCATTCTAGTTGGAGAAAATGCAGATGGGCCTCTCCTTGCTGGCCTTCTGGGCTGCAAAATGGGTACTTTCCCTATTAACTACCCTGGGCTACCTATCAGAGCCAAATTGAAAGATTAAGGAGTGCAGATTCCATCAATGAAAAATTCAAAAAACGGTTGGCTTGATGGAAGAGAATTTCTTATCAAAAGGTGGCAAACTCACTTTCGTCAAAAGCACCTTGACAAATCTCCCTATTTACTTCATATCTCTCCTTCCCCTACCAAATTCAATTGCCAAGAGACTTGAGCAAATTCAAAGGAGGTTTCTTTGGGAGAGCTTCGAGATGGAATTCAAATTTCACCTCGTCAAATGGAGCATGGTGAAACAACCCTTTCATTTAGGAGGCTTGGATTTGAAGTTCTTCCATATATTCAATAAAGCCATGTTATAGAAATGGTTACGAAGATTCATGATTGAGAAAGACCGCCTTTGGCGGGGAATCAGTGCTATGAAATATGGGCTTGAATATAATGATTGGATCTCCCAGACTAACAGAGGACCACACGGATTTCATCAGGAAAGGCTGGAACGATTTTGCTTATCGGATCAGGTTTCAAGTGTGGGAGGGGAGGCAACATTTATTTTTGGCATGACTTGTGGAGCAATCAAGAAGCTCTTAGTGCCTTATTACCAGCCATCTATAACTTGGCATGCGATAGAGACGCCTGCGTCAATCAAAACCTCCAAACCTTAGATCAGGGGCTCTTTTGAAATACCCCCTTCCTTAGAAATGTGGAAGATTGGGAACTCAACCAACACATGGACTTCCTTTCTTTACAGCTTCCAACACCATAATAGCACTGATCTTCCTATTTGGGCCTTAGAAGAGAAGGGGGCCTTCACTATTAGATCCTTCTACAGGAAGCTCTTCCCTTTGGAGTCAAACAACTTTAATTTCCCTTGGACTCAAATTTGGAAGACAGCAGCCCCACAAAAGTTGCCTTCCTTGCATGGGAGGCTACCCACAGCAAAGTTTTGACTATGGATAATTTGCAAAGATGGGATTTTTCAGTAGCCGACACATGTTCCCTTTGCATGGCTGAGGCAGAATCTGTTGAGCACATCCTCCTTCACTGTGCTTGGACAATGAATCTCTGGAATATGTCGTCGATTCTTATTGGACAAAGGTAGATTATCGCAAACTCTGTGGGAGGGAAACTCTAGGCCTGGAAAGGGATTCAGGCAAAAAAGGAGAAGAGAAAGACTATGTCCCTCATTCCCCTTGCAATATTCTGACGCGTTTGGAAAGAGAGGAATAAGCGAGTGTTCAAAAATGAAACCTCAACAATCCAAAAAAGCAAAGAACACTGGTTTACTGCAGTCAATAGCTAGCATGGTAGGACTGTTATTAATGACTGATGTAATCTTTGATTTGTGTGACACCCTTCAGGATGCATGATTTGCTGTATCATGGGCTCGCATCCCCTTGAAGCCTCTTCAATGAAGTTTCCTTTACCTATCAAGAGAGAGAGAGAGAGAGAAGAAAAAACGCATGACGGAAGCCAAAGTATTAATCTAAAAACGCAAAGGGAGGACAAAGCACCTTCAATGAAGTTTCCTTTACTTATCAAGAGAGAGAGAGAGAGAGAGAGAGAGAGAGAGAGAGAGAGAGAGAGAGAGAAGAAAAAACGCATGAGGGAAGCCAAAGTATTAATCTAAAAAAACAAAGGGAGGACAAAGCACCTTCAAAGAAATAAAGCGACCATTTTCCAGACTACAAAACACCCAACGAAATAGCCCCAAAAACATCAAAAGAAATAGCTCAAAGTGAGGCCAGAACACTACTATATCCCAAAGAACAGGAAGTGTCAATCTATCCCAAAAACTCCTCTCATTTCACTCCAACAACACCACTCAAAGAATTCCAAACAAGCACACCTCCACAATATCTCCCTCTTACCTCCACTAAAGCCCTAAACTCAACCCTGACAAAAATTTCCAACTATTAATAATATAGATTAACTGCACAACTGTGTTAATCTTCATGCATAAAATTTTCTTTCATAGTAATGGATAAGTGGTAGAAAGAACATTTTAGGATCTCACAGGGCTAGTTATTCCTTTTATCAATTGTGGAGAGAGAGAAACTAGAACACATTGGGCAACAGATGAGGCAGCAACTTCAGAAACAATTGTCTTCAGAGCTATGCTTGCAATATCACGATGCTGATCTTTCCCGTTTAGCAGTTTAACACAAAGTTTATTGGTCATCTCCAAAACCCGTGCCTCACTCACCTTCTTCACCAATGGAGCAAGACTGCAATAGCAGATCAAAAGGGGGAATTAGAATTTTGAATGAGCAAAGCAACATGAACAAAAATATTTTTTTAGTAAATCAATAAATGAATTTCTAGGAACCATTTCAGGAACCCCCATCCATGTGATAAGCATTTTATCACAGCCATCTCCATGACCCCCTTAACATAGGTAAGCACTAAAGTAATGTGTGAT
Source organism: Malania oleifera (assembly GCF_029873635.1). Lineage (NCBI taxonomy): Eukaryota > Viridiplantae > Streptophyta > Magnoliopsida > Santalales > Ximeniaceae > Malania > Malania oleifera. The sequence goes on from NC_080425.1 coordinate 53,880,815, forward strand.
GATATTTCAAAAATAAATACAAAAGAAATTCACAATGACTGGCCCCTGGTTTGCAATTTACCACTATATCACATAACGAATTGAGTTACCATCTATATAATCACAAGAAGAAACTGAGTTATCTAATAATGGACGAAGGAATGAGAGTGTAGCTAAAAGGTACAAAACATACATAACATGGCCCACATGAAAACCTAATTAAAACTAAAGAACTTCAATAAATTAATGAGTAAAAATAAATAGATACAAAATGAAAAGTCAATAGTCTTAGACATTAGAGCAGAATGAGACTTTAATATTGGGACAATAAAGATACACATACAAGTGATATTTCAAATGACACAGAAATCTCAATGGATTTTAGCAGTATATTATGTTGTTTCAACTATTGTGTCTTCCAATGAGTGATCAGGAAAACACTAATATTGATTTTTTTGGGGGAGTGGGGGGAGGGGGTTGTGTTGAAGTACGCCGCAAGATGGAGATTCATACAAAGCAAAAAAAACACGAGCAACAAAGGAATAAATAGTCCAAAAAAATGTAAAGTAAAAAAGAACCCCCCACTCAGATCCTAGAAAAATTAGTTCCAAAAAGAAATATAGTTGGATTAATCAACTACCAGTAGCCTCAAAGGAAATCCCTGCATTCTCAAAATCCCAGAATTAAAGTCCTTTAAAATAAGCATAGGTATCTCAAATTAAAGTATTTTCTTCCTATTCTTCAACTAGATAGGATTAGTAAGAGAAGTAGAAAATGACTGAAAACATTACAGAAAGAAAGATTCTACCCTTAATGATCCAATAATTATTGGATTAACAAAGCAGGGAAATTTCAATGTTGAGGATAGAAAATATCAAAAGAATCAACTCCGCACAAGCACTGCTGCAATGACTAAACCGGCATGACTGGATTACACCAATAACCTCTTAAATTAATAAAGGTACCAACCAACAAAACAATATAAAACTGGAAAGACACTTCAGAACAAACATCAAAATCATGGAGACTCCAGCCAAAGGTAAGTAAACAGAAGAATTCTGAAAGTGGAAAAAACTAAACAAATTTATAACAGAAAAAGACACTGATGCAAAACAAATACATAAAAACCAGAAAAGAGGGATTTCCCAATAACATGCTCTCAGTAAATTACACTGCTGTGTTTTCATATTATCAAGGTAAAAGCAGAAAAGAAAAAAAAAATTAAAATAATGGCTAACTTAGTTTTACATCCCACCATTGATCCATTGTGCTCTAAAAAATTATTAACATTGTGTTTTAATCAATTTTAGATGATTTAAGCAGTTTTACAAAACCAGATAATGTTTGATTGACCAATATGAATTTAATTGTTTCACCAAATAATCAATCAAAACAAAAAATGATCCAAGGATTATCCTACATTTTTTATAGAGAAAAGAAGCTTTATTAAATTAGGATGGAGAAGGAGATGCAATGAAGGAGAACAAGAAATCCTCACTCACAAAAACCCAGTCCGGGTTGACATCTTGAAAACATCATCCCTTAAAACAGCCAGCACTACAAACCCAATAAGAATCCAAATCTCTCACCCTATCCCAAAGAAGCCTACTAATAATATCTTTCCAGCAAAAATTCTAACATTCCTTTCCAGCCAAATTTCCCATAACACAGCACAAAAGGCACACCTCCACAACTTCTTTACATCCTTACCTTTCTCAAAACCAGTAAAAGGTATAGTCAAAAGCTGCTTCACCAACTTTGGACAGGCCCATGCTTCACCAAAAATTCCAAAGAGAGTATTCACAAATCCCAAGCAAAAGAGCAATGTAGAAACAAATGAGATATCCTCAGAACTATTCCAACACATGAAACATACATTGAGAGAAAAGACTTTAGCAGGCCTCCTACTATGCAGCAGATTGTTGGTGCTAACACTGTTAAGTACCGTAGCCATTCAAACACCTATAACTTAAAAGGAACTTTCATCTCCCTATATACCACGATAGGGAGGAAAAACCACATCAACTTCAATAAAATTAGAAAACAAAGATTATTCAAACAAAGTAAGCCAAATTTATGGGAACATGTAGAAAAACGTAAAAGGAAACACGAACGGCTTTCCATATTAGAAGCATTCCCTCAAATTGTTCGTCAGAAGGGTCCTCTTTCCAAAAGAAAAAATGATCACCAGCTTTAAATTTCGGTCATTTCACTAAAATGACCGACAATCCCAGGCCAAAATTCACAAAATTTAGGGAGTACCAACCAAAATTTTGGATATATAAAATAACAGTTGTGGAAAAAAATAAAAGCAAAATTTAAGGCTTTATTTTATTTCTAAAAATTATTTACAATCATCTATTTCAATATTTCCCAAAGTTTCATTCATAACTTCCATAATTTATTATGAGTTTCCAATATTTCTTTTCATTTTTTTGATAAACAAAGAATTGTATTAAAAGAGAGAAGAATGTAAATCAGAAAATTAAAAATAAAATAAATAAAAAAGGAGAATAAGAAACCCTCCCTTTACATTAATAAAAACTAGTTACAAAGAATGCAACCCAAACAGAGAACTAAACTCAACATAACAGGGCCAACCAATCCTGGTGCAAGTCTTCCAAAGAAACATGACAAAAAAAAACCATTTGCTGACACCCACAGCCACGCAAGATATACCACTCTACCCCAGAGCAAACTGTTAGTAGTAGCCACACCTTTGAATATTCTAGTGTTCCTTCCAACCAAACATACCAAATAATAGTCATAACGATGCAATGCCATAGAGATTTCCTGTCCTTTCCTTTGCCAAAACCCATAAAGTTATGGTATAAAAAGCCTTCAAAGTGTATAGACAGACCCAATTTTCACCAAATATACCAAATAACTTATTCCAAATAGCCATTGTGAAAGGGCAATGAAGAAATATGAGCACGAGACTCTTCACTCCTCATGCAAAGGACACAAATGTCAGGGGAAAAGGCATTATTAGGTCTTCTCTTCTGAAGCAAATCATTGGTATTAATTCTTTCAAGTATCACAGTCCAAATGAAAACTTTTATTTTGAGGGAGTTTTAGCTTTCCAAATCAAAGGATACAAAGCAAAAGGACCAGCAGTAGAATCACAAGTCAAGAAGGTGAAAAAAGATTTATAAGAGAACTCCCCAGAAGTATCTAAACTACAAACCTTATTATCACTCTCCAAATGAACATGAAAAAAATTGAGCAACCCGGTCAACCAATATTTCTTTTAACCAAACTCAAAAATTCTATCAAAGTTGAAAATTCCATCAAAATTTCCGTAAATTGAGACCCTAAAAATTTCAATTGGAATTGAAATTTTAGTCCTTGAGCATCACAACCCAAACAAGCACCCTTGAGAAACAAACATGAAAGAGCTTCTTAAGTATAGCACAAATTCTTCTTTTTCCTCTTTTGATTTAGTGTATATCCCTTCCCCAAAGCCTACAGGCTTTTGCCACTTGCAATTTTAATTTCATCATATTTTCTACATTGCACCAAATCATCACAAAATCTGCAATCATTTAGTTTTAATTTATCAGTGTAAAAAAATATATATTTTCTATCATCTACTTACCAAACATGAATAATTATTTAAGTGGTTATATATTTGTTAATTTTTCATCATGTTTTAATAAAAAAAGAATAATATTATTAACAGAAAAGGAATACACAGGACAGGAGAATAAGAAAACCTCCTCTAAGGAGTAAGGAACAAAAGAGCAAAATCAGAAAAATAAAATTTTAATACAAAACAGCAAAACAATAACACTAAACATCCTCAAAAGACACTCCCTCAACAGCCCATAATGAAGCCAAATGTTGAATCTTATCCCAACCCAAAGACCACAAAGTCTTCTTCTCCTTTATTCTATGAGTGTTCCTTTCCCTACAAACACCCCACAATACGCCACATCTCCAAAGAGCTGATTTTTCTTTGCTCCTTCCAAACCCTGAAAAATAAATAGCCAACATTTCCTCCACCAAACCCCAGAAAAACCCAATTTTCAGTCCATTCCAAATCCTCCAGGAAAGAGAACAATGCAAAAATAAATGAGGGGAATATTAAGAACTATCAGAACAAAAAACACACATCTGAGCACAAGGCCTTCGATGGCCTCCTACTCTGCAACACATTGTCATTGTTAACTCTATTAAGAACAAACCAATCAAATAAAAGCCTTAATTTTATGGGAAGCCTTAGCCTTCCAAATACTATGATAGAAATAAAATGGATAAATTCTACAGAATTAAAAACTCAAATAAAGATTTGTAACTTGCAAGAGAAATTTCCGAAAGAATCCAGCAACCATTTCCTCACATTCTACCTATTGGAAGGTTAACAACCCTCCCACAACGTCACCAAAGATGCAAATTCCACCACCTCTCTATCATTCAGAGCTCTACAGAAATGAATATCCCAAGAAAAAGAGCTGAATACCCCATCCATGGGTCTTCCAAGAAACGAACACAAAGCTTTTTTTAATAGAAAAAAAAAAAAATTCATTAATAGAGAAGGGAGAAAAATTACAGAGAAAAAGAAGGATAAGATATCCTCCTAAAAACAAATAAAAGCAAAGAAACAAAAACAATTACATCAAAACCCTCCCACTGAAGATCTGACAGTAAAAATTATTCGAAGAAACCAAAAGAACAACCCAAAAAAAAGCCACGAAAGTAACTCTATCCCAAAGAAAATGGCAAGGGATTTATTTTGCCATTGAAAAGTCTTGCATTCCTTTTAATCCACGAGATTCAAAAAATCTTGAAAACTGCACATCTCCATAAAACTACCTCTAACTCCCCCCAAAAACTTCTGTACTGCGCCAATGAAAAAACATCGACAGTCAGGGAAACACCAGTGTCTCTTAAAAAACTAAGAAAAGGAAAGCCAAAGCTGCCTAGCCACCCGACAATGGAGAAACAAATGATCACTGGACTTAATCCCTCCAAACACATGGTAACAAATCTGAATTCACAGCCTTGTAAGGCCTCCTCACCTGCAGCAAATTATTGGTATTAAGCCCAAAGTCTACATAAAAGCCGTGATCTTGAAATTAGTACCAGCTATCTCACTCTTCCTAAAAATAACTTGAACCTGAAAACACACTCAAAAGGCTGTAATATGGAGAAAACAAAAAGACTCCCTACATTCCTCTAAGAAGAAGACAATGTCATGAGAAAACTAAAGTTGAGACACTATGGCCCTCTAAGTACCCACCTCAATACCTCTCACAAACCCTCTATCAACTGCCCAGTCTATCATTCTGCTCAAACAATCAACTACCAAGATAAACAAGAAACCGGATAATGGATCTCCTTGCTAAACACCTTTCAAAGCTCAAACCGCAATTTATGCTTTCCTCTCCAAAACCTTATCTAAACACTTCCATTTAACTCAATTATAGACCTTTTCAAAGTCCAATTTGAACACAATACCTCACATACTCACAACCTCATTAGCCACAAAAATGGCATCCACAATCTGCCTTCCTCTCAAAAAAACACTCTGCCCTTGAGAAATTGCTCTCCTATCACTAAACTCAGGTCACAACGTATTTGCAAGCACCTTCGCAATGATATCATAAACACCAATAGCCAAATTAATAGGCCAAAAATCAACACATTGACAGATCTACTTATCTTAGGCACAAGTTATGAATGTTAATACTCTTACCAAAATCCCATTAATGAAAAAATCTTTTACTATCTTCATTAAATCCACTATAACCACATCCCAACAATCCTAGGAATAAAAAGTCAATATTAAAATCATCAGGACCAAAGCCCAAACACTACCTGCCTAACCTCACTATCCTCAAAAAGTTTTGCCAACCAAGAATGATGATCCACAGAAAAGGGATTCCACTCCAACCCCTCTACCATGGGCCTACACTACACATCTTTTAAAAAAACAAAAAATGCAAAAAATCACTAATCTCCCTTGCTATCGGAACAAGATCATAAATAACCTCTCCCTCCCTCAACTCCAAATCTGTAATAACACTCTTCCTCCTCTTTACCATTAGCCAAAGTACGAAAGAATTTAGTTTTACAATCACCCTCCCTAGCCATTTAAATTGTCTTCTGCCTCCAACTTCTCCACTAGAAACCCCTCCTCCTCTTTCCTATCCAACAAATCCAAATATCCCAAAAAAAAAAATTAAATTTTGGTCTCCATAAGCTTCTAATTCCACTTATTAACCAGTTCCTTCAATTTTTTTAGTTCCCTCATAAACCTAAAGCCCTCCCAACCCCTCAACCTCATCATTACAAGTATCCCCCAACTAATGGTGAAAGAAGTATGATCCAACCACATATTTTCAAACCTACAAATAGTGGGTCCCACCTGCTCTTTCTACACTTTTAAGAAAATAGAAAATGATCAAACACATGAGAAGGTTCTAGAAATCCATCTTTCAACTCTCAAAAAAATAAGAATATATCTAATCGACTAGCAAGCGCTCATCCCCCACCCACTGACCAAGAAAATAAAGCATTATTCATTTGAAAGTCTCTCAAACTACACTCCTTAATAAGATTATCAAAATTAATCATCCTATACAAAAACTTCCCACCCCCTTTTCTTTTCCCCAGGAAACCTCACCACATTATTAGCCTTTCCCTCGGGAAAAAATAGCCATCTAGCCAAACAACACAACAATTGCATAAAGCTCTTCCCAAAAATATGACCTAAACAATCCCACTAGTATCTAACAACAGATATAAGGAAAAGAAACCTAGTCAATTAAGAATCTTACACATGGATTGAACATCTCAAATTATCAAAATCCCCTCCACCACCCATTGGGAGGAGGGCCACTCCTGCGTCTTACACATCCCCTCCCAAATCCCTTAACCACCCCACTTTCCACCTTCTCAAGTCCATTCCTTGAATTAAAACAATATCAAGAGCACTTATGTTCAAAACTTCCTTAATGAGCCCTTTTCAGAGCACTTATCTTCAAAACTTCCTTAATGAGCCCTTTTCCCTCACATCCCCTAAACCTCTCAAGCTCGAACAAATAATCTTCATATTTAACTATTTCAAACCACCCCCCCCCCCCCAAAAATAAAGCTATACCCTTGTGCTCCCACCCACCAATAATTGATAAAACTTGCTAACTTCAACTCCTTTTGCACCTTTTTTCCCTTCCTCTCATAGGTCCTAGAAGAGACAACCACCTTCAATTCCTTCCCTCAAGAACTAAATGCTACTGCATCCCCACAAAGGAGTTCATACCATAGTAGTCAAAGGCGCAAGGCTAAAGAACTCAATGCTTAAACTCCATCCCCACAAAGGAGTTCTTACCATGGTAATCAAAGGCGCAAAGGGTGGCTTGAGCCTAGGCACTCGCACACACCTCACAAATGTGAGGCACACATTTATTATAATTGTCTGTAAAATACCCTATATATTGAATTCTTGGTAGTAGACACATTAGCACTAATATTTGAATTTTAAATATCAAATTATTCAATACAACAAACAACAAACCAAACCTTACGTCCCACCAAGTGGGATCAGCTACATGAATCATTTTCTGCCAATTTATGCAATCATAGACAATTTCCTTTGACAAATTCAGGGCTAGTAAATCCTTATTGAATATCTCATTCCAAGTCATTTTTGGTCTAGCTTTACCCATTCAACCGCTCATCAAATTATTCAATACTAGAAAAAAAAAAATGAATGCTATAGCGCAAATTTTCAATAATATGCAATATTCATGCCATAATTTTCACAAAATAGAAGCCGAAATTAGCAGCAAAAAAAAAAAGGGCAGCCTGGTGCTCAAAGCTCCCGCGTATGCAGGGTCCAGGGAAGGGGTGGACCACAATGGGTCTATATTATGCAGCCTTACCTTGCATTTTTGCAAGAGGTTGTTTCCACACCTCAAACCCGTAACCTCTAGGTCACACGATGACGACCTTACCATTAAGCCTAAGCTCCCCTTCAAGCTGAAATCAGCAGTATGAAACCCAGAAAAAGCGAAAAAAAACAAAACAAAACAAAAGCAGCAGCAGTGCAGCTACGACTGTAATGCCAAGTGCCAAGAAGATAACTGCTTCCAGGGGGAAAAAAACAGCTCAGTTTCCAAATAAAACAGCAAAAAGGATCAAAGAGGGGCCCAGAGCAGTTCAGATGAAGAAGACTGAGAAACAGTTGAAGGAAATTTCAGGGAATAAGGTGGGGAAATTCCAAAAAGAAAAAAAAAAGACCACAAAAGGAAAAAAATAAATAAATAAGTGGGGTTTGCAGCACTGGCTGGGAGCAGCACAACAGGCTAGAACAAGAAGAAGAAAGAAGTCTGAGAGCAGCTGAGCAGATATGTCAGGGCAAAGTGGCAGCAATTCCATAAAAATGGGGAAAAAAATAAATAAAAAAGAAAAGTAAAAAAAAAAAAAATGCGACAGCTTCTAACTGATAGCAGCAGAGCAGCAGAATCACTGATTTTGGTCAATCAAGAAGAAGAAGAAGAAGAAGAAAGAAGAAAAGGAAGAGAAGAGACCTGGTTGATCAAGAAAAAGAAGATGGAGAAAAGACTGAGTTGTGCTTCAATTAAAGCTTGAGAGTTGGCCTTCAGAATCTAAGGTTGGCCTTTGATTGAAGCTCTACTTGTATCATGAGATTTTGTTTTTCTTGAGAGACTGCAAACTTGCTGAAAGTTGAAAGATATTAGATGCAGGATAAACAAACTATTATATTGTGCTTTTTAACCTTCTTTTTATACTCACACAAATCAGATGGCTAAGTTTGAAAGAGAAAAAAAAGGAAGGGGAAGGGGGGGTTGGAGGGGCACAACCACACAAGCCTCATTGCCTATGTGCGCCACATGCACAGTACGATTCTTATGGGCCCTGGTTGTCCCTCTCACTCCCTAAAGAGTTAAATGTCGAAGATTCCACCACCCGCTCCCCCTCCCCCTCCCCCTCCCAAAAAATACAAAATCAGCAGTAATCTCCAGCATATCAGTACACAACAACAACAAAAACAAAACCATGCCTTAAGTCCCACTAGGTGGGGTCTGCTATATGAATCCTTTTCCGCTATCTCCAGCATATCAGTAATGCGTAAAATACCTTTTTGAGAATTTAAGCCCCCTCTTTGTTTCTTGTTCAGTTGTTCGATTCAGATTCAGCCATACACACATTAGTTTCAGAGCCAGATACATTATAGACAGCAATAGGACAATGTTCTGAATGAGGAAAAAAGTCAAATTTTCCTCCTAAATTCAATTTTCAAACTGGTCATTTGTATTATGTAAGTAGCAAACAGTGAACACTAACCTTTGCTTCTTTAGAGAAGCTTTTCCATCATCCCCCATTTCCTCTTGCCCAAACAACACACAATCTCCTGCTAACAATAAACCTTCAGAAGACCCATCAATAATTTCAAGAACTTAAATACTCACCTTCTGCAAGAACTGTACATCGGAACTCCCTCTTGTATCAGCATCATTCAAACTTTCCTTGGGACTGGCAACAGCACTGTTTTCAACAGATTCCCCAATTTCTGATCCTGCCCTTCTTGAACCCCTGAATTCCTCGAATTTTCCAACCCATTGCCTGGTCTCCCCCTCCATTTGTTGGTAAAGTCAACTCGTTAATTTTAATATCCACGTAGATCTGGTTTCACTTCAGATACCTTGGCGCTGCTTCAGGCAACAATTGTTTGCAGCACCTCCCGACACATCCTCAAAGTTAAGTTTTGAGCACCTAAAGTAAGCTTCTTGTTAACTTTGAGATTCACATTGATCTGGTTTCGCTCCAGATACCCTTTAGTTCTGCTTCCGGGCACAAATTGTTTGCAGCACCTCGCAACACATCCTCAAAGTCACCCAAACCATTTTGAGTAAAACTACCCAAGCCCTTATCACACACACTGCCTGAACCTACATCCCTCACAATATACCAAACCCATCTACCTCCAATTCTTGAACAGTCAATTCCCTTCAAGCTCAACCTCAATCTGGTATTTCCGGGCCAACCCCTCCCCTTTCTCAGCCCAATTATTTTGACCATTCTAATTGAGCTCACCCAATTCCCTCAATTTATTTGCAGCCCATGACATATAATCATTCCAACTGGGTTGAGAATTTGAAGGACTAAATCTTCTAAATTTTTAAATCTCTCCATACCAACCCCTGTCAACAATACTTCCCTTCAAATCCCCACCAATCTCCTGAGATTTCTACCCTGAAATCTCACCACTCCATTGCAACCACCAAATCCAATTATGCCCTCACCTGAAATCCTGAACACTTTCACCAGAAGTTGACACAGAATATCAGAATAAGACAAAGCTGAAAGACCATCCTTCTCTCCTCACACTTTCCTATGTTCCCCGAGCCACAGTCCCAAAAAGTTAAGTGCCCATGATTTCTCCCCAGCTCCTCTCCTCTACCCACTAACACATCCCCTCAGACCTTCCCAAAAATTCCACCATCCTTTGCCTTCCCTTTCTATTGGTATTCTAATAGAAAAATTCATCTTCTTTCCCTCACTTTTTCCAGGCACAAGAAACAACCCCCATTATTGAATAGCACACACAATGAAAAAAAACTCTCTCGATCCTCAACAGTTTACCACCCTAAACCATTGTTGAATGGCAATGTCCAGACCAGAACTCGTCCATTCTGCTAAACAACCATTGAAGCTCCTTTACGACCAGAAATAAGTAAGTGCATCTCCCTGCAAACTTCAATAAACGAACAGACCTATCTTTATGTCTTTTTTTTTTTTAATCAGCAAAGAAAAACTGTAGGATAAAGGCATCAAGGGGATGTGTTGTGGACAAGAAGCGAAACTTTGGGAAGATCCATGTTGGAGACTGCTTAAAAAGAATTGCATCGAGAATTGCTGGGTTTAATTAGTAATTTACTAAGTGTTTTGTTTAATTAAGATAGTATTATGTTTATTTGGGGGCTTGTTCGTAGTATTTGTGTATTCTAGAGGTTGGTTTGTAATTCATGTTGTTTTAAGGGTATATCTGTAATTTCATGTGTTCAGAGGCCTTCTTACAGATAGTGTATGAAAACCATGTTGTAGGCAGTTGTTGATGAATTTGAATTGAAGTGATTTTGAGTTTCTCCCTTGTATCTCGTCACTCCACCCTGCCCCTTCCTTCTCTTCAAATTTCTCCAAGGCTACAGCTCCTTGATGCTGCCCCTGGCATCAGGATACCACTCAAGTACAACAGAGACAATGAAGAACAACACAACCCTCACTGTAAACTGTAAAGGAAATCAAGGATTACAAAAATGTCCCTTCAAACCAGCTCACATTGCCAATTAGAAATCGTAGTTATCCCACAGTCCTTGCTTGACAGCCTGAAGGGCTGAAACTGTTCCCTCAAAAGCTCTCTTATTCCTTCCACCCTGCACTGCACAAAAAATACCAAGGGGGGACGAAGGAAAGAGACTTTCTTTAAGCTTTCTTCAATTCACAATGCACCAAACAGCTCTTAATTGTCTTTTGAGGGCGGCTCTCTTTCTTGGGACTTCCATTTCTTTAGAGCCCATTTGGCATTGTTGCTGTTTTCAGTTTTCTATTTTTGTTTCTATACAGTGAAGAAACAGATTATGAAAATGCGTTTGTTTACAATGTAAACTTTACATCACTGGTTTTTGTTTATATTGACGTATTTCAGCTGTTCGTGAAAAAATTGAAAACCAAATTTTATAGTTTTCAGTTGTTTTAGCAACTTGTTTCCAGAATATTGTAGCATCAAGAATTAAATTTTTTGAATTAAATCATTCATTTTATCCATACTTTTAAATTAATTAATATATAAATCAAACATATAATTCAAATAAAGAATGCTCATAAATACAATAGGATTGTTCTAAAGTGAATTTTGAAAAATAACAATTAAGCAAAATAATTATAATAATTTTTATTTTTATTACAATATTTATAATTCATATTACTTTGTACTTTTTTAATCATATTTTTTTGTAATTATTGATTGATTCAAGGAAACAAATGAGCATTTGTTTGATCAAGTTTTTAATTAGTTTTAGTTTTAGAAATATTAACCAAAGAGGTTGCTGATTTTCAATTTTTAGTTTCTGATCTGGTTTTTAGTTTTCGTTTCTAGTTTTCGATTCTGATTTTCGTTATCATAATTTTTGACAGTGATACCAAACGGCACCTTAGGAATCTCAATGGAAGAAAGGATGAGCTCAGTACCTTTCTTAGTGTTCTCAAACAACTCATCGGGGTTTTTTTTTAAACATAACAAAAGTTCATTTAAAAGCTAAAACAGTGCAACAGATGGAGGTTAGGGCATCCTCTGCTAAAAAAGAAATTACAATAACGCTGCCTTCTAATCTCATTGAAGTTCAAAAAGCATTAACCACCCAAAAAATCCAAAAGAATGAACCCAGAAAAGCAATAGCAAGGAAAGTAACTTTGGGGGTGTTTGTTTGCACTGAATGGGCTCTAAAAGAACCGGTTCACTGAATAGATTTTTAATTAAGAGACTGGTTATATTTGGCTAGACACCTTAATTTTCTCATAATGCCTCTGGTTCAGTCAGCATCAATTCCATTGGTGAAAGAAATTCAAAGGCATCCCAGCTCAACACAATGCATCCTCTGGGATCTTCCCATACCCACACCCCCACCGTTGTTCTTTCATCCCAACCGAACCTTCACCACCACCTCCCATGACCTCCACCTCCAACTCCAAAGCAGATGAACTCCAAAACACAAACTCACCAGATCTGGAGCAAGCTGCCACCATCGCCTGCGATCCATCATCCCCAGGAGCCCATACCAAAAGAGCTATTCAAATCTGAAGTAGATGAGGAACTCTCTCCCCCTACAACCATCCATTGCCTCCCTGAGCTCAAAACAGACAAGCTCCTAGAATCTGGAGTAAATGAGTAATCTCTCCATCGCTGGCAACACATCGCCTCCCTGAGCCCACAGCAAATGAACTCCTCAAATCTTGAGTGAAGAAGGAGCTCCCACCACCACCACCGGCCACCTATCACCACCCATGACTACTACTCACAATAGACAAATCCCTAGCTCCCACTGTTGGCCACCCATTGTCTCCACCATCCCCTCCCATAACCACAGCCACCATCTTACCATCACCCCTGCTATCATTGCCCATCACAAGAGAGATTTTTTTTATTTGATTTTGATAAATCTGAAACTTGGGAATTGGATGATGCACTAGTTTAGGCCTAAAATTTTTTTTTTTTAAATGATTTGATAAATTTGAAATTTTGGGGAGATGAAATTTTCTTGTATTTTTAATATTTTTTAAATATATATACACATTCAGATGCATTGGATTTACCAAACAAGTTTTTACATTTTAGAGTTAAGGGGTTCAATTGAATTCTAAATCGGTTCAAAAAATTCAAAGCCTAATTCAGAGTTCAGCACTAAATGCTTAATTTACTAAACACCCCCTTTCTCTGAAAGCAAATTCAGAGGAGTCTTCTGATCATTGAAAAATCTCACATTCCTTTCGAGCCAAAAACTCCAAAAAAATAGCAGGCACAGCACAAATCCATAAAGCTCTCCCTCTTCTAGTCTTCCCAAAACCCCAAAATCTCACCAACAAAAATCATACACATTTTGCAGGCCACCCCATGCCTCTCCAAAATAAGAAAACAGAGCATCCAAAATTATGCCACCACCCCAACAATGAAGAAAGAGATTAGCACTAATCATGTTTGACTCAGCACAGCATACACACATCTGGGCTAAGGTCCTTACTCTCCTTATATGAAACAAGTCATTAACTAAGGCCAGATGAAAGCTTGAATATCAAAAGGAGCCTTCGTTTGCCAAACAAATTTATTCAAAGGGAAAGGGCTATGAATTGAAGATTTCAAAATACGAGTAAAGAAAGACTTCGACGAGAAAGACCCCAAGGAATCCACAATCCAAAGCCGACCATGTAGGAACAAAAGAATCCAGCAAGAAAAGATCAGACAAGCATAGAGGGTAATGAACTTCCAGGGATCCATGGGGGGAGCATTGCCATTTCCTTTAGTATCCCACCCACTCCAACGAATTACCTACTTACTTTTAATAACCTGATGGGGAATTAACAACTAAGGGAACCTCCATAACCATTTTCCAATTAAAAAGATGTTCTTTATACCACATTATCAAAAGCCTCTGTCCCCCCTCAGGTTCCTTTTCATCCAAGTATTCTTTTTTCCCTTCTTCCTTGAAAACTGCTTCCCCCAATCATTTTCCTTTAGGCCATACAATTTGGAAGGCAAAGTTTCTCAATAGGATTTGGGTTTTCATCTGGATTGCAGCTGTCAACAGGATATATACACATGATTTATTACAAGTTCAAAGACCCTATAAGACCCTCAGTCCTCTATTTGCATAATGTGCCATGAGTGGTGAAACAAATGCACACCTTTGTCTTCATTGTTGGGGGGCGTACCATCCACGGAACGCTTTTTTTTCTTGGTTTAATTAAGCATGGGTAGTCCCTAAAGTTGCGGGCGATTTCTTCTAGTGAAATTTAGGGCTTTGGAAAGAGGAGAAAAAGAAGAGTTCTAAGAAAAAGTGCAGTCTTTGCTATTCTGTGGACCCTCTGGATTGAGAGGATATGAGAATTTTTAAGGCTAGTGCAACTTCTGATAAGCCATTGGTTAGAAATACGTTTTTTGGCTTCTCTTTGGGCTCATTCATTTCAGTTTTTTTAGGGGATGTCACAGTCTAAGGGATTGAAGGGCAGCATTATTGTAACCGTTTAGTTGCTTTTTGGAGAATGTCTTGCCCTCACCTCATACTTCTTGTCTTTTCGAAAAAGATTTTCTTCTACAGAATAATACAGCAAAGAAAAATACAAAAGGGAGCAGTGTAGCCTAGTAAAATATAGAAGGATGACAAAACACCCTAAAGAAAATAAAACGGCAACAAAATAACCCCATCTCACCCCTCACCCTCCAAAAAAAAAAAAGAAAGAGATACACCCAAAAAAGAAAACCTAAAAAAAACCTAAAAAAAGTGAGCTTCGTGAGATCTTTTCATCGCAATTGAGTGGAGAATGCATCACCATTTTAGGTCAAGCACAACAAATGCACAAAAAACAGAATCTGCTATCAATGTCCGAAGACCACATAAAGTAAATGTACATATCATAGGTGTACAAAAAATCTATCATAAGTATAAACCATTTCTTAAATAGAACCATGCTTAAACATATATATAGGCAATTCACAAGGACCAACTGCATTCTTCAGTCACATGAAAAAATGAAAATAAAAATAAATAAATAAAAATAAAAAAACCAAGACTGCAAGGAGAGCCAAACCATTTCACAGCCAATCCAGAAACATCACCAGCAGCATCATCCAGCTGCTGTAAAACAATATTCGACAATTTCATCTCAAGATCCGCGTCAGCCTTAAACCCATCCTTATTTAACTCATTTAGCAAATCAGAAGTCGCCATATATCTGTAATCTTTATCTTTACCTGTCATCTGCAAATAAAGCCCAAAAAGTGAAAACATGAGAGAAAGAACTTTTCAAACCAAAAAAAAAAGGGGGAAATAAAGCAGCTGATTGAAAATAAAAAATTTATAGCAAAAACCAACAAAAAAATATTCCATTCATGATAATGACAGGGCTGCAAAAGATCACACCTTCTCCAGTATACCAGTCATAGCTAAGTTTGCCATTTCTATGTGATATATGAATGCTGTCAATTTGCGCACAATTCGCCAAGAAGCAATGCTTAGCTATATTGAGACCTGATTACCAAAAGATTGTTAAGAGAAAATCCAGCAAAGCATTCACACGAGGACATAAAAATTCATCTGCTTAATAAAACATTGATCTATGACTTAAAAAACAATAGACATTGGGAAAAGTAAAATACTAGATCATACAAGGAAAAAAGTATCTCAAGTGACAGAAACAAGTAGGACTAGAAGATCAAATGAACATAGAACGGACAAAAGGCATTGATGAACAAATTGAAAATTGTTACGATAGATCTGTTTTAATTAGACTCTACTGGTGGTGAATAACCATAGAAAGTAGGAAAAAATTGCCATAAGATTTACAAGACAAAGACGGCTGGCACAGCCAAAGAAAACAGCCATAATGCAAGAACTATTGATTTTCTTTGTCGTTGGTACCAGGATTCAGCACCATGGGAGCTTTAATGCTCCAGGCACTATGAATTCCATTTACAAATCTGATTAGGGGACTAAAATTTCATTACCTGAATTTAATGGTGAAGAACCTAATGAGCTCGTAGATTGGTTTAAGCCACAAATTAAAAATATTTTCACACAAATAGGAATTAGGCTGGAGTAAAAGGTGATTTTTGCACCACCAGCTCTTTCATTCTATTGCAACTAAGTATGGGGTTCATAAAATATTCCACCATGTACTTGCAGAACCCTTCAGAAAATTGCAAGCCAGACCATGTGCACCTAATCAGTGTGATGAAGATGCTGATAAATATGTGACAATTTCAAAAACTCATCAATAGGCATCAGTTTGACAAGACTGAACGACATGTTATGAGATATATTAGAGGATTTAGATTATCCAGACCAAACTATGGGGGAATCTTTTAAATTTGTTGCCCAAGCTGCTTCTCTTCTTAAAAATGCTGACAGGGAATTTAATCCAAGCATCTAGTATATATAGCCTGTTCCTATTTCCGCAAAGGCTTCAGATTATAGTTAATCAAACATGAAGACCTCTTCCCGGCAACCCTCCAACACACGACAAGCCTACAACAATAAGAAAACCTGGGCTTTCGACATCACAATGAGCCCCATAAAAATGAAGAGCCCTCCAACACGATCAGTCTTCCAACGCTCCAGACACAAAGAGCCCACTGATGACTCTTTGAAGAAGGCAACATTCGACTCGATGATCTCTTCCCAGCAACCCATCCCCCTGAGAACTTGAGCATGGCAATGCATGTCCTCTAACCCCATCTAGACTCATATGCACAAAGAAGCACTGCATCCGGTGCTCTCGCCTTCCCACTTTGCCGATTCTGCCTTAGAAATTGCGCACTCTTTAATTTTCGCAGTTTTCGCCGACTACATATCCCCCGGATTCTGCCATAGCCAACTCTTAATCTCTCCCCTCTGTTTTGGATACCAGACATAGGAGGTCACTCTAACATCAAAATAGACAGAAGGTGTTCAGCATGACTCGATTAGATTCCTCGAATGGCATGCTTCCTTCATTGTATTGAAGGAGGAGGACTTTGCTTGAGTGACAAAGACAATTGGAGTTATATGCGAAGGGAACATAGGAGAATGGGTAGGCAGAGGGGCACGCACCATCACAACAAGAAGACAATCAGTCAGTTTAAAGTGCGTTTAAAAAATGAGGAACAATTTTCTTCTCCTAAAGAAGGAAAATAGTGGAGGGCAGGGTGTACAGGTATTGGGGTGGAAGTCTTTCCTCATAGTTGAGGCTTAGCAAGCCAAAGATGACAACCTTAAAGGCAGGCTAAGGTCCGTTGGTTCATGGAGCGTCCATAGGATAGGTGAGGATGGCAAAAACCCAATTGGTACTCAAAGACCTTCAGCAAGCCCCTTCTTCACTGACATAATCAGGAATGCTCGAAAGGTGGTTAATACAAAGAACATTGAATCCCGTTAGCAGAGATTGGGAGGGATCTTTTCCTAAATCAGTCCCTTTAATTAAGCACATTACAGCTGATGAGATGGTTCAAAGTTTACAAATCGCAATGGACTTGAAGGGCTGAAAACAAGTGGGCCTTATGCACAGGGGCCCAATTCTTCCGGGTCTATGAAGACTAAATTAGTGTGGGTTGATACAAAAAGGGCTTCTTCTTCTAATAAGGTTGACAGATGTGCTCTAAATGCTGGTACAAAGCCTAACAAAACTGGGGGGGCAGAGAAGGGCATTCATTATCACAAAGGGCTGAATTGCAATGATGAACAGAAGGCTGCAGTCAGTAGTAAGGAAAGAAGAACAGATGGTAAATGTTCAGCACCCTGATGATCCTTCTCACAGCAAGGAGGAAAGCTCTAACTCAATCAAGAACTCTCAAATTGGCTTACAGGATTTCAACAAGTTTGACAAACCAATTTTCCCCTTTACAGTCAGACTTTAAGGAGGATCAGAAGGCTACATATGAAGAGGAAACGGATTTTGACTCTTTGTTTGATATGGAGGACAAGCAGCACGTGTGAGTCTGAGAAAGAACTCTTAGTTGACCAGATGAGAGCTGAGTTCAAACTTGCCAAAGAAAGTGGGCTATTTCTATCATTCAAAGGAGGAAACAGAAACAGAATGTACTAGTCGGAAACACTTCACAGCAAATGGAGAAAGAATGCCAACACAGGATCCTGCGTTACACAGACAGGTGAAGATTCTATTAATCATTTTTCAGATCAATTGATTGCCTTAAATGATAGGGGTCTTTGCCTTCTGAGTTCTAACCCTGAGCTTAATCCCTTCATGTTGATAACTTAAATGTTTCTCCCTTGGGTGCTGGGCGGATAAAGATGATAAGACAGATGCTTCTTTGGGGGACCATGTGCTTCTAGATCTAGTAATGCTATCCTTCCCCTTCCTACCCAGCCTCTTCTTGCATCTAATACTCTATGCCAAAGGGAAGATTCTTGTGGGGAGAAAGGCTGCGAGCTTAACTTTGAGGGAGGTGAGAAAGACTTTAAAGATTCACATAAACTCCTAGAAGACCTGGGCCTGAAATTAGTAGACCCCTTAGGTGAGAGGTGAGGTTGGGTCTGAGCCCCAGAACCTACATGAGAAAGAAGAATAAAGTTCTGAAAGAATAAGAAATCTCTTCTATTAACTATGAGGGTGATAAATGGATTCTTAAGGATTGAAAGTGTTACGAAAATTATTAGTTGGAATTGAGAGGCCTAGGGGGTATAAGGAAGAAGAGCCTGATCAAGGAAATGTTGTCTAAATACTCCCCCAGATATCATTATGATTTAGGAAACTAAAATGGAGATGATTGACCAAGGATTTATTAGGAGTATTTGGGGCAGTCAATGTAGGGAATGCACTTCTTAGCCTCTCAAGGTGCCTCTGGTGGTGTTCTAGTTATGTGGGACTCTCAGTCTATCTCTAGAGTGGATAAATTAGTGGGGTTCTTTTCCCTTTCTGTTCTTGTCGAAGTGAAAGGGAGGGGGCAATGGTGGGTATCCTCTAAGTATGGTCCTCCTAGACCAACTCTTAAGAGTGCTTTCTCGGATGAGCTTTATAATGTTTTTTGTTTTTTGCTCACATAGGTGGGTAATGGGAGGTGACTTCAATGTGGTTAAGTTTGTGCAGGAAAAGAAATGAGCGACGGGAATATTAATGCTAGTATGCATCATTTTAACCTGTTTATTAGGGAATTTGGTTTGAGAGATCTTCTTTTTAGTAATGCTACTTTTACTTGGTCTGTTGTGGGGGGCTGGAGCGGTGGCTAGAAGACTTGATAGATTTCTATCTTGTAGTGACTAGGAGGACGAATTCTCTAACCTCTCTCAAACCTTTCTCCCAAGACCTACTTCTAATCACTTCCCTATTATGTTGTAATCAAGTAGGCCTAGAAACCAACTCATTTTAGGTTTGAGAATATGTGGCTGGACCATGCTTCTTTCAAGCCCTTAGTGAGGAGCTCGTGGGAAGAGGACATAGGAAGAGGTTGGGAAGGCTTTAGGTTTATGAGGAAGTTGACGTTCAAAGGAGAAATTGAAATTTTGGAATAAAAAGTTTGGGGATGTTGGGAAGCTAGAATTTCTGTTCAGAATGCTAAGGAAGAGGAAACTAATCTTTCAATCTTTCAAAGAGTGAGGAGGCATAAAGGATCTCTTTAATGAATGAACTGGTAAAGGTGATTTTTAAGAAACGAGGAGCTGAAGAAAAAAGACCAAATTTAAATGGATCAAAGAAGAGGATTGTGATATTGGCTTCTACCATAGGCTAGCTACTGGAATGATGAGGAAAAATATGATTAGGGAGTTCGAGATGGGGGGAGAAAGAATTATAAACGACCTTGATAAGATTGACTCTGGGATCTCAAATTTTTTTGATAATCTTTCTTATGAGGAATAGTTTTGTAGACCGATGGTTGTGGGGTTAGAGTGGAATCCCATCTCTAGGGATCAGATGCTTGTTTAGAGAGATCATTTGATGAGGAGGTGAGGGGAGTAGTTTTTGGGATGGAGAAGGATAAGGCTCCGAGTCTGGATTGTTTTAATCTAGATTTCTTTCAAGATTGTTTTAATCTAGCTTTCTTTCAAGAATAAGGATAACCTACTTAAACTCTTGGCTGAATTTTATGGGAATGGGATTCTGAGTAAGAGCACTAACTCCACTTCTTTTACCCTTGTGCCTAACAAATATATGTCCATTATTATAGAAGACTTCAAACCTATTCGTCTAGTCTTTAGCGTCTATAAAATTATCACCGAAGTTCTAGCTAATAGGCTGAGTGCAGTGGTCGATAAGGCTATATCTACAGCTCATAGTGGATACTGTTTTGGCAATCAATGCGGTGGTAGAGGATGTTCATAGGAAGAAGAAGAGAAGTTTCATTTTCAAAACGGATTTTGAGAAGGCCCATGACAGAGCCATAGTTTGAGTTGCTTGGATAAAATTTTTGTGACAAAGGGTTTTGGTGAGCATTGACACCAATGGTTAAGGGGTTGCTTATCTAATGTGTGGTTTTTGGTTGTTGTGAATAGGGTACCTAAGTCTTGTTTTAGGGCTTTGAGAGGCATTTGACAAGGGGATCTACATTCCCCATTCTGTTTGTCTTAGTAGCTAATGTTTTGAGTAGAATGGTACATAAGACTGTGGATCAGGGGTTTTTGAAAGGTAGGAAGCAGGAAGAAAGGGAGTGGTGGTTGTAGTTTCTCATCTTCAATTTGCAGATGACACTATTTTCTTTCTAGATGATCATAGCCCTTCTTTCATTTGTAATTTGGTATTATTTTGGTATTCTCCATGTCTTTAAGATGGCGTCAGGCTTAAAATAAATTTGGGGAGAAGTCGAATTAATAATATTAATATGCCTCTTGAGCGAGTTAGGGAGCAGTCTTCTGACGAGTGATTTGATATTTTAGATTGGCCTTTGATTTATTTAGAGGTTCCTTTAGGGGCAATCCTAGATCTGCGGAGTTTTTGGAACTTATAGTGGAGAGTGGCTAGGTTGGAAGGGGGCACTTTTTCCCCTTGGGGGTAGAATCACCCTTATTCAAGGATGTTTATCTCCTATCCCAATTTATTTTTCGTCCATTCTTAAAATTCCAATGAAGATTGCAAATAAGATTGAGAAAACAATGGGAGATTTCTTACGGTCTAGAGTTGGGGTTTTCGAGATCATTTAGTATGGTGGAAAGAGGTCTACAAGTAATGAGAGGGAGGCTGGGTCTTGGAAATTTGGTGTCTAAAAACAGCTCTCTCCCACCTAAATAGTTATGGAGTTTTCCCTTAGAAGATCATTTCCTTTGGCATAATGTGACCAATGTCAGCTCGCAATGTTCAACAGAGTGCATGGAGATCTATTTCTCATTTTTATCCTTTACCTACTCCTCTCATTAATTTTGTTATTCGGAGGGGTCCTAAGATTCATTTTGGAAAGATATGTGGTTGGAGAATGGTGTTCTATCCACATTTTTACTCATCTCTTCCAATTGAACTCAGGGCGGGATAGTAATGATTTTTTTTTTGTGGTTGATTCAGTTAGCCCTCTAGTTTCTTGGAACTTTCATTTGAGAATATCTCTATGATAAAGAGTTGCTGGAACTTTCCTCCTTTTTGTTTTGTATTGAATAATTGTCATATTTTTTCAGCAAGGGATACTCGGTCTTGGGCTATAGATCATCGGGGTTGTACTCTTGTAAATCTTTGTTTGAGTTTTTGACCCATTCCAACGCTTTCTTTCCTCCATACTCAATCTATTTAGAAGGCAAAAGCTCCTCCAAAGATTAAGGCTTTCATTTGGCTGTCTATGCTTAATGAAATCAATACTAATAATCTGTTGCAAATCAGGAGACCTTTGAAACCCTCATCTCCAAATGTTTATGTGCTTTTTTTTTAAATTCTGAAATGGCATCTTAATTGTTACACTATGATTTTGCTTGGAGCATTTGGAATTAATTATTTGGCTTGTTGGGAGAAACTTGGGTCTGCCGAATGTTGGTGGAAGGAATGTTGGCTATTTCTTTCTACGGTTTTGGAAGGACAGATAGGGCTGCTCTTTGGAAATGTGGTATATTTTCAGTGCTTTAGGGATTATGGTGAGAGCGTAATGCACGGATTTTTTCAAGGAAAAATTTGAATTGGCAGTTGGTTTGGGAGAAGATTCAGTACTTTGCCTTATTATGATGCATGGGCATGCTTTAAAGGAGTTAGCTTTTCATAAGTTCAGCAAGAATGGAGGAATCTTTTGCTTTGATATTTTGTAGAATTTATTTGTTTTTTTTAAGTTCTTTTTTTCTGGTTTTTTTCTAGAATCTTGTCAGGAGATGTCTTATTCTCCTCTTTGTAAATTCTTCTCTTACTAATGAAATTTCTTCTTTTGATTCAAAGAAAAAAATAAAAAGAGTTGATCCGATTAGAACCCTCTAGAATGTAATAATTGTGGTGAATGGGACATAATTATTGGAACAATCCTAAAAATAATGGGATGAATATAATAGAGCCAAAAGAAGAAGAGAATGATGGTAAGAAAGGTGACATTAACAAGGATATTGTGGAAAATCAAGTTTATAATGTAGTCGAGTGTTCTGGTTTTGACCATGAGGAGCAAAATGTTATTGTGCAATTCAGTGCATAGCAGAGAAATGCCCTAAATCGATTCCTGAATTGAATGCTTGTTCAATAAGTGCTACTTCTCTTAGCATTTTGGTTGATTTACAGTTCCGTGAGTTGAGCTTCCTGGCACATTGTTATCTTTGTGACATGGATTTGGATACAAGTAATATGATATTATTCTTGGATGAACATACAGAAGGGAAACCTCCGAGGGGTTGTTATATATATATATATATTCTTCTGGGCATATTTTGACATGTAAGAGAGTGAGAGAGGGTGAGAGAAGGAGAGAAGATCATTGTAGTGTGTAATCTTTGATCTTCATAGTGAAATCTCTTGTCGATTGCTCCCGTGGATGTAGGTTTTGCCGAACCACGTAATTCCTGGTATCGTTGTCTTTATTATTGTTATCTTTATACTGTTGTGGTTGTGGATATATTCTGTTTATCGCCATTTAAATTGTTGCAAGTGCATGTTTGATTTTTTACAATAATATTGTTATTTCACTGTGCATTGTTGGAAGAGGCCCTATTTTCACAACATACTCCTCATTTCTCCATCAATATAAATGGCAAACTAGAGGGATTTTTCAAAGGACAAAGAGGCAGTAGTAAGGGAGATCTCATATCAGCTTACTTGTTTGTTATGCTTATGGAAATTTTGACTAGACTTTTGAAGCATGCTACTACTCATGGTAAAAGCTCATTATATGGATGGGATGCTTATTAGGTGCTAATCATCTTATTAGGTCTCCACCCAACCTATTCCATCTCTCACTCGTTCTAAATCAAATTACATATTCAATCTATTTATTTGTTATGTCAATATATAAAAATTGGGCGCACATCTTAGAAGTAATCAAGCAGGTCTTGAATTAAAAAGGCCTAACATATCAAAATTGGGTATCTATCAATGTATTAGTTAATTAAATAATAACAAATGAGAGATCTAATAATGAGTCTGGATTAAGATTTAAATGCCATTGAAGCTGATAGAATCATATTTCAAAATAAGCAGGCAAAAGGTTCAGCTTTTACATGCAGGTTTATAATGATTGATTAAGTTGCTCCTATTGTGCATAGTTCATGCTCTAGGGCATGCTAACCAACTGCCACAAACAGTCCATGCAATGGGCATACTACTTGGGTCAGGACCATGCCAAACTGATGACCCCTTAGGTTGCAAATTTGGCATGCTTTTCCCATGCTCCAAGAGGGGAAAAAAAAAAGTACAATCAATAGTAATTGCTATAACTATTAATTGTGTTATTTTACGCAATTGTACAAAAATACTAGTTGCAGCATGTAGAAAGAATTCTTTTATATTGATTTTAATTCTAAAAAACATGACCAATGAAAAATATTGTGATAAGGGAGTTCAATGTGTATATGGGTTTGTTCCACATAGAACAGTGTCTTGTGCAGTTGAATTAATTTGTTTAAAAAAAAATTCTGCATTTAATTGACTGTCACAGTGTCACCACCTTTTATCCTAGACTTTCTTTTCCCTCCAGTTAGTTGAATGAAGCAAGAAAAAAAATTCCAGGGTTTTCTCTCCCATCTTGTTTTCTCCTCTTCTCTTTGATGAGTTTCTTTTCTCTTCTTCGCGCTTATCCCCAACCAAACAGAGTGTTAAGGATCTCACAAAATCAACCCAACCAAAAAAACAATGAATAGAAGATGAACCGTTCTTCGCCTCATTTTCTTCAGATATACTACGCCTAAAAATTTGGATTTATAAAAAGTTAGAAAAATTAGGACCTCTCCCAGAATAAAATAATAAGCACTCAATTCAGTCCAAAGCTTAATTATAAATTCGAGTAAGATCCAGACCATGCATAACATGTTATGCTAAGGCACATTTTCTAATGTGATTCGTGATTGATAACCCTGAAAGACCAATTTGTTATCATACAAAATTAGCAACGCGCATGATTATGAAGCACTTTTTTCACACAAAGCTCAAAAGCATTCACAGTTTATGCAGCCGATGAATCAGAAGCCATCCAGGTTTCAGAAGCCGCTGCATATATATATATATAAGCACGCACACATCAAAACAACTGGCCAACAATCATGGCCAACGGCAATCATCCAGCATACAAGACAACAATCTCGGTAAACCAGGCAAAAGCTGCACAATGGAAAAAAAATAAATAGTAAAATTCTAGGTACATAACACAAGTTATGAAATCAGAGCACATTGAGCTCTGGAGTCTTGAATAAACTAAACAAAGCTGAAACCCTAGAGAAATTCGGGAATTAGAAGCAGAAAGTAAAGTATCAAGCGACAGTGGAATCCGGTCGAAATGTCGGCATAACACAGCCAAAAGAAAAAATCGGCGAAACCAAACGCATCAAAACACTCATAAACAAATACGAGAGGAAATGAAGGTACAAATGAGGGGGAATTACTCACTGTTGGATGAATAAAACAGAGATGAAATGCTGCGTAGACAGGTGCGACGAGACAAGAGAAC
This sequence comes from Malania oleifera, assembly GCF_029873635.1. Lineage (NCBI taxonomy): Eukaryota > Viridiplantae > Streptophyta > Magnoliopsida > Santalales > Ximeniaceae > Malania > Malania oleifera. The sequence goes on from NC_080425.1 coordinate 53,906,067, forward strand.
CCTACAATCAGTGCGAGAGAGCTGCGAGCTCTCTCTCTCTCTCTCTCTCTCTCTCTCTCTCCACCGATCGAGCTTTGAGGTTGCAGTGATTAGCGCGCTGGGGGACTATAAAACCCTATGTATGTTGTATGGAGTGGAGAGAAGCAGGAAGATGAAATGTACAGTATTTCTTTCCCTTGTAATAACTGGGAGATTTTTCCTATTTTATTATTATTTTAAAATAATATATTAAATAATATTATTCCAATGACGTTCAGGTAACGTTCATGTAATCTCACTGCTTGATTCAACGAGATTTAAAGAGTCAAGGTAATTAAAATTTTGACACATGACAAATAAATCTCACTGGACCTTGCCTGAACATGGAACGGTGCTACTTGTCAGGTGCATTTAAAAGACAAAAAAAAAAACAGGGGGTGGGAGTCGATAAGAGGAATAGGGAGAGAGGAGAGAGAGGGGAGGGGCAATTAGTCTCTATGTAATTATATATATATATATATATATATATATTTCTTATAATTTGTTATATTCAATTTTTTTTATTTCATAATACTTTTAAAATATCATAATTCAATTTAAAAAAATATTAAGAATCAAAAATCTAGGCTTAAATTTTTAAAATACCAAGGCTCAACTTAAAAATATCGGGATTCAATTTGAAAATATCGGGACTTAATTTAAAAATATCGGGACTTAGTTTAAAAATGTCCGAGACTCAATTTAAAAATATTCGGGACTCAGTTTAAAAATGTTTGAAACTCAATTTAAAAATATTTGGGACTCGATCTAAAAATACTAGGACTCAGGTTTAAAAATGTTCGGGACTCAGTTTAAAAATACTGAGACAGTTCATAATACTAGGACTCAGTTTAAAAATATCCAAAATTTAATTTAAAAATATCGGGACTCTATTTAAAAATGTTTGGAACTCAATTTAAAAATATTCAGGACTCCATCTAAAAATACTCGAACTCGGTTTAAAAATGTTCGGGACTCAGTTTAATAATACTAGGATTCAGTTTAAAAATATTCGAAACTCAATTTAAAAATATCGAGACTCGGTTTAAAAATGTCTGGAACTCAATTTAAAAATATTCGGGACTCCGTCTAAAAATACTGGAAGTTGGTTTAAAAATGTTCAGAACTCAATTTAAAAATACTGGGACTTAGTTTAATAATATTGGGACTCACTTTAAAAATATCCGGAATTCAATTTAAAAATATCAGGACTCGGTTTAAAAATGTCTAAAACTCAAAATAAAAATATCGGGACTCGATTTAAAAATGTCCGGGACTCAATTTAAAAATATCTGGGACTCAGTTTAAAAATGTTCGGAACTCAATTTAAAAATATTCGGGACTCGTTCTAAAAATACGAGGACTCGGTTTAAAAATGTCCGGGACTCAGTTTACAAATACTGGGACTTAGTTTAATAATACTGGACTCGGTTTAAAAATATTCGGGATTCAATTTACAAATACTGAGACTCAATTTAAATTGAGTTCCAAATTGTTGGCTTTTTGAGTCCGATTCCTGTTTTGACGCTGACAAACCACCAGTATCTTATGTGTACATTTAGTATGTAAACAGGTTTTCATTTCAGCACGAACATAAGATATCGGAAAATGGAAGCCAAAAAGGGACTTAAAGCGCACACACAGCTTGGTGTATTCCATGAAGAAAGAGCAAAATACGAAGACATTTATTGTACTTGTATTACATTTAATTTTTTATCTTTGGTCTATAATAATGCATGCATCTGCATGATATGGATTGTATGCTCAGATAGCCGTAGAATGACCTTAGGGATCACCCTTTGGCCGACCGAAGGTCTATCGGCACCGAATTTTTAGGGTTAGCTCTCAATGACCATAGACAGACTTTAGGGCTGACTTCGGTCGACCGCGGCAAGTTTTTTAGGCTAAATTAAAGAGCATTGACCTTAGATAAACCCTAGGTCTCTGCATGTAACTTTAAACTCAAATCAAGACTTAAATACACAATTTTAATATGCTCGGTCAACTAAACCTTCCAGGGTCAACAGTTGACTATTCAGTCGACCACTTTTAAAATGACCTTGCACTGCACGGTCAACCAAACTGGCACGTGGGTAATTCCTAACGCTCTAGTCTACCGAACTCTTAGTTAAAATTTGATCTAGTCGACCGAATGTCAAAATTTGGTCAACCAAACATGCCCTGCTCAACCAAACCTCAGAGGGTTCAAAATCGCCTTAATAAGGTCGACCAAAACCTTAGTTCAAAAATGTCACGGTCGACCGAAACTCTCTGGTTGGAATTTTTTAAAAGCGCTAAAATGTCATTAACTTTTAATTCAACTTTTTCAAAATACCGAGCGTGTCCCTCAACGGTCAAATTTTCTGAAAATCTATAAATACCTCCTCCATAACTCAGATTAGCAACTTTGATTAACCAAAATTTTCTCTCTAATCCATTGTTAATCAAAGTTCCCCCAAAACGCTTTTTAGTGTTAAAATCATTCTTTTGGGATAAATTTTTTTATCCAAACCTCTCCAAATCTCTTTTATACTTTTACTTCAAAATCATTTTTGAGGAGAGTATTTTATTTAGGGCATTTTACTTGCACATACTCTCACTTGTTCTTTATGTTCTAGAAATCATTTCTCAAGAGTATTGCTTGCATTTCTCTTGGTTATTTCTTTGATAAACATTATTGGGAGAAAATATTTATTGCACAAATCCTTTTGAACTTAAACTCCATATTCTCCAAATACTTTTATTTTCAAATATTTTTTTGGAGAACATAATAATCATCTTCATGTCACCGCTACAGGGTCCGGTCTCTACTCCTCCAACAATCTCATTGATCTCCACCAGCGCTTTGCCTCCCCTTTCAGCTTAAATGTCACAAATAAAACTTTCTACTCATCTATACATGGAAGAACTATCAGCACGTCCTCTATATCCTGGATTTAGTTCTCAACCACAAGTGGGTCAGCTCCTCTAGAAAACGATGGAGGTCTCATCCACGTGAACTGCTCAATCGTGCAACTCCGCCCTCTTGAACTCCTAGTCATCTCTGACATCACCTACTGGGTAACGCTACGTAATACAGCATCAAAGTCTCCTCCAACCATACCAGAAGGCCCAGCTTCATCACCCCCAACATAAGCACTGCTACTCCTTGGATCAATCCTGCAAAGGATTTAAAACCATTTTAGAACTCTATTATCATATCTCATCAACACATCCAGCATACTCAATCCCCATTTAAGATTCAATCCTATCACTCAGAATCACGATCCGACGATTGTATCTATGGTTTTCCAGAAGTCGTCACCCCAGGAAAAACATAAACACAACCATGGAACTTCTACTTTCAAGTCGTAAGATAGAACCCTAAATTCTAATCTCATCCTCTAACAATAACAAACTCGTATCTCATCAATATCCATTCACATACTCTAGTATTGTATTCTGTTATTTACTAAAGTCTGCAGAACCTAACAAACCTAGGCTCTGATACCAAACTATAACGCTTCGATTTTTCATACTATTTTTTTATATAATCAACGTATGTATAAAACCACACAACCATTGATACCATATTACCTAACTCGACCCAAAAGTGGGTATCGGGTATACATTCATACTCTTATACACAACCCTAACAATGGAAGTCATTTCATATATATATACATACCACGATGAATACACATACCAAAGTACTACCATATACACATACAAGTCTAATACAAAACCTCTAGGGGTATCAGACCTCCCTAGCACAAAATACTCACCCTGATTACTCAGGGTATTAGCTTCCCTCTATCTTGAAGCTCTATCATCAGGTCTATCTCGGTTTCCTGAAATATTTAAATAATTGGGTGAGACACATCTCAGTAAAACAGAATATATTATCTACGTCATGCTTCCCCCCATGAATAGGGTTGTGCGGCCCGAAGGCTGGACCTACCCGCAGTTGGCCGACCCGGTTAGGTCAAATATCATCATATATCCAGTGTCTGCAGTACGATTGGCAGACCAAAAGCCCTGATCTAGATTCAGGGGGCACAACAACTCTACTATATAGCTTAGTCTACTATCACGCCACACGCTCCACGAGCCCATGTGGTTGCACTAATACCACTAGCAATGGTACCATGCTCAATATCACTACCCAACATTAGGGTTTCTATATCTATCCATCAGGGTTATCACTACCACATACCAGTAAGCATTATGCGATATTGACTTTTCATCAATCACATGTTTGTATTCCTATTGCAAAATTTCACATTTCAATTCTCTCAATTCAATAATCATATTGCACAATTAACGGTGCAGTATCCACATTTCTCATTTCCATATTTCAATATCTGTATTGTAGTATTCACATTACAATACATACGTTCACATATTCTCAATTTCATATTCTCATAACGGCATTCACATATCATTATTCTCATTGCAGCATTATCCTTGCAATGTTCACATTTACAATATACACATATCATATTCGTATTGCAGTATTAACATTGAAATATTCACATAATCAATATTCTCAACTCAGTTTTCGCAATTCAGTATTCACAACTCATTTCATTTCATATTACCATATACATATCTCATATTCATCATTTCTCAGAAGATATACATTTTTCAGTACATTTTGCTTTCATCATTTTTCCCCATTTCAAATCTCATATCTCATTTCACACCTCATAATCTCATAATCCCAATTCATATTTTTAGGGTAAATTATTTAACTCAGTTTAAACATTTCTCAATATAAATCATACACCACACAAATTTCATCTGATATTTATATCATAAATAAATTTCAGGTAAAATATCATAATTCCATTTATCATATTTCTCAACCCATAATTTTCAGAAAAAGACTGTTATAACTTATTCCCCTTGCCTGACTTAGTGAGAGGTCCACTAACACCCCTAATTTGACGCGCTTCTGTGTTCACAACCCAAAAACCTAAAAATCACATTTTTACCAAATTAAACAACCCAACTCCCAGAACATTTATCATTCAGAAATCTCTAAACTCTATATACTCCAAGTTAACTTAAAAATCCTTAAAGTATATTACTTACCCTGGTTTCGGGATGGTGCCCCTAAACTCCAATATGAAAATTTACTCCGCCTATGCTACAGAGAATCTTCCTAGGAACCTCATGGCGGTTCCCGATCATCAATTTGGGCTCTAACGAAGCTGGAAACGAAGAGAGATGAAGAGGGTTTCGTGGATCTAGAGAGAGAAAGTGAGTGAGAGAGAGAGAGAGAGAGAGAGAGAGAGAGAGAGAGAGAGAGAGAGAGAAAATGCACCCTGAACTGACGGATTTGCACATTTATACCCCAGTATTCGTTGACAAATTCAAGTGGTTCGTTGACGAATACATGAAGGCACTTCGTCAACTATTCGTCGACGAGGAAGATATTTTGTCAACGAACCTAAAATTTCCTAAACTCTCTCGGTAATTTCTCATCGACGAGACACGTGTACCTCGTCGCCAAAATATATAGGATATTCGTCGACGAAGACCCTACGTTCGTTGACGAAGCCCTGTTTTCTCTCCTTTTTAAAATTTCCTCTTTCCCTCTCTTCCATTTCTTTATTACTTTTATTAATTTAATTTTCCAGATATCTACAACATATATTTGAGCTTAAACGTGTACATATTTTCTTGTATTTTCAGAAGCATTATCATGTACAGAAATGTTTTTATTGCACCGGGTTGGTTCATCCCATTAATTGAACTGGGGAGTCTTAGCCCATAAGTGAGATCAGTTCGATTCAATCCGAAAATTGAACTGGGGAGTCTCAGCCCCGTAAGTGAGACAAGTAGGGCTCAACCTTGTAATTGAGCTGGGGTTTACCTCGTCCCGTAAGGAGAGGTTGTAACGGCTTCTACTCCGCCCGTTTAAGTGAGCAGGTTTAGTGGAATCTTTGGGGGTATGCTCAAGGTGGGGACGTAGGCTAGTTTGGCCGAACCTCGATAACAAATATCGTGTATTGCTCTCTACTTATCTCATTTAATTTATGTACTTTAAATTCTGCATGTATATGCTTGTTCCTTTATGGTTATAATTATTTGTATGCACACTTTTATTTAAATGAGATATGTTGCACGTGTATGTTCACACTTATAGCTTAATCATTTTTTCATACACGTTATTATATTGAATGGGATATGATATGTGGTGAATTGGCGTAAATATTTAACTTAGCCAAAATGCTTTAAAACCCAATTCACCCCCCTCTTGGGATTACACCAATTCCAACACGAACATTTTTAAACTGAGTCTTAGATATTTTTAAATTGAGTCCCGTTATTTTTAAGTTGAGCCTTGGTATTTTAAAAATTTAAGTCCTGATTTTTGAGTCTCAGTATTTTTGAAATTGAATTATGATATTTTTAAAGTATTATGAAATAAAAAAATGGAATATAACAAATTATAACAAATATATATATATATATATATATATAATTACATAGAGACCAATTCCCCCTCTCCTCTCTCTCCTTTCTCTCGTCTCTCCCCTCTCTCTCATCTCTCCCTGCCCCTCCCGCTGACACAGCCTGTCCACTCACCCCCCTTTTTTTAATTTGCTAACAGAATTGACCCACAAAATGACCCCCTCCCCTCTCTCTCCTATCTCCCTGCCCCACTCGTTGACTCCCACCCCCCCCCCCCCCGTTTTTTTTTTTCTTTTAAATGCAGCTGACAAGGAGCGTCGTTACATGTTCAAGCAAATCTCACTGGATGGTCCAGCGAGATTTGCTTGCCACGTGTCAAAATCTCAATTGTCTTGAGCATTATTCTAGGAATAATTTTCCCAAATAGGGTATTATTTAATATCCTATTTTAAAATAATAATAAAATGGGAAAAAACTCAATAACCCGGTGTTCCTTTCACCACCACCTACGCTAAATATAGGGTGATGATGTCGTGAAAGCATGCGCCCTCAATTTGGGATCCAGATTGGGCCCATATGAAATAGGCCCCAATATCAAGCCCATTTATGATGACGTTTCCTAGATAGGGCCCAAAAGGCCAAGGCCCAATCCTTTTGGTTCTCTAAGAGCCCCAACTTGGCCTGACAATCACATTTACTATGCTTCTCAAAATAATGTTTTTAAATAGATATTTCACAATATAATTATAAAAATATTAAACTACTTCTAAAAATGTAAAGTGAAAAATCTGACAGTTTTTGGTGACAAATATTAAAATACCGGATTTACCTCATGCATTATTTATATTAAATTTTCTTCCCTCCATATCTCAAAAGTTTAGATTTCATTGGCTTTCCGATTGGGGGGCTTGTGATTTTCTTGCACAACGTTCAATCTTCCTTGGTCCATTATGCAATGTTTTCGTCTTTTGGGAGTTGCACCACCCAAAAAACTCATAATCAATATTTCATTGCTTCTTATTGGTTTGGTGGCTGATCTTCCCACACACCCTTTGGTCTTTCAGCACCACTAGTGTCCAAGTAGCTCCTTTGTTAGATTCGCTATGACATAATAACAATCGTCTTCCCTTTATGGCCAGCCACATTCTCTAGTCTACTGTTCTTTCCTCTTTTTTCTTATAAATTTTCACCCATACAATGTTAATTCCACACAAATCTTAAAGAACATTTCCTTAAAGAGCAATCTCTCTTAAGAAAAAAGAGTATCAAAGGTTCTTGCGGACACTAAATTTGTCTACCAAGTTATATCAATTTTGAACCTTCACCCATCCTAATACGTTTAAAATAAATATCATTTGGCATGTTGAATACACTGTGTGGGCATGTTTTGTGTTTTGTGATTTCAATATTCTTCTTCGACTCTTATACCTAACAGTTTTGATTATTGGTTGCTTTTGACTAGCATTTTTCAATTAAATACTTACAATCAAGTGTTTTTTGAAATTTAAATCGTTGCAAGCAATCCCTTGCTAGTATTATTTTTTTGTTTTCTTGCCCAACAAGTTTGAAAAAATTAATAAATAAAAGAGTTGAGTCTCTAATTTTTTTTATTACTTGAAGATTGGTTAAACAATTTTTTTCCCACTTGTATGGCTAATTGATCAATTTGGTTTGGTGAAGGTTTGCTTTAAATGTAAATGGAGGTTGAGACTATTCTTTGGATTTTAGGACATTGGGTTTTTGGATTTCAGACATGGAAAGTTCCTATAGCGTAAAGTAGGGGGAAAATGTTGCAGTATTGGATATTAAATTTTTTTATTGTTTGGTGGTAAAATAAGTTCGCACTTGGTTATTGAGAAAAATGTTGGAAAACAAAGATAGGCAATTTGTCAAATTCATACTGCACTTAGTTTGTATTCATCATTGAAATTGATATGCATTAGTAGTGCCTCTTTTCCAATTTTGAATCAAACTATCATTGGAGATTGTAATAGAATTAAGTATGGAGCTTTAGATCATTGTTTAGACATGCTTGCTTTTTTGTTTACTATGTAAATTTGGATGTGGGTGTAACTTCATAAAGAATGACAAAGATCCTACAATAGAATTTTGTATGCATTTTTTGTTTTAAAAGTTACTACTTAATTTTTGAACAAGAGTTAATTTTGAATAAGTATTCAATTATTTGAGGGTGTTACAATAAGTTGACATTCTTGAGTTGAGTTTTTCATATTGTGGGAATAAAAAAAAATTGATTTTTTATTAGTTGTACATTATTTTGATGGCCTCGCCTTACCTTGAGCATAAGAGAACAACCTGAGCCCATCCTTGATATTATCCAAAATATACTAATTTTTTATTTTCTTCATAAGACAAAATTATGCAGCAAAATATTTTTACAAGAAACCACCCAAAACAAACAAATATATATTATATGGAGAGTTATAATCATTCTAAAATGATTTTTTTTTTAAAATTTAGAGTTATGAAACTATACATTTATTGACACTTTAAAAGTTAGTTAACCTTTGGTTTGCAAGATTAATTTTAAATACAATTACTAACCCAACATGCAATACTAAATTCTTACCTATAAACTTGGTCCTAAAAGGTAGTTGTAGGTCTTTTACAAACCTAGATCCAAGCACGTAAGACAATTTGGTAAGTCAGTATTAGATTCTTATTTCAATTTATGTACAACCTACACTACTCACAAATTTTAATTGGAGATCGTAAAATATTCAACTTAATCAGATTTTGGGTTGCTCCTTTATGTGTAACATTTGTGGAAGGCAAAGCTTCAATTAAACATTTTGTTATGATCATTTTGCCTTGGTTGTGGATGATTGTTATGATCATCATGCCACTATAGGTATGGTTCAACAATGTTTCCAGGTGCACTTGGTTACAAAGTGTACATGGATATGCCATGTATCACGGACCCCCAAATAAGACTCAATTAAGGGGCCATGCAGCACTCATTGAGGCTCTCCCTCAACAGAGTCAGTCAATAATTACATGTTCAAACCTGCAGATATGAGCACCAGATAAGTTTCGAAAGTCACTCATAACCATGAAAGTATTAATACAAACAACAATGGATCATGAAGGCAAGAGACATGCATACTCAATGATAAATAGAACTACTTATTTTATGCAATTAAGAGGACAACCATACAAGTTATAACACAAGTAATTTGATATCCATTATAAATCCCTAGAGAATACATGTAAAGTCATCTCTCTTCCTCATTTAACCCACATTACATTGTCACCCCCTAACATCCTCCTCCACTCATTTTATCGACGTCCTTGTTGATTTTCTGTAAGGAGTCTTCAGTATTTGGGTTCTATTGTTGTTGTCTTGAATTTCATGAAATATTGAATCTTTTATATGGCATGCTAGAGGTTTCCTATCTTCTCCCAACTGTTTGACCTTTGTCGTTGACTACTTGTATGCAAGGATCTCCTCTACATCGTTGGTCTCTTTCCTCTGTATGGCTCAGCCAATGTACAAGGTAACTGTGGCTGCTGGCTTGTAATGAGATAAAAAGGACTCTTGTTAGTTGTTGAGCTCTTTTGGGCATTGAAATAGAGCCGAGCCACGTCATGTAGTTGCACCCAATTCTTCTAATTGGTATTGATGAAATGGCGAAAGTACTCTTCTAATAGTCCATGGAATCTCTTCGTCTGTTCATTTTTCTGTGGATGATAGCTTGAAGAGATGTCAAGCTATGAACCGAGGGTTCTAAAAAGTTTTGTCCAATAGTTGTTGGTGAATCTTTAGTCTCGATCGTTGACAATATCTTAGGGAACACCCTAATACTTCACAACATTTTGAAGAATAGTTATGTCGCCTCATCTATCAAACACTATTTCAGTGCAGGTATAAACGTACCATATTTTGAAACCCTATCTATAACCACAAGTATAAACCCTGCATCTCAAAGGGTTTCATGATATGTCCGCAAGAGCAAGTATTAGATCTCTTATCATAGCATCTTTTCTAGTCATCAAGGGCTCCTGGAACTTCTTTGTCCAGTTCCACCCTTGACCCTTCTTTAGTAGTTTTGTCAAAGGAGCAAGTTCTCCTCAAGTACCCCTTTACGAACTTCTTGTAATAGATGACAAGCCCAAGAAAGGAACACAACCCCTTTACTGTGGTCGGGGTCTTCCATTTTTGAATCACTCTCACTTTCTCTTAACACTAGCTCTTGGCTTATTTCTTCTTTTACCATCATCGTAGCGAGATACATATGTTCACCTCTTCTTAGTCCCTTCCTGAGTTACATTGTAACACCACGAACCCTTAAACCCAGGTCCGGCTCGTTATACCTGATAAAATCCCTGATAATCCATAATCCATAATATACGCAGCGGAAAACATAACTATAGTCTCCATATAACATAATACCAGAGTTTACTAATTCTAACTACCAACCATAATAAATTAATCATCCACCAGTATTCAAATATATACATGTCTCCAAAACATTATCCACTAATACCAGTATGTTTCACAACCATCCATATCTTATAAAACTTAAAACATAAATTATAAAACATGAAATATTCATATCAAAACTAACCTAAAAAAATACCATTTTCTCTTTCTATTTACCAAAAATGGTATAAAATATCGAGCTCTCTAAGCTTAATCTCAAGGAAATCCTGAAAAAGATAAATTCATATTCGGGTAAGACACATCTCAGTAAGGGAAGAAACAATATATTAAAACAGTGTGTGGCCAACATGAGTTAAATGGATATCATTTTATTTCATTTGTAAATCATCATATAACATTGAAATCGTTTTCTAAACCTAAACAATCACATGCAAATATTTAACCCACGAGATTACCTAAGGATAGGGGTGATTACCCGCCCATACAAGTAGCACCCCTCTGCTCTATTACATTTAGCAACCCGAAGGTCATGATTTAAGCATACCAGGGCACTCACCTTACTCAGTAAGCCCTCAAGTGTTAAACTGATCTCGTACTCACGCGTTCAATAATAGTTTACCGTCAAAGGCCCTAAGGATAGGGAATTCTACCCACCCATACAAGTAGGTTCCCTCTGTCCTAGTGCGTTATGCAGCTACTACCACATCTGAAGCTACTAGTGCACTCGCCTTACTCAGCAAGCCCTCAGGCGAAAGGTAAGCCTTGCCCAATCGTAACATGTTCTACGTACATACATACTTCTATTATCATAATACATCATTCTTTTCTGTAATTATATATTCATGCACATTCATTCCTATTCATAACTTAACTTTGCATTTCGTTTCACTTTAAGTGACTCTTTCCCATTTACATCATTTACTTTTGTCATTTCATTTCATTGTCATTTCATTGCATAACATTTCATTTCATTACTTCGTACTACAGCTGGTCTTTAGCCATCATCAGTTAATTTACGTAGAAACGTGCTAGATCTGCTAACACAGCTCCTTTTTGTTGTCATCAGTTAGTCTACACAGAAGTGTGCTAGATCTGCTAACATGACTGTCTTTCATGGTTGCATTTAACATACAAAGGCAACATTGTCCATATCATATTTTATTTTCATTGCTTTACTTACTTAGCCTGTATCTCATACATTTAACATATATTTGCACAGAATCTCACGCCACACAATTTAGCAATAAAATTCATACACTACTTGTAAAATAAGCCAACCAACATTTAATGTTTATATACTGAAAATACCTTTTATTTCTTAGTTAATTATCCTGAAAATATTTCCCACTTTCATCAGTTCATTTTCGCATATACATATCTAATAAACAGCCCTAAACTCGAAAAAAATATAATTTAAACAGTTGACATTTTACCCATACCGAAACATATACACGTACATATAACACAATTTATTTTTTCATTAAATTCATAAAAATTCTGATTTAATATATATTTTTCCCCTTACCTGATTTCTTGAACTATGCCAACAGGGACTTCGAAAAATACCTGCGGCGCTCACCCGGACCCTGAAATTAAATTCCTAGTTCCAATAAATTATTCCTGAATAAAATATTAATTTTATACTTCTTAGGGCCATAATTCCTAAATAAATAATAATACCTTTAAATTTAGCCGAATTGACAAATTTCTCAAATCCCACTCTCACTTTGGAGTAGGACCTAGAAATTTCTAATTGAAAAATTACCTACGTCAAAATGACGATAACGACGACTAGGACCCTATGGTGGTGTCCGTTCGTCGATTTAACCACTTATTAATAGCGAAATTGAGAAAATGGAAAAAAATTACCTTTCCCCAGGAGCAGTGCCTAAGCTGTTCCCATGAAAAATCTGATCAGTAGAAATGTCGGCAGCGGAACCAGGATTCCAATGGCACCTTCCGTTTCCCGATCCGTCGTAAACTCACCGAGTAATTGAGAGAGAGAGAGAGAGACAGAGATGGAGGTGGATGAGGGAAAAATAAAAACATTCAAAGGGGGGGGGGGCGCTGATTCTTCTTCTTTTTCTTCTTTCTTCTCTTCTTATATCTTCTGTTAGTTACTTTATATATATATATATATATATATATATATATATATATATATATATATACACATATATACATATATACATATATACAAATATATTTATATATTATATTAATCTACTATATAAGTATATATATATATATATATATGTATATATATATATTTCCCTTATTTCAATTAGTTTTTTTTAAATCCAATGTAAAAATATTTAATTTAATAACTAATTATTTAATTATTTAATTCATCTTAATTTAATTTAATTTCTTTAATTATTATTATTATCATTATTATTTTTCCCACGCAATTCCTTTTATTTATTTATCTGTTATTTTATTTATTTATATATTTTAATTTTTTTAATTTTTTTAAAATTTCGGGTCTTTACATACATGGTTGAAGGGAATTTCTCATCGTATCCTTCCCTTCGGCATAGCGCATGCAACATTTACCCTACCTACCCTTTGGCACTTGGTGTGGCACCCTGCAATCCTTTTGGGCACTTGGCATAAAGCCATTACCCTTTCTCCTCAAGATTAACTTATCAAAGTGTGTAGCGCTCACCTTGCCTACCCTTTAGCGCTTGGTGTGACACCCTACCTACCCGTCCCAAACCCTTAGTGTGACACCCTGCCTACTTTACTTGGTGTTTGGTGTGAACCATTACCTTTTCTCTATAGTGTTAACTTACCATAGCATGCAACGTTCACCCTATCTACCTTTTAGCAATTGGCGTGACACCCTACCTACCCCTCCTTAGCACTTGGCATGGCACCCCCTACTTTCCTAGGTGTTTGGCATAAACCATTACCCTTTCTTTGCAGTCTTAACTTAACAAAGCGTGTACCGTTCACCTTGCCTACCCTTTAGCACTTGGTGTGACACTATGCCTACCCCTTCTAGGCATTTGGCATGGCAGGGGCCTACTCTCGTGGGTGCTCGACATGAACCATTCCTCTTTCTTTGTAGTCTGGTGGAAGTTCTCCAACCACTTCTGTAAGAACCCGAACTGTGATATATGGATTTAATTAATTAAGAGAAGGGTAGAATGGTAAATTGAGCAGGCTTTGTCGATGAAGCCAGAGTTCGTTGACGAAGGCCTCATGTTACTCGGCGACGAATTTTAGAGGCTCGTCGATGAGGAAAAACAGAGAGGTTTCAGGAAATCGGGAATCTCAGGCTCGTCGACGAAGCTACTATCTCGTCGATGAATTATATTTAGTGCCTTGTCAACGAAGACGCCATCTCATCGATGAGGGCGGCCGAGTCAAAGGGCTATAAATATCCATTTTCATTACTTCTTAGCTAAGAAATCTCAAATCCTCTCTCTATCTCTCTAGAAACTCAAAATACTCTCTCTCTCTCTCTCTAGATTTCTTTACCGATCATTGCTGGAATTGACGATCCGATGTTACCACGAGGATCAGTGAAGGATTCTTTACAAGTTTTACGGATCGGATCTTCGTTTTGGGCGTTTTCGGGTTTCAGCTCAAAATCGAGGTATGACTCAGTTTTTGATTCTGTTCCGGTAGTTATGTAGAGAATAGAATTTTGAGCATGTTTAGTACTATGATTTGTAGGTTTTGGGAACTCGGTTTGTGGTTTAGGGGCCATAGAGCATGGGTTTGGATTTTCGGGGAAAGGTAAGGGGATTCAGTTTATGTCGGTTATTTTTTAAATCAACTTCGGTAGAACTATGGTTCACGTTCCTATGTGCGTTTTGGTTACTCATTTGGGGGAAATCTAACAGGTAAAATTATAAGTTTTTCATATTACAGTTTTGGGGAAAAGGGGGTATTGGGCTGTATCCTTGGTTTTGTTGGAAAATCGTAAATATATTGTGATATATATTGTATTATAGGGATGACCGTGCCTTGACTTGTTTAAACTGTATATGTTTGGAAAATCATGATTTTAGATTACCAAATGGGTGTGGTTTGTTTGGTTATATAAGCATGCACGGTTGTGTTTTGTGGATATGCAATAGGAACTGGGTTCCGAATTGTTCTAAGTACTGAAAGAATGTCTGGCTCTATATCCGAGGGTGTGAAATATTGCCTGCCATGTGTGGCAAGAGTGTCTGACTCTATATCCAAGGGCGTGAGCCTTATCAGCTGATCACTGAAGGGTGTGGATCCACCAGTTATACCGATACGATGCCATGGGAACTTGGGGCTACACCATGTGTCGGGAACACCATGTAATGCGGGTCGGCTTTGGGCCGAAGGGTGTGATGACACTGGGTTGCTTAATCATGAGTGTGCACGTGTATGCACTATATTGGAATTGTTTTGTGGAAATATTGAAATTGCATTTAACTGTGTATGTTTTGTGTCATGATAACACTCAAATGCCACGCATCGATATAACCTGGATCTGCCTTACTAAGAAGTGTCTCACCGCTACTGTACATACATATTTTTCAAGTCCTTCGAGTAACTAGAACTAGCGCCCTGGTGTCGGGAGCGTAGTGGTCGGTGTACTGCGAGAGGTACTTGGGTAAGTACTAGGATTGGACTGGGTTGTCTTTTGTGGGTTGGGTGACACTCGGGTTTATGTTGTATTATGGATGCTAGTTTCTTTTGTTTAGACTCTGGTATGGTATAGAATGTGTATAAAAGACTATTTCTGCTGTGTTTATCCTTGTTATATATGGATGTGTATAGGGTGCCTGGGAACCCCACAGGGTCAGACCCTCATTCATTATGATGTATCATTGGTTTTATATGATGCAGGGATAGGTTAGGTTACTATTTCACCCCTAGGTCCCATTACCGGGTTCGAGGCGTGACAACTTGGTATCAGAGCTAACTAGGTTGTTAGGTCTTGTAGACTTGGTTAGACATAGCTATATGTGTACATACTAGAGTATATAAGGTAGGAAATGGGTAGAGTAGGTCGAGGGTTGTTTTGTTGCTAGACAGGGACTCGTTGGCGGTGTTCTGTGTTTTTCCTAAAATCACAATTTGAGTAAAATCACGACAAACCATTGATGATTTTCATGTCGGTGTGACAGGACAAACCTGGGCCCATGAGGTGGTAATTAACATGATTCGTCGTGAATAATTGTGTTAACAGTACGTGACATAGGAATGCTAACAGATTCCTATCGTTTTTTAGAATAGAGCTCAAGGATAATAACCTGGGAAGTGGCTCCGAGGAGACCGCGAGTGATGGGTCTCCTTTTGTGCCTCGAGGGTTGACGAGGCAGGTTCTATGGGAGATCGAGTGGAGTGTCAGGAGACTCGAATGCTCTCCTACGGTTGCGGGGTGTACCATTAAGAGGTTCACACGCATGCATCCTCCGACGTTCTCAGGAGGACCCAACCCAATGATAGCCGAGGACTGGGTTGAGAAGACTGAGAGGATCTTGGAGCTCCTACACTGCATGGATAGGCAGAGAGTCCTCTATGCCACCTTCCAGCTGCCTGGGGAGGCAGGGCAATGGTGGACTGCGCTGAGTATGCTGGAGAAGCAGAGGGCCGGTCCTATTGAGATAACGTGGAGCCATTTCAAGAAGGTGTTCTTCGAAAGATACTTCCCGGCTTCCATGCGTGACGTTAAGGTAGATGAGTTTTTTGCTCTGACTTAGGGAAGTATGACGGTGCAGGGGTATGCTGCTTGGTATATAGAGCTATCCCAGCTGGCACCGTGTTTGATCTCAAACGAGTATGAAAGGACTCGGAGGTTCAAGATGGGCATGAGGAAGGACATCCACAGATTAGTGGGTATGCTTTAGATCTGTAAATTCTCAATTTTGGTGGATAAGGCCACTGTGAATGAGACTAGCATCCGAGAGGATAAGGTGGATCAGGAGCCAAAGAAGAGGCTAGTGCCTTTTGGTTCTCAGTTTGAATCTCTTCAGGGAGCATGGAAGAAGAGGAACAGAGACTCGAGTTATTGCCAGAGTACAGAGCATCAGGGTACCCAGATGAGCTAGTCAGGTGATCATTGTATCAAGTGCCACAGATGGCATTGCGGTGAATGCCAACCATTTAGGAGTAATTGCTGCAACTGTGGCCAGTCAAGTCGCATGGCTCGAGATTGTCATGCACTAAAGAGAGGCACGCCTTCTTCGAATCAGAATCGAGGAAGTAATCAGGTATCTCGAGCAACATATTAAGCAAACACAGCTCTGGCAAGGGTGTACTCACTTATTCTAGAGGATGCTGAGTAGGCGGGGAACATGGTGATAAGTACTATAATATTGCTTTTAAATAGAGCTGTGGTTTTATTTGATTCGGGTGCAACCCACTCCTTTATATCTGTTAATTTTGTTAAATTGTGTGGGGTGGAGACCCAAGTCATGGAGGAAGGATTGTCTGTAGCTACACCATCTGGGAGTGTATCATTTTGTAGGAGGATGTTAGGAGACTGCCCAGTGGTAATTCAGGGAAAGTTGCTACTGAAGAATCTTGTGGTCTACGATATATGGGGTTTGATGTCATAGTGGCGATGAACTGGCTCTTCTCCAGTTATGCTGCGATTGACTATCGTAGGAAGGTGGTAGTATTCAAAGCTCCTGGGGAGCGGGAGTATGAGTTTGTAGGATCATGTATGCGTTCGACGCTACAGGTTCTATCGGCATTATAAGCGAGGAGGTTACTCTTGGACGGATGTCATTGGTACTTGGCTTGCATGAGGGAACCGCCGCGGCATGAGTTGAGGCTCGAGGATATTCGGGTAGTTAGCAAATTTTCGGATTTGTTTCCAGGAGATTTACTCAGTTTACCTCCAGATCATGAGGTGGAGTTCGCGATAGAGTTGCTGCCTGCTAAGACACCGATCTCTAAAGTTCCGTACCAGATGACTCCAGTGGAACTTCAGGAGTTGAAGGAGTAGTTGCAGGAATTACTAGACAGGGGCTTCATTTGACCAAGTGTTTTGCCCTGGGGAGCTCCAGTTTTTTTTGTAAAGAAGAAGGACGGGTCAATACGCATGTGCATTGATTACCATGAGATTAACAAGGTGACTGTGAAGAATCGTTACCCTTTACCTCGTATCGATGATATCTTTGACCAGCTGCAGGGGATGCAGGTCTTTTTGAAGATCGACTTTTGGTTAAGGTATCATCAAGTGAGGGTTCGATCTGAGGATGTTGTGAAGACTGCTTTCCAAACCAGATATGGCCACTATGAGTTTTTGGTCATGCCTTTTGGATTGATGAATGCTCCAGTAGTGTTTATGGATCTTATGAACAGGGTTTTCCATGAGTACTTGGACCAGTTTGTAGTGGTGTTTATTGATGATATTCTGGTATACTCGAGGAGTTCAGAAGAGCATGAAAATCATATGAGATTAGTATTGCAGATTCTAAGGAAGAAGAAGTTGTATGCTAAACTGAAGAAGTGTGAGTTCTGGTTGAATCAGATTGCATTCTTAGGCCATGTGGTGTCTAAGGATGGTATCTCAGTTGATCCTAGCAAGATCGAAGTTGTGGTCGACTGGGTGAGGCCGAAGAATGTCTAAAAGGTTCGGAGTTTTCTAGGACTGGCGGGTTATTATCGTTGGTTCATAGAGGGATTCTCTAAGTTGTCTGGGTCTCTAACTTGATTGACCAGGAAGGGGTGAAGTTTGAGTGGACTAGTGATTACGAGTAGTGCTTTTAGGAGTTGAAGCACCGGCTGGTTACTACTCCGGTTTTGACCATTCTTTTTGGGGATGACAGTTTTGTGATTCATAGCGATGTGTCTTTGAAAGGCTTGGGATGTGTGCTTATGCAGTAGGGTAAAATTGTTGTGTATGCTTCTCGGCAACTGAAGGAATATGAGAAGAATTACCCTACACATGATCTAGAATTGACTGTCGTAGTTTATGCATTGAAGATCTGGCAACACTATCTGTATGGTGTTCAATGTGAGATTTTCACTGATCACAAAAGCCTCAGGTACTTTTTCACGTAGAAGGAGTTGAATATGAGGCAGAGATTGTGGCTTGAATTGATTAAGGACAACAATTGTACCATCAGTTATCACCCGGGGAAAGCTAATGTGGTAGCTGATGCGTTGAGTCGGAAGTCAGAGTATGCTATAGTATCTGCAGTTGTAGCTCAGCGTCACATCAAATAGGATCTGGAAAGTCTGGGTATAGAGTTGGTGTTTGGTGACCATCAGGCTTTCATTGCTAGCTTGGTGATCCAGCCAACTTTGTTCGGACGTATTAAAGTCGCGCAGGCTAGTGATGCAGAGTTAGCTGAGATTGTAGAGAAAGTGCAGCAGGGTTTGGCTGCAGAATTTAACATCTCTGAGGGAGGTGTGTTGATGTTTGGGACTAGGCTATGTGTTCCAAACGATGATGAGATCAGTAGGATGATTTTGGAGGAAGCACACGTTCGTTGTATACGGTACATTCGTGTAGTACGAAGATGTATCGGGATTTGCGCGAGACCTTCTAGTGAAGTGGTATGAAAAGGCAGATTGCTCAGTTCGTGGAATAGTGTTTGACGTGTTAGCAAGTGAAAGCTGAACATCAGAGACCGACAGGGCCAATTGCAGCCTTTAGCTATTTTGGAGTGGAAATGGAGGCATATTTCCATGGATTTTGTGACCGGATTGCCGCCAGCACTTCACGGGCAGAATGCTATCTAGGTGATTGTGGATAGGTTGACATAATCTGCTCACTTTTTACTGATGAAGGTTAGCTAACCTTAGAGTAGGCTAGCAGACATGTATATGCATGAGATAGTTATAATGCATGGAGTACCGGTGTTTAGGATGCACGGAGTATCGGTGTCTATTGTGTTAGATTGAGACCCGAGGTTTACCTCTCGTTTCTGGAAGAGCTTGCAGGAAGCACTGAGAACGAAGCTTACTTTTAGTACGGTGTTCCACCCCTAGACTGATGGATAGTCGGAGAGGACAATACAGATCTTGGAGGATATGTTACGGGCTTGTGTGTTAGACTTCGTTGGTAGCTGGTTACAGTTTATGCCACTGGTAGAGTTTGTTTATAACAATAGCCTCCAAGCTAGTATCAGGATGGCACTGTTCGAGGCTTTGTATGGTAGGAGGTTTCGGTCTCCTTTGTATTGAAATGAAGTTGGTGAACGTCAGATGTCAGGACCTGAACTCGTGCAGCAGGCGTCTGAGAAGGTGGGTTTGATTCAAGATAGGATTAAATTAGCTTAAAGTCGCAGAAGAGTTATGCGGATGTTCGCCACCATGGGTTAGAATTCGAAGTGGGGGGGGGGGGGGGGGTAAGGTATTTCTGAGGATCGCTCCGATGAAAGGGGTGATGAGATTCGGGAAGAAGGGTAAGCTGAGCCCGAGGTATATCAGACCATTTCTGAGGATCGCTCGAGGTATATCGGATGGATTGCACTACCCGCAACACTCTCGAGGATCCACAATGTGTTTCACGTATCCATGTTGAGGAGGTACGTGCTGGATCCGTCACATGCTATTAGTTACGAGGACTTGGAAATTGGGGATACTTTGGCGTACGAGGAGGTACCTATTCAAATTCTGAACCATAAAGTTCAAAAACTACATACCAAGGACATACCGTTAGTGAAGGTATTGTGGTAGAATCACGAGGTTGAGGAAGCTTCTTGGGAATTGGAAGCGGAAATACATAGGAAGTATCCACGGTTGTTCTGAGTATGTGTACATTATCCTACTTTATTTTGGAATAGGTGGTTTGGCATTGGGAGTGTGTATTTGTGAACTCCTGAGATGGTTTATGTATGTAACCACGGTATTCCTCTGCCATAAGTGAGGGCATGTGTATATTGTGATGGGGTTGCGGTGTAGTAGTCACCGGTTCTTTCTAGAGTCGAGTGTGTGTTTGATTGTGTGAATGAGTTCGTGAATTAGAGATTACAAATTTTGAGGACGAAATTTTTGTAAGGAGGGGAGGTTGTAAGAACCCGAATCGTGATATATGAATTTAATTAATTAAGAGAAGGGTAGAATGGTAAATTGAGGGTAGAATGGTAAATTGAGCAGACTTCGTCGACAAAGCCAGAGTTTGTTGACGAAGGCCTTATGTTACTCGGCGACGAATTTTAGAGGCTCCTCAACGTGGAGAAGCCAAGAGGTTTCGGGAAACCGGGAATCTCAGGCTTGTCGATGAAGCCACCGTCTCGTCGACGAATTATCTTCAGTGCCTCGTCGATAAGACGCCATCTTGTCGACGAGGGCGGCCGAGTCAACGGGTTATAAATATCCATTTTCATTACTTCTCAGCTAAGAAATCTCAAATCCTCTCTCTATCTCTCTAGAAACTTGAAATACTCTCTCTCTCTCTCTCTCTCTCTCTATATATATATATATATATATTTCTTTGCCGATCATTGCTGGAATTGACGATCCGACATTACCATGAGGATCAGTGAAGGATTTTCTTCAAGTTTTACGGATCGGATCTTTGTTTTGTGCATTTTTGGGTTTCGGCTCAAAATAGAGGTAAGGCTCGGTTTTCAATTCTGTTCTGGTAGTTGTGTAGAGAATAGAATTGTGAGCATGTTTAGTAGTGTGATTTATAGGTTTTGGGAACTCGGTTTGTGGTTTAGGGGTTGTAGGTCACGGGTTTGGATTTTCGGGGAAAGGTGAGGGGATTCAGTTTTTGTCGGTTATTTTTTAAATCGGACTCAGTAGAACTTTGGTTCAAGGTCCTGTGTGTATTTTGGTTACTCATTCAGGGGAAATCTAACGGGTAAAATTATGGGTTTTTCATGTTACAGTTTTGGGGAAAATGGGGTATTGGGCTGCATCCCTGGTTTTGTTGGAAAACCATAAATATATTGTGATATATATTTTGTTATAGGGATGGTCGTGCCTTGACTTGTTTAAACTGTATATGTTTAGAAAATCATGATTTTAGATTACCAAATGGGTGTGGTTTGTTTGGTTATATGAGTATGCATGGTTGTGTTTTGTGGATATGTAATAGGAACTGGGTTCCGAATTGTTTCAGGTACTGCAAGAGTGTCCGACTCTATAACCGAGGGTGTGAAATATTGCCTGTCATATGTGGCAAGAGTGTTTGGCTCTATATTCGAGGGCGTGAGCCTTACCGGCTGATCACTGAAGGGTGTGGATCCACCAGTTGTACCGGTACGATGCCATGGGAGTCTGGGGCTACACCATGTGCTGGGGACGCCATGTAATGCGAGTCGGCTTCGGGCCCAAGGGTGTGATAACACCGGGTTGCTTGATCACGTGTGTGTGCGTGTATGCACTGTACTGAATCTGTTTTGTGAGAATACTGAAATTGCATTTAACTGTGTATTTTTTGTGTCATGATAACACTCAAATGTCACACACCAATATAACCTGGATCTGCCTTTCTGTGATGTGTCTCACCCCTACTGTACGTACATATTTTTCAGGTCCTTAAAGTCGTCGAAACTAGTATCCTGGTGTTGGGAGTGTAGTGGTTGGTGTACTACGAAAGGTACTTGGGTAAGTACTAGGATTGGATTGGGTTGTCTTTTTTGGGTTGGCTGACACCTGAGTTTATGTTGTATTATGGATCCTAGTTTCTTTTGTATAGACTCTGGTATGGTACAGAATGTGTATAAAAGACTATTTCCGCTATGTTTATCCTTGTTGTATATGGATGTGTGTAGGGTGCCTGGGAACCCCACGGGTTCGGACCCTTATTCATTGTGATGTATCGTTGGTTTTGTATGATACAGGGAAAGGTTAGGTTACTATTTCACCCCCGGGTCCCATTACTGAGTTCAGGGCGTGACAACTTCACTGTCACATTGTCAAGGCCGTCACCCTTTTTCTGCACGGTTCTTTTGTGAATTGGGAGGTTTTCAGCTAATTCCTACCACATGGACCATCAAAAGTGAGCAAGAGAGTTGGTTTTTAACTTGTCATCATCTCAAAATTATTTTATTAGCTATAAAATATTTAGGTTTTGGTACCTTAATTCAAGACCCCTTATTAGTATCGGTTATTGGCCTTCGATACGTATGTGCCATCACATTTAACTTAGCACTCATCTCCTTGCAAGTTGTTTTGAAAATGGTTCATTTTGTTCCAGAGCTCTCCCACCTCTTTGAACTCCTCTTTTAGAGTGTCAATGGATTATATGCACACAAATAAAAAAAAGAATTTCAGTTAACTCTCGTAGGGAGGCCTCAAGCTCTATTGGCTCTCCCCCTTGGGATGTAAAGGATGGCATCACGCCCTCAATATGTTTCAACCTATTCTCAAAGGCTTCCAACTGCTCAATGCTCCTTTAGAAGACCTTAAGATCTATTGGTTTTTTCTCCAAGGATTTTATACATGGAATGAATTTCTCATGTTACACAATTTTCAAACTCAAATACACTATAAAAGTTTCCTCTAGTGTTTTCTTTGGTAGCCTCAAGCTCTATTGGCATGCCTTTCTCTTTTAAAAATTCCATTACAAACCTTTGGAGTTCAAAGAACTTTATCTCCAAGGTTTCAAGTTCAAGCACTTCAATATGCTCTGCATTTATAGACTTTGAAGTTCTCATTTTACCATTCATGGTGCTCACACATACTATGCTTTGATGCTAACTGTCACAGACCCCCAAATATGACTCAATTAAGGGGCTGCGCAGCACTCATTGAGGCTCACCCTTAACATAGTCAGCCAATAACTACACGTTCAAGTTTGAAGACATGAGCACCAGATAAGTCTCGAAAGCCACTTATAACTGTGAAAGTATTAACACAAACAACAATGGATCATGAAGGCAAGTGACATTCATGCTCAATGATAAATAGAACTACTTATTTTTTTTAATTAAGAGGACAACCATATGTGTCATAACGTAAGTAATTTGAAATCTACTATAAATCCCTAGAGAATACATGTAAAGCAATATGTCCTCTCCATCTAACCAACATAACATTGTCACCCCCTAACACCATGCCTTGATGTTCTATTGTACACTTGATTTCTTGTTGTATATTTGGTTTTTATTTTTTAAATGCTGCTTCAAATGTTTATATTTTTTTCTTTGCATTGATTTCGTATATCCTGGAAATGTGTCTCTTATTTCATTTCGGAATTTAGGGTAGAGTATACAACTTTTGTAAAATTAATGGCAACATAATTGCACCTATGCATGACAAATAGATATATTGCTTTGCGTGTTAGAAAACTTGGTTCTTTCTAATTGATTTGATGAATGAATTTCTTCTTTGCTTTTAAGACGCTATCTATGTTAGTAGAGTTATGTGATTAGCTCAAAAGCCTACGAATGTAAACTTCATGGATGGATTATTTTAAGCTTTCTTATCCATGAATTCTGCAATGTTTTATACATAGTCCTATAGTATTCTTCTCCTTCTTCAAAACATACGTGGGTGTGCATGGAAAAAGTTCCAAAAAAAGGCACAAAAAATGGAGAATTTTAGTGCAGATAGTCAATTGGCCGGCGCTGATTTGAAAAAGTAGCCATTATGCGGTCAACTGTCCCTTTAAAATTTAAGAAGGCAGTTGATTGTCAAATCCTGAAAGGTGTTATTTTGTTTTTTTTTTCTTTCATTTTTCTTCGAGATTTTGTCTCCATTTGATTTCTACACTTTCCTAAGTGTAGAACAGGATGTTTAGTGATGATAATTTAAGGGGTTTTGTGATTTTCATACAACAAAAAAAAAATCAAATTTTTTCATGAGATGAAGCATAATCATCCATGTTTCTTTCAAAGTCATTTAAAGGTTTTCAAGTGTTTTGTTTCTAACCTTGGAGTCACACACCCTTGATGCAACTTTTGGGTGTTCTCCAAGTCTTTACTGAGTTTCAAGTAGGGTTTATGACTTCCCTTTCAAAAAAAAAAAAAAAATCATAATATTTTACAAGTTTTTACAATAATGGAAATCATGTCAAGAAAATCACCCCATGAAATGGTTTAAGGGTGAAAGATGATTTTTCAAAATGTTTGAACTTATTTTCAATCTCTATTTTCATAGAGAATCCATTGGAAAACTTATTTCTAAATTGAGAAATAAGGTTTTTCAATAAAGGTTTTAAAATCAACTAAGGGTTTCAAGTGTTTTTCACTAATGATTTTAAATGATTGCTTTCTTTTCAAAATTGTTTTTGAAAATAGTTTTCAAACTAAAAGCAACTTGATTTCTCTTTTAAGGATACGTATGCAAATTACTTCGTAGATTCAACTTTAGAAGAAAAAAAAAACCCAAATCCTCTTTGCATAATTTCATCATTTGCAATCCTTAATATGTTATGTGTTCTCTTGTTTCACTATTTGCTTTCTTGTGTGTATGTGTTCTTTTGTAATGTGTGTTTAGTGTTTTGATTAGAGATCATATGAAAATCTTTCAAGAGTTGTAATTCTTTTAATTTTTTTTAAAAATAGGATATACACACACACAAAAGGTAAGCACAACATGTATTCAAGGAAATAGGTATTTTAGGGTCCTAACTCTTTGAATTCATAAAAATGGGAATGTTGGCCTTACATGACTTTTGAATCTTGTTTTGATGATAACAAATAAAGGTTAATTTAACATGTTTTTGTTTAAGTGATGATATTTCAGGAAACCTTGTATGACAAAGTTCAAAAGGATCAAAGAAATGAAAATTCAAGATCACAAGTACCATAAAGTCATACTCCATCAACATAGTGATCAAAAGAAAGCTCAAGAGGACCAAGATGTTCAAAACATATGGAAGCTTAAAGATGACTCAAGCTCAAGTCTAAGAGGATTCAAAGCAAAGACATATATGAAGACTTCAAGCTTAGAGTGTTTTAAGTCTTTAGGATGACTTATGTAAGTACTTCATTATAAATATCATTTTGAAATGCTTTGAAGCTCATTTGGGATTGATATGGACTTAGAAACCTTATTTTGAAAACCCCGGAAAAAGCTTTTTAAGAGTAACAAAGCAAGATAGTTAAGAGTTTTGAAACTAAATTGAAAAAAAAAAAAAAACAAATTTTATAACTGTTCAGGCAACTAAACTTTAGACCTCAGGCACTTGAAGATTTTCCTGAACTGATTTTGAATAGGCAGTGTAGGTCCAGTTGACTAACCCCTGAAACCTCAGGCACCTGACCCTGTTTTAAATAGAAAATTTACACTGTGTTTAGAAGGCTCAGGTGACTGACCTCGAAGCCTAAGGCACCAGACTCTTGTTAACGACTATAATTTTTAAAGTTTTTGGAATTCAAATTTATATAGCTTGTACCCCAAACTTTGTATAAATTTGGGAAACACTCCAAGTAACTTAGGTGAAAGTCAAGGTGTTATCCCAAGAGGTGGGGTGAATTGGGTTTATAAAAATCATTTTTAGAGTTCTTACCAATTTTCAGCATTTTATATACTTAATCAAACACACAAGGAAGTTGTTAATTTTAAATACTCAAAAAAATCGACCACACTCACAAAAATCAATCACAAATCAAATAATAAACAATCACCCAACTACACAATACTTAACCAACTTTGTGAGAGCTGCAATACTTTGTTTTTCAGCGTTTGCAAGAATTCAGTTTATAACCCTGTATGAATGAATTTGTTATGCACTCCTTTTAATCAAGATTTCCGCTAGCGGTTAATCAATGTACTCCCTTAAAGGTTTCCGCAAAAATATTAACCAACGTACTTTCTTAGATTATAAGGTCTTCTCAATCTCAGATTTTCAGCAAACTTGCACTTTGAAACACAATTTGGATATGCTGAAATTTAAATAGAAAAGGGTATAGAGAGTGAGGCTGAGATTTTTTACGAGGTTCGACTTATCCCCAGCCTACGTCCTTGCCTTAAGCAAGACCTTTTAAGGATTCCACTAATTCGTTCCTTTCCGAGCGGAACAAACCGATTACAACCCTCCTTTAGGGTGGAGCCCCCTCTCTAAGCGATACCCTACGCTTGGTCACAACGATCCAAATACCTGAACCGTCAATGAAACAAAAAAACAATTTCTTTTGTACAAAGAATGCTTTCATATAGAGCTGGTTAGTATAATTGAAAGTGTTATATACTTCAATAACAAATACCAAACGAAATAGAGTTAAAGCTCAAGAACAATTTCACCAGAATACTTCTCTTGACCAGGAATTAGCAATTCAGATGATTAGAGCTCAGAGAAGTGTGATCAGTGCTTTAGAATATCTCAACAATTTAGAATGAAAGAATGAGCAAGAGAGAGCTTTGAGAGAATAAGTGAGCTTTCAGCTTAAGAGCAAATTTTTAAATTGCTTGGTGTATGTTTGATTCATGAAAACATGTATTTATAGGCTCATAAAGCTTAATTCGTGTTGCCTAGGTTTACTTGGAGTGTTTCCCAAGTTTTTACAAAATTTAGGGCACATGAAACTTAATTTTAAATTTTAAAACTTTAAAAAAAATATAATCGTTAACAGTGTTCAGTCACTTGAGGAGTCGAGGTCAATCGCCTGAAGTTCTTTAAAACAGTAATTTTTGAACTGAAAACAGGGTTAGGCGCCTGAGGTGACAAGGGTCAGTCGCCTGAGGTTATACTGCCTCTTTAGAAACTCATCAGGAAAATCTTCAGGCGCCTGAACAGATAATTTTTCTGTTTTTCAGGTTATTTTTCAAAAACACTTGGCTTTCTTACTTTGTTACTTTATAAAGACATTTTCTAGGGTTTTAAAACAAGGTCTCTAAGTCCAAGACAAACCCTAAAGAGTTTCAAACCATTTCACATGATATTTGAATATGAAGTACTTACATAGTTCATCCTAAAGCCTTAAACAGTCTAAGCTTTGAAGTCTTCATATGAGTTTTTCTTTGAGTCCTATGAGACTTTGAGCTTAAGTCAACTTTAGGTTTCCAAATCATTTTGGTCTACTTGAGCTTCCTTTGGATCACTTTAAATATAAGTGAGGCTTTGTCGTCCTTGGTGATCTTGAACTTGCTTTTACTTTGATATTTTGAACTTTGTCATTTCAGAATTCCTGAAACATCATCACTCAACAACACATGTTAAATCAACTTTCATTTATTATCATCAAAACGAGATTTGAAAGCCATGTTAGGCCAACATTGCGCAACACGAATTAAACACTTTTTGGGTCTATAAATACATGATTTCTCAAATCAAATGAGTACCAAGAATTGAAAATCTGTTTTCAAGCTATATTGCTCTTTCTCTCTCAAAGCTCTCTTGCTTACACATTCATATTGAGAATTGCTGAGATATACTGAGTCTTTGATCACTCTTCTCTTAGCTTAAACCTCTGAGTTATTGATTCATAATAAGAGAAGAATTCCAGAGATACATTCTTAAGCTTCAACTTAGCTTCTCTTTGATATTTGTTTTGAAGTATATTAGCTGAGCTATATTTGTACTAAACAGCTCTATTTGAGAGCATATCTTGTACAAAAGAAATCTTTCTTATTTTCATGATTCTTTTATGGTTTAGGTTTATTGGATCCTTGTATTGGGCATAGGGTATCGCTTGGAGAGGGAGCTCCACCCTAAAGGAGAGATTGTAAACGGTTTGTTTCGCTCGCAAAGGAACGTTCTAGTGGAATCCTTAGGTGGTATTTCCTAAGGCGATGACATAGGCTGGGTATAAGTCGAGCCTTGTAAAAAATTCTGTCTCACTCTTAACCTTTACTCTTTAAATTTTCAGCATATATAAATTGTGTTTCTAAGTACAGATAGCTGAAAATTGAGATTGAGAAAAACTTTTAATTTAAGAAAGTACGTTGATTAATCTTTTGCGAAAACCTTAAAGGGAGTACATTGATTAATCATTTGTGGAAGTCTTGGTTAAAAGAAGTGCACCAATATTCATTCATACAAGGCTTTATTTAAAACTCTAAGCTGAGTTTTTGCAAACGCTAAATCAAGGAAGTGCTGCAACTCTTACAATTGGTTAAGTATCGTATGTTTGAATGATTGGTTGATTGTTATTGTTAAAGGTATTTGGCTTGTCTTGATATTGAGTGTGGATTGTGGTTGGTTTAATTGAGAATTTAAAATCAAAACATTCTTGTGTGTTTGCTAAGTATACAAAAGGTTGTGAATTTGTAAAAAGATTCAAAAGAATTTTATAAACCCAATTCACCCCCTTTTTGGGACTACACCTTAGTTTTCAGGGAATTTAAAGTATAACCTTCCCTTTGCACAATTGTATTCCTAAATCTAATCTCTAAAAAGGTTTTCCTTTATTTAACCATTTTAAAAATAAAATAAAGTGGTGGCTTTGTTTTTTTTAGAAAAATCAAAAGGCAAGTTATATCAACCAATGACTTGAATAGTTTATACTTGTTGGTTTTTAAATAGTCATCAATTGTTGGCAACCCTAATGGGTCTTCAAAACTTGATCTCGATAGTCATCCTTGTGATTTAATTTTTGAAGAAAAGTTTTAGTTTTGTTCTTTTTTTTTCTCCATTTGTTTTTTTAATGAGTTTGTTTATATTGCAATAAACCATTATGGGGAATGTAGGCTTTGAAATGTTGCTTCATTTTTAAAATTTGCTACCTTTTTGCTCTTTTACATTAAAAACAATTTTCTTTCATTTAAATATTGTAATTTAAAATTTATCAATGTTTTATGGGTACTTGGAGTTAGTTTTTAGTCCTTTAATTTGCAAAAAGAAGGGTTAGCTTATGACTGTGTGCTTGAAATTATTGAGGTGAAACAAATCATAAAGCATGTGTATTTTCTTCAATATATGGTCAAATTGGAGTCTTATACTCTATAAAAAGTAGAGTTATCTTTTGGATTATTTTGATGCCCGTCATATGTATTTTACTAAATTATTTTCAGTGTTTAGGAAAAGAACAATGATGCCGCTTATCCGTGTTTTGCTAGAGTGTTTTGGTTCATGGTCATTATTTTGGGGGTGTGTTTCTTATATTGTTTTGTTGCACTTTATCTATGTGTATATGTTTATGTAAATTCTTCTTAACATTTTAATTGTTGTATTATGTGAAAAAAAAATCTCTACACATTAATTCTGAACTACAAACTCTATGTTATTTAATTTTACTAGAAATGTGTCATTTTAATTTGTTGTGATATGGATCGAATAATTAAGATGCATAGCGGAATAAATACAAAAAGTAAATAAAAAACAACCAGAAAGTGATAAACAACAAGAACAACAACAAGATTTACATGGTTCAGTAAAGTCTATATCCACGGAAGCAATGGCACTAGAATTTCACTATGGAATTCACAAAGTACACAATACACTTTTCAAATGACCACTCTTACCGTTAATACACGCCCAGAATGACATATGTAATAGTCCCTATGAGGTTTCCCTTTGATTACCCAACCACCCGAACGTTCAAATTCAAAATTCAGAAAACTACTCGCAACCCAGGCATATTTGTTGACTAGTACAGGGGATTCGTCAACGATCAATAGAAGGGCACTCGTCGACAAGAATAAGGCATTCATGGACAAGCCCATTTTTTGCTCTTGGTATCTTAGAATCTCTGAAATTTTTCTGCTCTCGGGATCGACTTGTTGACGAGTGCAAGGCACTCGTTGATGAGTTGCCATTGTGCTGCCCCTTTATGTTTTTCTTCTTTCTTTGTTTATGAAATCCAAAGTGTAAGAGCCGCACACCATAAACAATAATCTCTACCGTCACGATTATACGCTCCTTAGAAGAATCCCGAAAAACATTTGACTGCTCCACCTTGAACTTGAAATGCTTGGTTGGGTTTATATCCCTTCTATCACTTGGATACATGGAGTAAGTACAAGCAATGCTTGAACTACTATAAAGTAACTGATTTTGTCAGAATATCCGCTGCATTCTTAGACGTCTGAACTTTCTCCAACACAAGCTCACCCGAAGCAATCAATTACCAAACTCTGTGGAACCTCACATCAATGTGCTTGTTCTAGAATGATATATCTGATTCTTTGCCAAGTAAATGATACTCTGACTATCACAATGCAGCACCACTCCATCTTACTATAACCCCAGCTCTCTGACTAAACCGGTAAGCCATAAGGCTTCCTTTGTAGCTTCGACAATTGTCATATATTCCGCCTCAGTTACGGATAATGCTACCAAAGACTGTACCATGCATCTCCAACATACCAGTCCTTCTATAAGGGTAAATACATATCCCTTTGTAGACCTTTTGTCATCCATATCTCCAGCATAATCAACATCAACAAATCCTATAATTGAAGGACAACCATGTTGCTTGCCGAACATGATGCCATATCTTGATGTACCCCGTAAATATATGAGTATCCCTTTGACGGCTTCTTAATGTAGCTTTCCTGGATTAGAGAGAAACTTACTTACCACGTTCACCGCATGAGCCAAATCTGGTCTCGTACACACCATGACATACATTAAACTCCCCATAACACTAGCATAGGGGACCTTTGACATGTCCTGAATTTCCTCATTCGTACTTGGGCAACCTGTAGTAGACAACTTAAAATGATTAGCTAAAGGTGTACACACCGGTCTTGCATTAGCCATGCTAAACCTCTCCAACACTTTCTGTACACAACCGCCCTGATCCTTCATGTCAAATTCCTTATATAATAGGTCTTTTAACTGATTCACCTCAGTTAAATCTTTTGTAGCTATCAACATGTCATTGACATACAATAACAAGAAAATAAGAGAACCATCCTCAAGCTTGTTCACATATATGCAGCAGTCAAACTCACACCTCTTGTAGCCAATCTTGATCATGTAAGAATCAAACCATTTATACCATTGCCTTGGAGACTATTTCATCTTATAAATAGATTTCTTCAATCTACAAACAAAATTTTCTCTTCCCGATTCAATGAATCTCTCCGGCTATACCATGTAGATTTGTTCCTCCAAGTCATCGTAAAGAAACGTCGTCTTTATATCCATTTGTTATAAATGAAGATCATAATGGGCTACCAACCCCAACATGATTCTGATAGAAGTATGTCGGACCACTGGAGAAAAGATCTCATCATAATCTATCCCTTTCTTCTGTGGAATCCTTTTGCTACCAACCGTGCCTTGAATTTCTCTCATTCCTTTTCTGAAATTGCCTCCTTCTTCCTATATAGCCATTTGCAACCTATCGGTCTATTCCCATCTGGAAGCTCCACCAAATCCCAAGTTTGGTTCTTATGTAGTGATTCCATCTCTTTAATCATCGCACCCATCCACCTATCTTTCTCTTGGACGTGCTCTGCCTCTTAAAATGTAGTTGGATCATTGCAACTAGTAAGGAAAGCATAAGATACTAACTCTTTAAATCCATACCTTGGTGGAGGTCTAATAGTACGTCTAGATCTTCGCATAGGAATATTATCGACTTGCTGATTTCCCGAGCTAGAGTTCCTTGCAACCATAAGACCATGATCATTGTCGTTGCCCCGAGCTTCCACCTTCACCTGCACAACATGTTCATCACTGCACTAGATTTCTGGCTCCTGTTTCTGTTCATCCCACTCTTGAGTACGCTTCACCATAGCCTTCTCATCAAAGACTACATCCCTACTGATCACTACCTTGTTTGCTACTGGGTCCCGTAGCTTGTACCCCTTCACACCCTCTGGATATCCCAAAAAGATGCAATGATGAGACTTTGGGTCAAACTTAGACCTCCCTTTACTAGATACATGAACATAGGTTGGACACCCAAATACCGTCAATACGGAGTAGTCTACTGCATTTCCCGTTCAAACCTCTTCTGCCACTCTACCCTCTAGTGATGCCCTTGGTGATCGATTTATCAGAAAACAAGCCATACTCACTGCCTCAACCCAGAAGTTCTTCGGTAACCCTGCATTTAATGTTGTAACCCGAATGAAGAAAATAAAGAAACAAATAAAAGAAAAGAAAAGAGAAAGGAAAGGAAAGGAAAAAGAAGAAAAAGGGTTTGGCTAGGACCAAACTGTCGCTGATTTTATGAAGGTCAGAAAATTTGTCAACGGTTTTCCTACAAGTAAACAACCGAGAGCTGGTTTAAGGCCAAACCATCACCAATTTTGTCAAGCCCAGAAAAATCGGTGACGGTTTTCCTATTGGCCTACTTACTTAAGGGCTAAGTTATGTTTTTTCTTTCATAACTCACAATTGTTCTCTCTCTCTCTCTCTCTCTCTAAAAATTAGGGTTTTGGTTCTTTCTCTCTCTAGTTCGGGAACTCTCCGCTAGTGCTCTTCAGTTCTCTCTCCTATCTCCCATCACGTAGGCCGTCAATCTACAGCAGATTTGTGCGGTTAGATTTTCGTTGTTTTGAAGGTTTTAGACATTTTCTTCGGGAACAGGTAAAGAGATTATATTATGTTAATTGTTTTTGAATTATGGATATGTTAAATTGAAATTCATGTTTATAGAAACAGTATATATGATTTTCTGAACGAATCAGGGATATGGAAATGGTGGTTTTGATCGTCATACGTTTTTGGGAAAAACTAACGTGAATGGTTTGAATATCTCATATTTTCAATAAAAAATGTAGTTTAAGTTAAATAAAACCTTGGAGATGCTCTTACCCCTATTTTCAGCAACTGTATATTTTCTTAGTTAGTTTACTTTATTTATGATTTATCAGGTGAAAAATTGTGTGGCATAAGTATGGTTTAACTGGCATAAATAAACAGAGTTTGTAAACTACTGTGATGTTGCGGCTATAAGCCGATATGAGAAATGACGGCTATAAGCCAAGATGTGGTGCGACGGCTATAAGCTGAGTTTTGTTATATCGATTGAGGGCCAAGTTTTACTTGATAGCTCGGGGCCGGGATTTATTAAATGGCAGATTTTATACGAAATAAGTTATAATATCGTTTTTATTGTGTAAACTGCCATATATGATTCTAGAACCCTGTGGATATGAAATGTGATATTATGAGCACGGTACCGTAGCTAGATTTGGGAGGAGGTGCAATCACACGAGGATGGAAGTGTGATATGGGATAGTCGATTGGAGACTTGGGCATAGTACTACCCTGAGGAAAGTGTCAAGGGGCCCCATTCCATCTAGTGTTAGGTGACCCTTTAATGTAGGCACAATCGTACTTACAACCTTTTTTTGACTAAGCTACGGTTGGCAGCCCATATGTTGAGTCCAGCCTTCGGGCTGCACAACCTATCATGAGGGGAAGGTTGTTGTATGAGTATGTGATAGTGTGACGATGCTAATTTAAAAGTCCAAGTTGTATCTTTTATGCATATATGAGCAAATTTACTATAAATGAGCTATATTGAGCTGATAGTTTATTATTTTGAAATGATGTATTTTTAGATATATAGTGCAATATAGTTTTAAAATGCCATTTTATATATAATTAAATCATGGAAGTCTTATCTTCACATGGGAACTCATGCTAGCCAAACACTAATAATAATATAATCCGTCTTACTAAGAAGTGTCTCACCCCAATATACAAATATTTTTTTAGGTCCTTTAGGGAACCGTGCCTCGCTAATTGTGGGGCAAGGATTATACTTTTGGGGGTGATAGATAGAGCTGATGAGTTACCAGTGATTACCTTTTGTTATTTTGATAAGTTGTATTATATAAACAGGTAGTTGTATGTATGTATTTGGGGACAGTTAGTGTTGACCTTATAGGTCACGCCCGGTTTTGATAATGACAAATACCTGTTGTATTTAATGGATGTTTGAGGATATGTGCAGGTATACAGTTGGCAGGTCAAAATCAAATGGCACAAGGACTAAAAGTTGAATGACCTGAAGACCTTGAAAAGTATTTCATGTTGTATTGTAATTTATATATTTATCATTTTGGGTATGTAATAGTAAATTAGGAAAATGGTCTGTAATAATTAATGCCTTACCTGCATGGTAGGATGGATAAACTCAAGACCATAGATGGACCTTAGGGAACGGTTGACCGACACCGAATTTTTTTGGTGTCTTCAAAAAGATCTAAAATGATCTTAGGACACTCACACATGCACATATATATATGGTCATAAGGATATGGCGATTGCATGATTAAATAGGACCGAAATGCACAAAATATGCATGTTCGGTCGACTATACTTGTTAGTACAATATCCTCCCGATCGACCGAACCGGTGTCGGGTCAACGGATTGACCACAACCTGGTCGACCGAGCCATGACCAGTGTATTCCTCCTGGTTGACCGAACTCCCTATAAGCCAATACTTTGACCACCTGGTTGACCGAGTTCAAATTGTAAACCAATGCCCTGGTCCATTGGCCTGTTCGAGATTCTAGAGAAAGTGGGGCTGGTGGCCTACAGGTTATGTAGAGACGTAGTGAATTATAGAAATTAAATAATAAAAGGAAGGAGAGGAGAATGAATTTTAAAGGGGTTTTAGTAGGTCCTCAGTGAAGAACACTTTGCGTTCATCGACGAAACAGCTTATTGGGACTGTCGACGAGGACACGTGTCTCATTGACGAGGAATTACAGAGAGGGGTTATTCCAGGTCCTAAAATTCGTTGACGATGAATAAGTGTTCGTCGACGAACTTTTTACTTGGCCTCGTCGACGAAGTGACGTGTCTTGTCGATGAAACCAATTGTATAAATGACTGAAACTCAAATTTCAGCGAGTAAAATAGCATGCAAACCCTCCTCTTTCTCTCTCTCTTCATCCCTCCACCCCTTCTTTTAAGAATTTTGGGTCGAATATTTGTCGGATCGACGATCCGAAGCTGCCACTCTACTCTTGGGAAGATTCTCTTCATATCTGCTGGAGTTGATCGTTGGTTTGGCTAACTTGGGAACCATCCCAAAATTTGGGTAAGTTAGTTAATTTCAGTATTATTGGGTATTTAGTGTTTTTGAACTGAGTAGAATACGTTAGGAAAGAAAATACTGAAGTTTTGTTGGGGAAAATGTTAATTTCAGGGTGTTGTGCTGGGAACACTACAAGGAATTGTGTATTTTGTGAGCTTCTTAGAAAGCCAGGTAAGGGGATAAACTAAGTCAGGTTTCTTATGAAAACGTATTTACTATTTTACGGCATTTAATATTAGGTAAATATGTATATTTTAGAATTATGTTGGAAATTATGCTGTTGATTAGAAACGTGGTTTTCATGTATAATATCAAAAGTATGATTGTAGAACAGGTTTTATGATCTAAATATTATCCTTTTTTTGTGGCATGAGAATATTTACCATTGGAGTTATGATGATGAAATATTATGTTTACAAAATAAGTGTGTTATTATTGCTTTTAGGAAAATATTAAGATGATATAGGGATTTTCAAACCAAGGATTTTATATAATATGTTGGCGTAAGGGCCGAGGATTTTACATGATATGCTGGCATAAGGGCCGAGTTTTTATATGATATGCCGATGTAAGGGCCAAGGTTTTATATGATATACCGGCGTAAGGGTGGAGGGTTTTATGATATGCTATGTCGGCGTAAGGGCCATAAATTTTATATGATATGTTATGCAAGGTTTTATGAAAATAATAACATGACAGATACTATTATGAAATAGCAATGTATCATTATTTGGAAATATATTATATGTTATCAGAACCTGGTTGGCTTGGTTTAGGCTTTCACGAAGCACAGTACCGTAGCTATATGATTACGATCATGTATATGTTAGTGCTACCACTTATCGTAAGGGGCAGTGGGAGAATGGAAGTCGATATGGTTTTATGGTAGTGCAGGTGTCCCTCTGGTGTTCGGACCAGGAGGGGCATACCCATCGTACTTACAGACTTATGTTGATCTAGTGTGGTCGGCCAGCCATCGCTAGGTCCGCTTTCGGGCCTCACAACCCAGTTATGTGGGGGTAAGACTTGACACCAGTCAGCTATCCATTCAGGGTATTTTTCATGTACAGTTATATAAGATGATTTATATGTATAGAAATTCAGTATGTTATACCATGTTATGATAAAATATGTTTTTCCCAGATATAATACAGATAGTTTTATTAAATACGATTTATGTACTATTATATGTATAACACGAAAATACTCATGTTGCCGCACACTAATATTTGTATTTCCCTTACTGAGAGGTGTCTCATCCCAGCTATATAAACGTTTCAGGAGCCCTAGATAGAAGAGCAGATAAAACTCCGAAGTGCTAGAGTTCGATTGTTTTACCCTATCTGAAGGGTAAGTCACTTTGCTAGGGTCAGACGGATTTTTGGGTGGCGACCCTAGGACACTTTTTGGATATTTTGGGATGTGTGTATTCATATGATGGTTGTAGTAAACTTTGGTATTGTGTTAGATAGATAATTTGATATGTATATGATTTTAAGGTTCCTGCTGCTTAGGTATTAGTGTTGTATTTTAGGTATACCCCTGGTACCCATGGGTCCAGGTGGGTTATGTTTTATTAGGTTTATTATGTTTTAAAAAAATTTTATTGTAAAATAAGCAAGTCATTACAATTTGGTATCAGTGCCTAGGTTGTTAGTTTCTGTAGACTCTAAATTGCTGTGGAAACAATACCAGAGTATAGGAAGAGGATTTGAGGTCTTGTTCTACAGGTTAGAGATAGGACTTCCATGATGGTTTCTGTGTTTTTCCTAGGATGACGATTTTAGGAAAGCCATGGTAAACTATTGCCAAATTGTGTTTCTAGAGTGTAGGACTGGATCTTAAAATAAGATGAGGATGCAAAGATAGGGGATTTTAGTTAGATGCATAAATTGTAAGAATAAGGTCCCTAAGCCATGTTTATTATCTTTTCAGGATGGACCTTGGAGGAGTTAGTGCCCATGCGAGTGGTAGTGAGGGTGTAGGGCTCTCGAGTGCAGGCGGGATTGATTCAAATGCACTACTACGCAGCGTAGCTCAGCAGGTTATGACTGAGATTGCTAGGAGCTCCAAAGAGCAGGGAGGCTCATCTGCAGGCCACGGGTGCACGATAGAGAAATTTACCAAGATGAATCCTCTGACATTTTCAAGAGGAGTTGATCCTGTAGCCGCCGAGAATTGGATGTAGGAGATCGAGAAAGTTTTGATAGTATTGCGGTGTACAGAAGAGCAAAGGGTCCTCTTTGCTACCTATAAACTAACAAGGGAGGCTGAGAGGTGGTGGACTTCTATGAGACTTCTAGAGCAGTAGAGGACGACGCCGATAGCTATGTCATGGAACCAATTTAAAGAATTATTCTTTGACAGATATTTCCCAGCAGCTAAAGTGGAAGAGTTCCTGAATTTGAAGCAGGGACAACAATCGATGTAGTAGTATGCGGTGCGGTTTATAGAGCTATTCCGTTTCACCCCATATATTGTTCCTGATGAAGTAAAGAAGGCTAGGCAATTTGAAAAAGGATTGAGGTGAGGAATATACAAGTAGGTGGTAGTGTTGAAGATACAGGATTTTGCTGAGTCAGTTGATAGAGGAGCTTTTGCCAAAACTAGTGAGCGCATGGATGTAGAGGAGTAGAGACAAAAGAAGAGATCTGTACCTTTAGGCTTCCAATAGGGAGCTAGAAAAATTCAGTGGAGGAGAGGAAACTATGGTAGAGGAAAGAGGTCGGAGACTAGAAGTCGATAGCCTCAGGTGGTGCAGAATTTTCATGTCTGTCAGATTTGTGGGAAGAGACACTTGGGAGAGTGTCGTGTGGGGAGAGCCATCTCCTATCGCTATGGTAGGTAGGGACATTTGGTGCGAGATTGCCCCACCCCACCGGATGCCGCACCTGCTCTTAGACCATACCGAGGAGGCTATTAGGCCCCTCGTGGAGGCCAGCAAAGGAATGTAGCTCCAATGAGGGTTTATGTTTTGACGCCTGGGGATGCTAAGATAGCCGATGATGTGGTGACAGGTATGATTAACATGTTTTCATTTAAAGTTATTGTATTATATGATTCAGGAGCTAGTATTAGATTATGTGGGGTAGAAACACAGTTGCTAGACACCGAACTGTTAGTCACTACACCAACAGGGTCAGTAGTAAGGTGTAGTAGAGTGTTCCGAGGCTGTCCAGTTAATATTCAGGGGAAAGTCTTGCGAGCTGATTTGATAGTATTGGATATGCACGGGTTCAATGTAATTTTTGGTATGGACTGGTTGGCAGCTAATTACGCCAGTATAGACTGTCATTTAAAATAAGTGATATTTAGACCTCCAGGAAGATTAGAATTTAGGTTCATAGGGTCGCGTATACAATCCCCGCCTTGGTTAGTATTAGCCATATAGGCGAGGATATTACTCCTGGATGGTTGTCAGGGGTTTATGATTTTTGTAAAAGAGGTGTCAGAAAATGAATCAAAGCTGGGCAATACACTAGTGGTTAAAGAATTTCCATATGTTTTTCTAGAAGATCTACCTGGGTTACTATAATAACCCCAAAAATGACTATACAAGATTAGTGGGGTGATTTCCAAAAAAAAAAAGGAAAAATAAATTTAATTAATTAATTAATTGAATTTATAAAAAAGAAAAATAATAATAATTAAAATTTATTTTTATTTTTATTTTTATTAATCAAATATACTATTATTAATATTAATTATTATTATTATTATTATTATTATTATTATTATTATTATTAATAAATACCATCATTCTTGAAGCTTCACAAAGCTTTAGGAAAGATTTTGGAAAGCAGAGAGCTGTGCAGAGCTTTCCCCCCCCCCAGCATTCTCTTGTCACTCTTCTCATTCTCTCTCTCACTCTTCTCAGTTCTGTGACGGATTCTCTTCTGATCGAAAATCAGAAGATACCGTTGGGCTCCATTCTCTCCTACTGTCATTTCTACCAGAGCGGATTGGTTGTGGGAGCGGCATAGGCATAACTCCTGGGGTAAGCCAAATCTACCATTTTTTCTCAATTTATTGCAATTTATAAGTCCAATCGACGATCGGACACCATCACGAGAATCTAGGGATAATTCTCTACAAGTATAGCGGAGCGAAATTCTCGTGGGGTCGTCATAAGCATAACCCCAAATTTGGGATAAGGGGGTTATTAAGGGGCTAAATGCTATTTAATTAATGTTGATTTACAAATGCTATAATATTGAGCATCTGACGTTGAAGTAAGATTTTTAGAATTTAGGGTCTAAGTGAGCGTCGCGGGTGTAATCTGGGGACCCTGCAGGCATAGTTCAGAAAATTAAGTGGGGGTGTTAAATATTAGTTTAAATGTTAATTTGAGGTATATGGAGCCTGGGGAAGGTTAGATGGGTATTATTTTGGGAAAATAAGTTAATTAATTTAGGAAAAAATGCAAATTGTAGGATTTGTGTTTCGGGCACCAAGGGCGTAGGATCTGGGTTTTAACGAGACTCTCAGTAAGTTAGGTAAGGGAAATAAATTATAGAAGTATTTTTAGAATTACTGTTTAAATTAATATGTGAAAATAAGCATATGATATTTTGTCTGGAAACTATTATGATATAAATATTAGATAAAATTATGGCATTTGAGTAATATTAAATTGTGATCTTTTGGTGTGTGAAATTAATATAATATGAATATTAGATGAGAACTGTGTGGCATATGACGTGTATTGAAAAATGTGAAATATACCAATGAGTAATTTTTGAGAAAATATTGAAATGAAAATTAGTGTTGAGATTAGTGGAAAATAATGAAATATGGTATTTATATGTGTGTAAGAATGATTTGCATGAAAAATGAGATTTTGCAAATTACTAATATGGGTATTTTGAAAAATATTGAAATATGTGAAATATGATATATACTATTATGAGATGATGAAATGTGCATAGAAAATGATGAGAACATTTATATTGAGATGAATTTAGATATATTGATATGAGTTTAATGATGTATATTGATATGGAAATATTGAAACGGGAAAATGAGAACATGAAATTTGAAACGTATATACTGAAATATGATTGATGAAATGCCAATACCGCATAATGATTGTGGGTATGTGGTAGTGAACCCTGATGGATAGTTGTGATATTGAGCACGGTACCGTTGCTAGTGGTGTAGTGCAACCACAAGGACTCTTGGAGCGTGTGGCGTGACAGTCGACTGAGCCATTTTGTAAAGTTGTAGGGCCCCCTGAGTCTGGGTCAGGGCTATAGGTTGGCCAGTCGTACTACAGACGCGATATGTGATATGATATTTTGATCTAACCGGATCGACCAACCGTGGTTAGATCCAGCATTCGGGCCGCACAAACCTGACCATGGGGGGAAGCATGGCGTGGAAAGAAAGATCCTCAGGGTGGCCATGAGTTATAGATGCGATGTTGGAACTAGGTACCAAGGATACTCATGAGTCGGATAGTGAAATGGAAAGGGAAAGTGAAAGAATGATAAAATGGGCTAAAATAAGAAATGAAAGAAATAATGAAAATTGAGAAATAGAGAATGATAAAATTGAGAAATGGAACCGTGTGAGTTAATAACATAAATAATTGAGGCGAAGTGAAACTCTCCACCCGAGGGCTTATTGAGTAAGGTGAGTTCCCTGATAGGTATTAGATGTGGCCATACCTGACTGCATAACGTGTTAAGGCAAAAGGAAGCTACCTATATGGGCGGGTAATCTTGCCTATTCTCAGGAACTTCGCGGGTAAATATGTGTTAGAAATCATTGAATTTGTGAAATGATTTTAAAGCTTATAAAAGTTTGTGTTGTATATCTATATGATTATGAGAATGTGTATGTTAGTGTATTTTCTCAGATGAAATGATGATTTGAAAGGTAAAGTGTATTATAACTTAACTCATATGGCCACACACTGTATATAATTTATTCCTTCTAACTAAGATGTGTCTCACCCAAATTATCTAAATTTTTCAGGGAACAGGGACATGCCAGGTGATAGAGCTTTGAGACCATAGGGAGTTGGGACCCTGACACACAGGGTGAGTTATTAGACTAGGGAGGTGTAATTTTCCTAGGATTGTGTTGTTTTGGGTATGCTATGGTGATGTATATATGTGTGTATGTTGATACTTTGGGTATTGTTTTCTGACTATTATGTATATACCATTTTCCGTTGTTAGGTTGTATAAATGAAATAACTTTTTACCCGGTTGCCAATGCGGGTCGGGTCATATGACTTGTAATAGGGTTGTTGACGTGGCCGATTTATGGATGTTGTTGATGGCGAGTGTTTTCCTAGGGTGACGATTTCAAGAAAACCACGGATACTATCATTGGGTCTTGTTTTTGAGTGGTAGGACTGAATCTTAAATGGGGATTAAGGATGTGAAGAAAATGGTCGTAGAAAGGTAATTTATGAATTATTGCAGTGTATGAGTTGTGTGATTGTAATTGTATGTTGAGATTAGCTGTTTCCATTGCAGGATGGATCCAAGGAACAGTAACACGAATACGGGAGGTGATAGAGTAGGACCTTCCAGCATGGGTGGTGGAGACCCTG
Source organism: Malania oleifera (assembly GCF_029873635.1). Lineage (NCBI taxonomy): Eukaryota > Viridiplantae > Streptophyta > Magnoliopsida > Santalales > Ximeniaceae > Malania > Malania oleifera. Next base: position 53,948,199 of record NC_080425.1, read on the forward strand.
ACGCAGTGTTGCGTAGCGTAACTCAGTAGGTGATGGTTGAGATGGCTTTGAGCTCACGGGAGTGGAGCTGCATGATCGAGCAGTTCTCGCATATGCGACCCCTGTCTTTTGCTGGAGGAGCGGACCCACTGGTAACAGAAAATTGGGTTCAGGACATAGAGCATATACTGGTAGTCCTCTCATGTATAGACGTGCAGAGGGTGTTATTTGCCACATTTAAATTGACCGGGGAAGCAAAGCGCTGGTGAAGGTTAGTGAGATTACTGAAGGAGCTGAGGTTTGACCCTTTAATGATGACATAGAGTCGTTTTAGGGAGATTTTATTTGAGTGGTACTTTCCCGCTACGATTAGGAGTGCAAAGGCATCAGAGTTTCTGTATCTGACACAGGGGTCTATGACGGTGCAACAGTATGCTGCGAGGTTCGTTGAGCTGTCCCGGTTCACGTCGTACCTAGTGCCAGATGAGGAAAGGAAGGCTAGGATTTTGAGGAGGGCCTGAGGCAGAACTAGTATAAACAGGTGGTAGGTTTTAGAGCTCAGACCTTCTCAAAGATAGTGGACAGGACTGCCGTGATTGAGAGCGGCCTACAGAGAGGCGTAGTAGCATAGAGCTAGAGGAAGAGGCCCGTGCCTTCTCATTTTCAAGAAGGGTCTAGTCGAGGGTCGTGGAAGAGATATGATAGTAGAGGTGGATGACGACAGGGAGGAGGAGATCGAGCAGTACAGGGCAGACATATGCACCCTCCTTGTGCCAGATGTTTGAGGTGGCACCAAGGAGAGTGCCGAGCTAGGGAGGTTGTCTGCCATCAATGCCACCAACCTGGGCATATCGCGAGGAACTGTCAGCAGCAGCAGCTACTCCTCGACCATATAGAGGAGACTATCAGGCACCTCGAGGTGGACAACAGAGGAATACTGCTCCGACACAAGTTTATGCATTGACGCCTAGAGATGCTGAGGCGGTAAGAGATGTGGTGACGGGTACTGTTTCAATACTGTCATTTAAAGCTACTATCTTGTTTAATTATAGGCAACTCATTCCTTTATCGCTCGAGAATATGCGAAGTTGTGTGAGTTTGAACCTCAGCAGTTAGATATTAGTCTGTCTGTTGCTACGCCAACTGGGGCTTTAATAATATGTAGAAAGGTACTCAGAGACTCTCCATTGGGTATTCAGGGGAGGTCCTTGTAAGCTAATCTGGTGGTTTTAGATATGCATGGGTTTAAGGTAATCTTGGGAATAAACTGGCTAGTTGGCCACTATGCCAGCATTGATTGCCATTAGAGAGAGGTTTTGTTTAGACCTCCAGAGGGATAGGAGTACAGATTCGTGGGATCACTTGTGCGCTCCCCACCTCAGTTACTATCTGCTATTTAGGCACGTAGATTGCTATCAGAAGGCTGTCAAGGATATTTAGCATATGTGAAGGCAGTATCAGAAGGGAAGCTAAGGGTGGAGGATATCCCAGTGGTGAGGGATTTTCTTGATGTATTCCTCGAGGATTTGTCGGGACTACCTCCTAATTGTGAGGTAAAATTTGTTATTGATTTGGTTCCGGGGACAGCGTCGATTTCAAAGGTGCCGTATAAAATGGCACCTGTAGAGCTGAAAGAATTGAAAGAATAGTTGCAGGAACTGTAAGATAAGTGTTTTATTCGGCCTAGTGTGTCGCCCTGGGGAGCACCAATTTTGTTTGTGAGAAAGAAGGATGGGTCGATGAGGTTTTGCATCGACTATCGGGAAATGAATAAAGTAGCTATCAAGAATAAGTACCCACTCCCATATATCGATGATTTGTTTGACCAGTTACGGGGGACACAGATCTTTTCAACGATAGATTTATGCTCCGGGTACCATCAAGTGAAAGTCAGGATGAAAGATGTTCTCAAGACGAAATTCAGAACACGGTATGGTCACTATGAATTTCTGATTATGCCCTTTGGTTTGACGAATGCTTCTGCTGTGTTTATGGATTTGATGAACAGAGTCTTTCACTAGTATTTGGATCAGTTTGTGGTAGTATTTATTGATGATACACTAGTGTATTCAAAGAGCCTAGAGGAGCATGAGGAGCATCTAAGTATAGTGCTTCAGGTGTTGTGAGAGAAGAAGCTATATGCGAAGCTCAAGAAGTGTGAGTTCTGGTTGGAACATGTTACCTTCCTTGGACACGTTATATCCATGGGTGGTATTTCTGTCGATCCGAGTAAGATTGAGGCGGTAGTAGATTGGGTACGACCAAAGAATGTGCATGAGATTAGGAGAGTCTTAGGGTTGGTTGAGTACTGCCGCAGGTTTGTTGAGGGCTTCTCTAGACTGTCAGACCCGTTAACCAGGTTTGTTAATGTATTTTTTCACGTAGAAGGAATTGAATATGAGGCAGAGGAGATGGCTGGAGCTAATAAAATATTATGATTGCACTATCAGCTACCACCCAAGAAAGGCTAATGTGGTCACTGATGCTTTGAGCCGAAAATCAGTGGATTCATCTATATCTGCAGTGGAGATTCAGCATCTGATTCGGATGGATCTAGAGAGGCTTAGTGTGGTGCTGGTAGAGGGCGATCACCAGGCGTTTATTGCTGACTTGGTTTTGCAGCCAAATCTACATGAGAGAATTAAAGTAGCTTAGAGGAATGATGCAGAACTAGTAGAGCTTATGGGGAAGGTACAGGATGGTCAGGAAATAGAGTTTAGCATCTCTGATGATGGAGCCTTGAGGTTCCGTACCAGGTTATACGTTCCTTCTGACCCTGAGATCAAGAAGGTTATTCTAGCACATCAGTCCCTTTATACTGTACATCCAAGTATCACTAAGATATCGAGTGTCCTTCTGGTGGAGTGACATAAAGAGGGAGATAGCCTAGTATATGGATCAGTGTTTGACATGCTAGCAAGTGAAGGCTGAGTATCAGAGACTGGAGGGATCATTTCAACCACTCCACTTTCCTGAGTGGAAGTGAGAGCATATAGCGATGGATTTCGTTATAGGATTACCGCCGGACAGGACGCTATCTGGGTAGTGATGGATCGACTGACGATGACTGCCCACATTTTGTTGATCAGAGTTAGCTACTCCATGGACAAATTGGCCGAGTTATATATCCAGGAGATAGTTAGGCTCCATGGCGTCCTAGTGGTGTAGTGCAACCACGCGGACTCTTGGAGCATGTGGCGTGACAGTCAATTGAGCCATTTTGTAGAGTTATTGGGCCCCCTAAGTCCGGATTAGGGCTATAGGCCGGCTAGTCGTACTACAGACGCGATATGTGATATGATATTTTTATCTAACCGAGTCAGCCAACCACAGTTTGATCCAGCCTTCGGGCCGCACAACCCTGACCATTGGGGGAAGCATGGCGTGGAAAGAAAGATCCTCAGAGTGGCCATACATTATAGATACAATGTTGGTACTAGGTACTAAGGATACTCATGAGCCAGATAGTGAAATGGAAATGGAAAGTGAAAGAATGATAAAATGGGCTAAAATGAGAAATGAAAGAAATAATGAAAATTGAGAAATAGAGAATGATAAAATTGAGAAATGGAACCGTGTGAGTTAATAACATAAATAATTGAGACGAAGTGAAACTCTTCGCCTGAGGGCTTACTGAGTAAGGTGATTGCCCTAATAGGTATAATATGTGGCCATACCTTACTGATAACGTGTTAGGGAAGAGGGAAGTTACTTGTATGGGCGGGTAATCTTCCCTATTCTTATGAACTTCGCGAGTAAATATATGTTGGAAATCATTGAATTTGAGAAATGGTTTTAAAGCTTATAAAAGTTTGTGTTGTATATCTATATGATTATGAGAATGTGTATATCAGTGTATTTTTTCAGATGAAATGATGATTTGAAAAGTAAAGTGTATTATAACTGAACACATATGGCCACACACTGTAAATAATTTATTCCTTCTTACTGAGATGTGTCTCACCCAAATTATCTAAATTTTTCAGGGAACAGGGATAGGCCAGGTGATAGAGCTCCAAGACTACAGTGAACTAGGACCCTGACACGCAGGGTGAGTTATTAGACTAGGGAGGCGTAATTTCCCTAGGATTGTGTGGTTTTGGGTATGCGATGGTGATGTGTATATGTATGTATGTTAATACTCTAGGTATTATATTCTGAATGTTATGTATATACCGTTTTCCGCTGTTAGGCTGTATAAATGAAATAACTTTTTATCTGGTACCCAATGCAGGTCGGGTCATATGACTGGTAATAGGGTTGTTGATGTGGTCAATTTATGGATGTTGTTGATGGCGAGTGAGTATGCAATTATTATTTATTATTGTAAAAAAAAAAATTGTACAAAAATCAGGGTGTCACAGTTACCTCCTAACCGTGAGGTAGATTTCGCTATTGATCTACTTCCCGAGACGACACCAATTTCTAAAGTTCCTTACAGAATGGCTCCAAGAGGGTTGGGAGAGCTAAAGGATCAGTTGCCAGACTTGTTAAGTAAAGGATTTATTCGGCCCAGTGTATCACCATGGGGAGCTCTAGTGTTGTTTGTAAAGAAGAATGACAGGTCTGTGAGGATGTGTATAGATTACAGGGAAATTAATATGGTGACAATCAAGAACAGGTATCCTATACCCTGTATAGACGATCCATTTGACTAGCTTCAGGGTATGCGGGTCTATTCCAAGATTGATCCCAGATCAGGCTACCATCAGGTGAGAGTAAAAGCAGAAGATGTCTCGAAGACAACTTTTAGGACCAGGTATGGACATTATGAATTCCTAGTTATGCCATTTGGTCTGACAAATTCTCCTGCTATATTCATGGACTTGATGAATAGAGTCTTTCACCAGTATTTGGACCAGTTTGTTGTAGTTTTCATTGATGATATACTGATCTACTTGAGGAGTTTTGAGGAGTATGAGACGCATTTACAGCTAATACTTCAGACACTTAGGGAAAAGAGATTGTATGCCAACTTTAGTAAATGTGAATTTTGGCTAGAGAAAGTGTCTTTTATGGGGCATGTCATTTCAGGTGATGGTATTTCAGTGGATCCTAGCAAGATTGAGACAATGTTGAATTGGGAAAGGTCGAAGAGTGTTCAGGAAATTAGGAGTTCCTTGGGACTGGCGGGTTATTACCATCGATTTGTTAAAGGGTTTTCAACTTTATCAGGACCTCTCACACGGTTCACCAGAAAGATTGTTAGGTTTGAATGGGATGGTGATTATGAGCAGAGCTTCCAGGAACTAAAACAGAGGCTTGTCACTGCACGAGTGCTGATCATTCTATCCGGGGTGATGGTTATGTTATTTACAGTGACGCGTCTCTAAAAGGGCTCGGCTGTGTATTGATGCAGCATGGTAGGGTTGTAGCTTATGCCTCCCGACAGTTGAAAGAGTATGAAAAGAACTACCCTACCCATGATCTGGAATTGACTGCAGTGGTACACGCATTGAAGATTTGGAGGCATTACTTGTATGGTGAGAGATTCAAGATATTCTCTGATCAAAAAGTTTGAAGTACTTCTTCACTCAAAAGGAGCTAAACATGAGATAGAGATAGTGGTTAGAACTTATTAAAGATTATGACTGCACTATTAGTTATCACCCAGGGAAAGCAAACGTGGTAGCTGATGCTCTGAGCAGAAAATCAGTGGGACCAGCACTGACGGCTAGGGAGGATTAACATCCGATCTAGATGGATCTAGAGAGACTCGGTGTAAAGTTGGTAGAGAGTGATCCTTAGGCATTTATTTCCAGCCTAGTAATGCAGCCTACTTTACAGGAAAGGATTAAGACAACTTAGAGATATGATATTGAATTAGCAGAGCTGATAGCTAAGGTGCAGGACGGGCAGGGAGATGAATTTAGTATTTTTGATGATAGGGCTCTGAGGTTCCATTCCAGGTTGTGCGTGCCTGCAGATATAGACATCAAGAGGATGATCTTAGAGGTTGCTCACAGATCCTTATACACAGTTCATTCAGGTAGTACTAAAATTAGGATCTGC